>NC_137786.1:145851440-146053998 GCF_963383645.1 Muscardinus avellanarius
TGAAATTCTTTCTTCATTGCCTCCCAGCTTCCACTCTTGTTTTGGTTAGGCTGAAGCCAATCTGATTCCTGATCTTGTTTTATGTGACCTGTTCTTTCTCTCTGGAAGTTGGCAGGAACATCCAGTGTTCTGAAGTTTCATGGTGATGCGCCTTTGCCTGGGTCTACTTTCATCTGTTGTGCTGGGCCTTTTCACTCTAAAAACTTAGGTCCCTAAATTTTGAATTATTTTATTGCTTCACTGATAATTTCTCCATTGTATTTTTCCATTCTTTCTGTATGGAATTCCAGGTACCTTTTGAACTAGCTCTCTATTTAAAAAAATCCTTTTTTTCCTATTTTCTATCTCTGTCTTTCTGTCCTACTTTTTGGGAGAGATTCCCAACCTTTTTTTTCTATGGTGCTTTCAAAGGCTCTGTTGTTCTCAGAATATTCTTTTTATTTTCTTTTTAAGTATCTTATTTCTCTTTCATGACTGAAAATTTTCCTTATTATCTAAGTAAATTAAAGACTTTTTGTTTGTTTGTTTTGAATACTCCTTTATCAAGTTTTTGTTTTCCCCTTGCAGCTTCCTGTTTGTTTTGGTCTCTCAGTTCCACATTCCATTTTATAATCTTTCTTGTAATTTGTGTGTGTGTGTGTGTGTGTGTGTGTGTGTGTGTGTGTGGTACTGGAGTTCCTGGAAACCCATCTACCTCTGGGCTATACTCCCAGACCTATTTTATATTTTTATTTGGAAACAGGGTTCCAAATAAAAACAGGTTCGAAGCGGCTGGCTTCGAACCTGCGCGATCCTCCTGTCTCCGCCTCTTAAGCACGGGGATTACAAGCGTGCGCCACCACACCTGGCTTCTTGTAATCTTTTGCGGAGACCTAAGGCATCAGAGGCTAGATCACTTAGTTGGGGAAATGCTAATGCTGGCTGGCATCATTTAAGATTCTCCTCTTGGCCTGGTCAGATTTACCAGAAATGACTCCCCCAAGGTTCTGTCTGAAGGGTGAAGGCTCAGCTGCCAGCACTCTGGGCTGAGTGGGGGAAGAGGGCAGAGGGTTAGCCAGTTTTCATATCCATCATGGATGCATTCACTTAAAGTCCTTATTTTTATCAAGGGACACCAACCTCAATATGCCTGCTGCTTTCATTCAAAGACTCAAATTCTACTTTTTTTTTTTTTTTTTTTCTTTTGCCAACATGGGGGAAGAAGTCATTTGGTGTGTGGAGTAGGGAAAGGGAGGTGAGGATCCAATCTTTCTTAAACAGATTAACAATCAATGATCCATATTTCAGCATTCTTACTTCCAGAAGTATCTGGCACCACCATTTCCTGAGGCTTTAAAGGATTCAGTGGAATGTATTGGGTTAGTTTGGGCATTATCTTAGAAGTCTTTTTTTTTTTTTTTTTTTTCTGTGCTAGAGATTGAACTCAGGGCCTCATGCATACTAAGCATGCATTCTATCACTAAACTACACCCCCATCCCCAGGAGCGAGTTATCTTGAATTTGTTAATTCATTTACCATACCCCAACTGCTTTCCTGCTTCCAAAATTTTGTTACTATATCTCCTTATTTGAGGGTTTATTTATTTTACTTTTTCTTTTGTGGTACTGGGGATAGAACCCAGGGGCATTCTACCTTTGAGCTCCAGCCACAGCCGTATTTTTTTAATTCTTTATTTTGAAACAGGGTCTCACTCAAGTTGAGAGAGCCTCACTAAGTAGCTGAGGTTGACAGTGAACCTGTGATCTTCCTGTCTCAGCCTCCTAAGCACTGGATTACAGTCATGCACTACCATGACTGGCTGGGTTTATGACTTAAAAAAAGTTACTGCCATTTTAGGAGTTGCAGGGGAAAAAAAAGCTAAAAGGGATATAGGAATGTAGACTGCTGACTTTATTTAGAAGCCACTTCTAGCAGGGTGTGGTAGCATATGCCTGGAATCCCTGAACTTGGGAGGATGAGACAGGAGGATTGCAGGTTCAACAATAGCCTCAACAACTTAGTGAGACTCTGTTTCAAAATAAAAAATAAAAAGTGCTGCATGTGTAGGCTGGAGGTGGGATTCCCCTGGGATCAATTCCCAGTATCACATACACACTCACAAAAATCCACTTTTTTCTATTGTTATTGTTTCCTATTGTTTTTCATGTATGAAGAAATAGTTTTCAGGATAGAAACTGCACAGCATGCCATTAAAACTCACGTCCACTCTAACAAGAAGTCTGGAATAGTAGGAAGAACACTGAACACAAGGTTAAGAGAACAGGGCCCTTGTGTAAACCATCAAGCTCTAAGGCCTTGGAGAGGTCAAAGGCTGTCTGAACATTAATTACATTATATAAAAAACGAAGAGCTGGGCATGATGGCACACACCTGTAATCCTGGTACTTGGTAGGCTGAGACAGAAAGATTGTAGGTTCAAAGCCAGCTTCAGCAACTTAGTGAGACTGTCAGCAACCTAGCGAGACCCTGTTTCAAAATAAAAATAAAAATAGGGTCAAGGATGTAGCTCAGAGGTAGAATGTCCCTGAGATCAATCCTCAGCAACACACACACACACACACACACACACACACACACACAAACACACACACACACACACACGAGAAACTTTTGGATCAGATCATCTCTCTGTTCCTTTTCAATCCTATGGCCATAGTTAGCTATCTACCAAAAATGGTCAGAATGCTGACCACAGCACGGCTGATCTCTGTATTTCTTTTGATGTGTCTTTTCCTCCTCATTTTCTTGGACCTTGTTTTTAAATCTCTAATTTTCCTCACTTCTACTCTTTTTGTGTGTGTGTGGTACTGGGGATGGAACCCAGAAGCATTATACCCCCAAGCTTCACCCCCAGCCCTATTTTTTATTCTTTATTTTGAAACAGGGTCTCATTGAGTTGCAAAGGGCCTCACTAAGTAGCTGAGGCTGGCCAAGAACCGTGATCCTCCTGTCTCAACCTCCCAAATGCTGGGATTACAAGCGTGTGCCACCACGCCCAGCTACTTCACTTCCTAATAATTCTCTGCCATGTGCTTGTGTGTGTGTGTGTGTGTGTGTGTGTGTGTGTGTGTGGTACTGGGGATTGAACCCAGGGGCATTCTACCTCCAAGATACACCCCCAGCCCTATTTTTTATTCTTTATTTTGAAACAGGGTCTCACTAAATTACAGAGGGCCTCACTAAGTAGTAGCTGAGGCTGGCCATGAACCTGTGATTCTCCTGTCTCATCCTCCCAAGTCCTAGAATTACAACCATGCACCACCACACCGGGCAAGTTTTGTTTTGTTTTGAAGCAGGGTTTTACTACATTGCTGAGGGTCCTGTTACGGTGCTGAGGCTGTCCCCATCTCAGCCTCCCAAGTACTGAGATTATAGGCATGTACCACCATGCCCAAGTCCTACACAGTTTCTTTAACATATCGATTCCAAAAGTGCATTTTGAAGAACAGTAGTACTGCAAAATGTTCTCTGTTAAGGGAAACACCATATCTACCTTGGAGGTTTATAATGTGCACTAGTACAATAAAAGCTTGGAAACGGTTTAGGGGTATAGCTCAGTGGTATGGCACTTGTCTACTATGCAAAAGACCCTCGGTCACTGCAATACCTGTATGGGTGGGTGGGGTGAAGAGGGACCTCTGAGAAGTCCTACAGTGACCTTGTAGTTGCAAAAGTATTAGATCAAGAAATCCTTTTCTCAAATGATACCTATTAACATCATTTTGAAAAATGTTGGCTCAAAATGATAGGCAACGTTTTTAATTTGAGAATCTATAATCTTTCTTTACAATGCTTTTTGTGGTACTGGGGATTGAAATCAGGGGCATTCTACCTCTGAGCTAAATTTCCAGCCCTGTTTTATTCTTTCTTTTGAAACAGGGTCTCACTAAATTGTGGAGGGCCTCACAAATTGCTGGGGCTGTCCCAAAACTTGCAAGTACTGGGACTACAAGCCTTGGCCACCTTGCCTGGCTCCTGACTCCCTTTTGTAATATTCTTTTTTGATTTCCTCTCAGAGAAGAGGTTTCAGTTTGGGCCATTCACTTTTCTTTTGTGTGTCTGTGGCAAGAATCTGTTATTAAGACTATCCTTCAGCCTTATCTATTTGAGGCCAAATCACACTAAGCCAGGTGAAAAGAAAATAGATTTGGAGAGGCTAAAAAATCAGAAGAAAACCCACTTTTTACATTTCAGATAGAGGAGGATAATTTAAAAGAAGATTATGACCAATCATACAAAAAGCAGGAAAAAAATGGGCAGAGAGAAGGCTCACTTTTTGTCAAGAAAAGTCACTGAAGACCTTTTGGACATGCCTTTATAGAGACCTCACTCAAGTGACTTCTGATACGCTTGTCTAAGAGAAAGGTTTCCATTTCTTTATCTCCATATCTTTTAGCATTGATGTGTGTATAGGGGGAGGTAGGACTGGGGACTGAACCTGGGGGCATTCTACCCCTGGGCTACACCCCCAGCCCTTTTTATTTCTTATTTTGAAACAGGGTTTCATTAAGTTATCATGTGCTGACCTTGAACCTGCCATCCTCCTATCTCAGCTTCCCAAGTAATAGGGCTTAATTGAGATATTTTGGTGATTTTCTTATATCTTAATTATCCATATCAGTGGACTGTCTTAAAGACTTACTCCAATAGTATGATCATTTGACTTAGCAAGGTGTTCCTAGATTAAAAATCAGTCATTACCAGAAGAAGAAAAATAGAATAATTACTGTATTTCAAGAATGTTTAGATCTGGGCATGGGATGGATGCTTGTAATTCCAGTACTTGGAAGGCCGAGACAGGAGGATTCGAGGTTCACAGCCACCCTCAGCTACTTAGTGAGGCTCTCTGCAACTTAGTGAGACCCTGTTTCAAAAATATAAGCCAGGCGTAGTGGCACACATTTGTAATCCCAGCATTTGGGAGACTGAGATAGGAGGATCACAGTCTTTTTTTGGTGGGGTGGTACTGGGGGTGGAACCCAGAGGCTTTCTACCTTCGGCCTATACTCCCAGACCTTTTTTATATTTTATTTGGAAACAGGGTCTCACTAAGTTGCTGAAAGCCTCACTAAGTAGCTGAGGCTGGCTTTGAACCTGTGCGATCCTCCTGTCTCAGCCTCCCAAGCGCGGGGATTACAAGCATGCGCCACCATGCCCGGCCAGGAGGTTCACAGTTTGAGGACAGCTGTAGCTACTTGTGTACTCACAAGGCGAGCGCTTTGCCAGTGAGCTACATCCCAGCCCCAAGTATAGGCTTTGTAGGTATTTTGTTTTGGAAAGAATTAATACATCTTACTGAAGTTTTATCTGATGTTTCCTGGCATATGTGTTTGTGTGTACCTCAAAAATCACTTGAGGAGAGCTGGACATGGTTGCGCATGCTTGTAATCTCAGTACTTGGGAGGCTGAGACAGGAGGACTTGGGTTCACGGCCAGCTTCAGCTATTCATGGCCAGCCTCAGCAGCAAGGCCCTCCTCAACTTCGTGAGACCCTGTTTCAAAATAAAGAATAAAAAATAGGGCTGGGGATATAGCTCAGAGGTAGACTGCTCCTGGGTTCCATCCCCAGTACTGCAAAAAAAAAAAAAAAAAAAAAAAAAAATCAATCTGTAACCCCAGCAATGTCTGGGCAACTTAGTTAGACCTTGTTTCCAAATAAAAAATAAAAAAGGGCTGAAGATGTTGCTCAGTGATAGAGTGCCCCTGGGTTCAATTTCTAGGACCATTAAATAAATAAATAGCTCCTGTTTTTCATTCTCTCTCTCTCTCTCTCTCTCTCTCTCTCTCTCTCTCTCTCATTTCTGGGGATTGAACCCAGGGTGATTCTACCTCCAAGCTACACTCTCAGACCTATTTTATTTTATTTTTTTAAATTTTGAAACAGGGTCTTGCTAGGTTGATGAGTCTCACTATTTGTTGAGGCTGTTCTGTAATCAATCCTCCTGTCTCAGCCTCCCAAGTATTGGGATTACAGGTGTGTGCTACCACATCTGGCTTAAAAAAAAAACAAAACCAACTTTTTTTTGTTTTGTGGTACTGGGGTTCCTGGAAACCCTTCTACCTCCGGGCTACACTCCCAGACTTCTGTTTTTTATAATTTTATTTGGAAACAGGGTCTCTTAAGCCAGCGAGGCTGGCTTCGAACCTGTGCGATCCTCCTGTCTCCGCCTCGCAAGAGCAGGGATTACAAGTGTGTGCCACCACGCCTGGCTACTGCAGGTTTTTTTAGAGCTTTTTTTTTTTTTGTGGTACTGGGGTTCCTGGAAGCCCTTCTATCTCCAGGCTACACTCCCAGACCTATTTTTACATTTTTATTTGGAAACAGGGTCTCCTAAGCCAGCATGCGCGGCTAGCTTCGAACCTGCGCGATCCTCCTGTCTCTGCCTCCCAAGCGCGGGGATTACAAGCATGTGCCACCACGCCCGGCTTTTTAGAGCTTTTGACATGAATTTTTAAGGAAATGTTATTAAATGGAGAAATTTCTAAACTTATATGATTTATTTATTTATTGTGTGTGTAGTGCTGGGGATTGAACCCAGAGGCACTCTACCTCCAGGCTATGCCCCAGCCCAACTTTATTTCTTTCTTTGGTGGTACTGGGGTTCCTGGAAACCCTTCTACCTCCGGGCTACACTCCCAGACTTCTGTTTTTTATATTTTTATTTGGAAACAGGGTCTCTTAAGCCAGCGAGGCTGGCTTTGAACCTGTGCGATCCTCCTGTCTTGGCCTCCCAAGAGCAGGGATTACAAGCGTGCGCCACCACGCCCGGCCAATTTTATTTATTTATTTTTTTGAAACGTCTTGCTAAGTTGATATGAGCCTCACTGAATTCCTGAGGCTAGCCTTGAAACTGCAATCCTCCTTATTTCAGCCTCCCAAGTACTAGGATTACAGTACAGGCATACAACTGGGGATTGAACCCAGAAGAATCCCACCTCCATAGGCCCCCAGCCCCCCAATTTTTTTTTTTTTTTGGAAACAGGGTCTAAGTTTCTGAGAGCCTCACTATGTTGCTAAGGTTGGCTTTGAACCTGCGATCCTCCAGTCTCAGCTTGCCAAGTACTGCAATTAGAAATGTGGGCTATCATGCCCAGCTTTAGAAATAAAAAAAAATAACATTGGATGAGTGTTCTGCAGAACATATCTTGAAAGCACTGCAAGGAGTGGGATATTGTTCTCTGGACTTTATAGCCAATGGCTATAATCCTAACACCTCAAAAGCCAGACAATGTGTATGTCGTGGGCCACAACACCTGGCTAAAATTCTCCCGCTTTGATCATTAAAAAGTATAAAAAGGGCCGGGCGTGGTGGCGCACACTTCTAATCCCAGAATTTGGGAGGCTGAGATAGCCTCAGCTACTTAGTGAGGCCTCTTGCAACTCAGTGAGACCTTGTTTTAAAATAAAGAATAGCCGGGCGTGGTGGTGCACGCTTGTAATCCCCGCGCTTGGGAGGCGGAGACAGGAGGATCGCGCAGGTTCAAAGCCAGCTGCGCTGGCTTAAAAGACCCTGTTTCCAAATAAAAATATAAAAATAGGTCTGGGAGTGTAGCCCGGAGAAGGTTTCCAGGAACCCCAGTACCACCAAAAAAAAAAAAAAAAAGAAGAATAAAAATTAGGCCTGGGGGTGTAGCTCAAAGGTAGAATGTCCCTGGGTTCCATCCCCAGTACCTAAAAAAAAAAAAAAAAAAAAAAAAATTATATATATATATATGTTGCACACTTGTAATCCCAGTACTTGGGAGCCTGGAACAAGAGGATCACAGCTTCATAGCCAGCCTCAACTACTTAATGAGGTCTTCCACAACTTGTGAGACTCTGTTTCAAAATAAAAAATAAAATAGGGCTGGGGTGTAGCTCAGAGGTAGGATGCCGCTGGATTCAATCCCTATTAACACACACAGACACACAGAATAAAAAATAAATAAATAAGACTTCCGGGAAGATGGCGACCGAGAAAAGCGGGGCTTAAGAGCCCCGCTAACAACCAATCTCCATTACCACAAAATCAGCGCCTTTCATAGCCAGAAAACACCATCACCAGAGAAACAAAAAAATCACCAGGCTCCAGAGAGAAAGCGGACTGAGAACAGAGCTCAGAGCCACAGAGGAGATACACCGGCCTCACGCCCGAGGACGCGGCAGCAGCGCCATACTGCCGGCAGCAGCGGCGAGTTCACTGGACGGCTACAGCAAGCCGAGGTGAGCCGCTGCGGAACAGCCAGGCGGGATTTTTCAGCGCAGGGAGCATCTAAAGCTCCCAGTGGCTGAGCTCAGCACACACTGCAGGGACTCAGAGTGGAACTCAAAACCAAGAAGAAATATGCCAGCCTCACGGCCGAGGGCGTAGCAGCGGCGCCATATTGCCACCGGCGGCAGCAGCAGCGAATTCACCGAGTCCAGTACAGCTACATCTGTGTACTCAAGAACAGTGAGTCAAACTGTGGACCACAGAGGAGAAATCCCAGTACTGTACTCACTGGGACTTGACCCAGTGGGGGAGTGGCGGTGGCAGAGATATCACACCATAGGAGAACGTGCAACCTGGCACCCCCCCATAGTTTAAAGCAGCCTCTATTGACTCCCTGCGCCGGAGACTATGTGATACAACCCAGTAAAGGAGTAGTGGGGTCTGAGATACTACAGACTTGAGATCCAGACCACCTTAAGTGAAGTTGTAGTGACCTAAGGGAAGAACCCAGAGAAGGCACAAACTTCCGAAATCATGGGAAAGAGGAATAACACTGGAGCAATGAATGCCCACAACCCCACAATATCAGAACCCGATAAAACAGAAAATCAGAGATTTCTAGAAGATCAAATCAGGAAAATAACTGTAGAAATAATAGAGGTGCTTCAAAAAGAACTCAGAGAGAGCCAAAAAGAGATAAAGGATGCAATTAATGAAGTAAAGGCCTCAATTCAAAGCACAAACAACCGATTAGAACACATGGAGAACAGAATCTCGCTCTTAGAAGATGATAATTCCAAAAATGAACGCATAGTTTCTAATCTAGAAAAAAATATCCGACAGCGGGAATCTGATATTGAAGAAATATGGGCCCATTGTAAGAGAGCTAACCTAAGAATAATTGGAATAGAGGAGGGAAAAGAAAGTGAAACCAAAGGGATCAACAATCTCTTCAAGGAAGTAATAGCAGAAAATTTTCCAAACATAGAGCAAGAGGTTGATACACAGATCCAGGAAACTTATAGAACTCCCTTTAGACAGGATCAGAGAAGAGGATCCCCACGCCACATAATTGTCAAAATGACCAATGTGGAAGCCAAGCAGAGAATCTTAAAGGCAACAAAAACAAAGGGCCAAGTGACATTCAGAGGCAAACCTATTAGAATCACTCCAGACTTCCCCAACCAAGTCATGAGAGCCAGAAGGGCTTGGAGTAACATATTCCAAACTCTGAAAGAAAACAACTTCCAGCCCAAAATTTTCTACCCAGCAAAACTTTCTATCAAATTAGATGGAAAAATAAGAAGCTTCCATGAGAAACAGAAACTGAAGGAATTTATGTCTTCAAAACCAGCACTAGAGAAAATACTCAAAGAGATTAACTACAAAGAAAAAATAGGTAACACACACCAGAACCAGAGAAACAAGATTCTCCATCCAACAGACAACTAAGATTGGTTATCTGTGGAGATTCATTATTTATGTTAGTCTTTTACCTATCTCTAAATTGTATTGTTTGCCTTTATTGTTGTTAATTTTTAGGATTTCTAGTTGGAATATTAATATACCTTCAGATATAGCATTTGGAAATATTTTATCCAATTCTATTAGTAACTTTTAACTCTGTTTACATTGTCTTTGGATATACAATTTTTTTTTATTTTTTAGGGAGTTTGTATACTCTTCTGTTGCCTGTGCCATTGAAATCATATCCAAGAAATCACTGCCAATTTCAATGTTGTGAGGTTTTATGACCCAGATTTTCTTCTAAAAGTTTATAGTCTTAAGATTTATATTTAGGTCTTTTATCTATTTTGAGTTAATACTTGTATATGGGATTAGGTAAAGGTTCAATTTTATTCTTTTCCATGTAATTATTATGTTTCAACAATATTTAGTTAAAAGATTATTATTCCCACCACCAAATGTTCGTGGAAACCTTGTCAAAAATAACTTGATAATATAGGGAAGAATTTAGCTCTAGGCTTGTATTTAACTCCAATGGTTTATATATCTGCCTTTAGAACAGTACTACACTGTTTCAATTATTGTAGCTTTATATGGTTTGAAATCAGAAAGTATATATCTTCTAGCTTTGTTCTTTTTCAAGATCGTTTTGGGTATCTAGAGTCCATATTCAATATTAGGATAGATTTTTTCCTGAAAAATAAATATATAAATATATGATAGTTTCATCTAAAAAAAATAGAAAAAAATATTCTCTGGTAAGAAAGAAAGTAAAAAGAAATATTGAAATGTTATCTTTAAGTCATCAAAAGCTTGGTATCAGACAAATGAAACTGTTATGTGAGATTATCATTTTTAATTTTGGATAAATTGCTATAATACTAGATGTCAACCACTAAACCAAGCATGGGAGGGAGGGATGGGGAGAGAATGGGGTGGGGATCGGGTGGGGGCTGACTGGGCGATGTGTGTATGTATGTCTACAAAAGTTTGTATCCCACTATGATGTATGAATACAGTGCACCAATAAAAATAAATAAATAAATAAATAAATAAAAGTGCTACACACCTGTAATCCCAATGATTCAGGAGCCTGAGGCAGAAGGATTGCAAGTTAGAGGACAGCTTAGGCAATTTAGCAAGACCTTGTCTCAAAATAAAAATAAAAAGTGATGGGGATCAGCTCAGTGGTAGAGTATTCCTGGACTCAAACTCCAGTACTAGGGGGACAGTTATAAAAAATGGTGATTGCTAGTTGTCACCCGATAACAATAATACCAAATTCATCTCTCCTACCTCTTAGGCACAAGGCAGACCAGTCTGTGTGGCCTTGTAACTGAGTTCTCCCCAGGGACTGAGCCTAAGCATCTGTACTATGTTGCCTTCATTTGCTTAAAAAGAACATTGCTTGGTTTAGATCTCTTTTCCTTCCCACTGTGCTGACACACAGTGTACTTGCAGCTCAATTTTTGTGTAACACAAATAATGGAAATGTCCCAGGGATGGTAGGAAACTAAGAGTCCAGAATAATAATCTGGAACAGAACCACTTCACCAACTTGGACCACTCATCTTGAGGTTATTACACACAAGAGAAATAAACTTTCATCTTTTTTTTTTTTCTTTTTCAGTACTGGGGATGGGCATTCTATCTCTGAGCGACAACCCCAGCCCTATTTTTTATTCTTTATTTGAAACAGGGTCTCACTGAGTTGCAAAAGGCCTCATTAAATAGCTAAGGCTGGCTGTGAACCGCCATCCTCCTGTCTCAGCATCCCAAATGCTGGGATTACAAGCATGTATCACCATGCCCGGCTATAAACTTATAAACTTTCTCTCTCTCTCTCTCTCTCTCTCTCTCTCTCTCTCTCTCTCTCTGTATTGGGGGTGGGACCCAGAGGTTTCTATCTCTGGGCTATAATCCCAGACCTATTTTATATTTTATTTGAAAACAGGGTCTCAGTAAGTTGCTGAGAGCCTCACTAAGTAGCAGAGGCTGGCTTCGAACCTGTGTGAGCCTCCTGTCCTCCGAAGCGCAGGGATTACAAGCGTGTGCCACCATGCCCGGCTTTATAAACTTCTATCTTTAACGAAGGCCCTGTAATTCTGAGTTTCTTTAATATAGAAATTGGATATTTTCCTCACTAAAACATAGTGTTAACAATAAAAACTTAACACCTGAGGGTTATTTTACAGTTTACAGTATGCTCACAATATACAATACTTTTCTAAACTTTTTTCACTTTAACTTTGTTCCTTTTCATGTTATGCAACTAGCTGCCATTTACTAGAATATGTTAATCTAAAACACTAAAAACTAAGGTTAATTAGGATCATGATCATCAGATTACTATTGTATAGTTCTGTAGCATATTTGTTTATGTGTTCAAGCTACTCCATAAGCTTCTAACACAGGTTCCTTATAATGGGACGTGATGGCACATGCTTGTCTGAGTAGTTAGGAAACTGAGACAGGAGGATTGCAGGTTTAAGGTAGCCTCAACAACTTAGTGAGGACCTCTGCAATTTAGTGAGACCCTGTTTCCAAATAATAAAATAAAAAGGGCTAAACCTGGCATGGTGGTACATGCCTATAATCACAGTACCTGGGAGGCTGAGACAGGAGGATCTCAGGTTCAAGGACAGCTTCAACAAACAGCCATACTATTGTCAACCTAATTAGACTTTGTTTCAAAATAAAAATAAAATTGGGCTGGGGGTATATCTTGGAGGTAGAATGCCCCTGGTTTCAATCCTCAGTACTCCCAAAAAAGTTCCTTTTGTTAGTTTATGACTAATCACCAATAAACCTTCAGCTACAATATTTCCCACAAATTCCTCATGGTATGAGTATGAATAATGATGGAAATATATCTTCAAGTACCATCTTGAAGATATGAGGATGTCTATTATTCAAAATATATCTGTAGCCAGGTGTGGTGGCGCATGCTTGTAATCCCCGCGCTTGGGAGGTGGAGACAGGAGGATCGCGCTGGTTCGGAGCCAGCCGCGCTGGCTTTAGAGACACTGTTTCCATATAAAAAAATATAAAATAGGTGTCTGGGAGTACTGCCCGGAGGTAGAAGGGCTTCCAGGAACCCCAGTACCACCAAACAAACAAACAAACAAAATATATCTGTATTTTCTAGAAGATATAGAATGATTTAAAAGTAATCTTTATTTTTGTGGTACTGGGGGTTGAATCCAGGGGTATTCTAACTCTGAGATACACTCTCAGACCTATTTTATTTTTTATTTTGAAACAGGTCTTGCTAGGTTACTTAGAGTCTCACTACTTGTTGAGGCTGTCCTCAATCTTGTGATCCTCCTATCTCAGCTTTCCAAGTACTAGGATTACAGGAGTGTAACAATATGCTTAACAGATAATCATTTTAAATGTAATTTTATAGCAAAACATTCTGCTAAATGATAGAAAAGTGAACATTTGAAGGTGGCTTCTGAAATACATATGTATTTGTGAATATATCTTTGGTAAAGAGCCAAACAAAAATAACATATGACTCACTGTCAGGAAATATTCCCTGTCCTTGCATTATTATGTATGTGATTATATATATATATATATATATATATATATATATATATATAGTGTGTGTGTGTGTGTGTGTGTGTGTGTGTGTGTGTGTGTGTACTGGGATGGAACCCAGGGACATTCTACTTCTGAGCTATACTCCAGCCCTATTTTATTCTCTTTATTTTGAAACAAAGTCTTACTAAGTTGTAGAGGGCCTAAGTTGCTGAGGCTGTTCTTGAACCTGGAATTCTCCTGTCTCAGCCTTCCAAATACTGGAATTACAAGTGTGTGCCATCATTACCAGCTTATATGTGGTTTTAATAATGCATAAAAATGAATTACTATTCACATTCTTCTCAGAGGTTTTGTTTATTTAATTTAGTACTGAGGATTGGACCCAGAGGCATTCTACCTCCAAGTTATATCCCAGCCCAATTTTATGTCTTATTTGGAAACAGGCTCTCGGTGAGTTTTGGAGGGGCTCACTAAGCTGCTGAGGCTGACTGTGAACCTGTGATTCTCCTGTCTCAGCCTCCCAAGTCCTAGGATTATAAGCGTGTGCCACCATACCTGTCCTCAAAGCCATTAAAAATAATCATATATTTAGCAGAAAGGTCTTTAAAGTAGGGCAAATTAATTATCCTTTGCTTTCTTGTCAAAAAGTTGAAGAGCTACTGGTAAGCAAAGAGTTTTACTGTTCTTATGGCTGCAATTCTCAGCAGTTGCTAGAAGTTTAAGGCATTGCAGATTATGTTTTTTTACTAGACTATTTCCTTCCTTCCTTTCTTTCTTTCTTTTTGTGGTACTGGGGACTGTACCCAGAAGCATTCCACCTCTGAGCTATTTATTTATTGGTGGCACTGGGGATGGAATCCTTCTACCTCCAGGCTACACTCCCAGACCATTTTATATTTTTTATTTGGTAACAGGGTCTCTTAAGCCAGTGAGGTTGGCTTCAAACCTGCGCGATCCTCCTGTCTCCACTTCCCAAGCGCGGGGATTACAAGCGTGTGCCACCATACCCAGCTCCGGCCTTATTTTATTTTTTGTTTTTGAAACAGGGTCTTGCTAGGTTGCTAAAAGTCTCATTAATTTGCTGAGGATGGTTTCAAACTTGTCATCCTTCTGTTTTAGCCTTCCAAATACTGGGATTACAGGCATGTGCCACCACACTGGGCTACAATTCACTTTAGAGGGTAGAGTAAGAACTACTAGTAATGCTTGGCATGGTGGTATATGTATGTAATTCCAGTACATGGGAGGCTGAGACAGGAGGATCCGGGTTTGTGGCCAGCCGCAGCTACTCAGTGAGACCCTCCATAACTTAGTGAGCCCGTTTCAAAATAAGAAAAAAAATAAGGCTGGGGTTGTAGCTTGGAGGTAGGATGCTCCTGGGTCCAGTCCCCCATATGGCGCGCGCGCACACACACACACACACACACACACACACACACACAGTCAACTTTCTTCTGACTCTGAAATATCTTTAAGTTCATTTCTTTCTTTTTTTATTTGCTATACTGAAGATTGAACCCAGGGCCATTCCACCTCTGAGTTACACCCCCAACCCTATTTTGTATTCTTTATTTGGAAACAGGGTCACAGTTGCAGAGGGCTTTAATATATAGATGAGGCTGGCCCCGAACCTGTGATCCTCCTGTCTCAGCCTCCCCAAGTACTGAGATTACAAGTGTGCGCAACCATGCCTGTCTTCCAAGTTCATTTCTAATTGAGAACACAAGTGAAAGAATTTGCAGTCAACCTGAGAGTGGTAAAAATAGGTCAGTATTATGATCTTGAAGATCATAATGATACCTTTATTTTACAGATGAGAAATGAGACATTTGAAAAACTATTTTAATTAAAGGAGTCTTTCTTGAAAAGGAGAATAACTTTCTTCATGGAAACCTAAGTATTGTATAAATCAAATCAATATGCTTTAACACTTCTCAGAAAGCTGGCCTTAGCATCTTTCCACTTCATACATAAGAAAACTAATGTATAAGCAAGCCAAGCAGTTCCCTTATTATCTCCATGAATCAGTGTCACAGCTGGGAAGGAAAGCCAAAACTTTGAATGTTGGACAATCTCACAGATGTAGGCTGATCTCATCCGTAATGGTTTCTGGCTGGGGTCAAGGGGACGCCATGTTTGGGAAGTTCCCTCACGGAGCACTGTATTTCTCAAGCTGAATACTTGCTGAGGAATGCATAAATTTTGCTTATATTAGTTCCAATTGATAATGTGATCTTTAAGAAACAAAACACTCCAACATATCTGCTTCCTTCCCTGCCTCTAAAACAAAGTATTACAAATGTGGTCTACATTTGGTTCGGTCTCAAATACCCAAGAAACGTAATGCAACGTTGATGACTTTTTATTTACACGAGTTGCCTTTATGAGATACTTCTGGTTGCCAGTGAACCTTAGGATGGGACTATTTACTTGGGTTCCTCTTCCTCTGTTATCACGCTGGAACGTAAATAACATTCATAAGTGCAATAAAGGAAAAGTTCTTGACAAAGCTCAATTTCATCCTTTTCCCACCAAAGTAACAACGACTAACTTCTAAAGACGACTCGACTCTAAAAACACACAGACACACACACACACACACACACACACACACACACACCCTCAGCAGAGTCAGTGTTCCTGATGTTGCATCCAGTTGTCCTATAAGCCGTTCCCCTGGGTCATGGCCCAGTATTTTCTGATGACCACATTCGGTGCTGTGAGGTGTTCAAACCATTACCGCATCCATCTCGCATCCATCTCGCAGTGAACCCTGCCCAGTGAGCTCATGCGGTAACCCAGGCCAGAGCTCTGCCTGCGCCAAGCCAGAGCATCTATCGCGAATCTGGGAAGCCTCCTTCGCAGTTCTGCTGGGGCGCCAGGAGGGCAAAACCGCTTGGCCAGGGCAGGAGAAGGGGGCTCTGGTAGGAAGGTGATGGGTTCAGGACGTGGTCGGCGAGGGAAGCCGACTTTGGGGACGAAGGCTGAGACGAGCCAAGGGAAGTCAAAATACCAGCAGGGACAGAAAGAGTTGGGGAAGACAGGGGCGGCGAGGGTGGCCCCGGTTCAGGCGGGAAAGGAGAGACGGAAAGGGGGCGCAGGAAATGGGCGCCAAAAAAAGAAGTGAGAAACTGCGGAGGAGGAAGTCGTCCCTGGAAGAGGAGGGGCAAAGGGGAAGCGAGAATGGAGTGTTTGCACTTTCGAGAGGGAAGGGCCGGGCCTTGGGGCGCGGGCGGGCGGCCCTACCTGAACCGCTCCTGTCCCGCCGTGTCCCAGAGCTGCAGCTTGATCCGCTTGCCCGGCTCGATCTCCAGCAGGCGGGAGAAGAAGTCCACGCCGACGGTGGGGTCGCAGGCGGGGGAGCGCAGCCCCGGGAAGCGGCCCTGGGTGAAGCGGTGCAGGAGGCACGACTTGCCCACCGTGGAGTCCCCGATCACGATGAGGCGGAACTGGTAGATCCAGATGGTCTCCATCGCTCGCGCGCCCCGCCCGCTCCCCGCACCCACCCGCGCCGCGCGGGCAAGTTCGGCGGCGGGAACTGTCCCTTCAGCACCTCCCGGGCGACCGCCCGCCGCCTTCCAGCATATTCCTGCAGCGGCGGCCGCCGCCTGGTCCCGCCCTCTCAGGAGGAGGGGCGGGGCCCGACGGGGCAGGGGCGGGGCCTCGGGCGGGGGCGGGGCCCCGAGCGGGGCGGGTTCTCCGCGCGCAAACTCCCGCCCCCGACCGCCTCCAAGTACACTGGGTGCCCACGGGAAAGTGGGCGTGGCGAAAGGACTTGACAGCGGCAAGAACCAATAAAAACGAAGCAAGCGCCCAACTCCAGGAGGGTCAGCCAATGAAAAGTGAAACTCATTTCTTAGTGGCGTCCAG
This sequence comes from Muscardinus avellanarius, assembly GCF_963383645.1. NCBI lineage: Eukaryota > Metazoa > Chordata > Mammalia > Rodentia > Gliridae > Muscardinus > Muscardinus avellanarius. The sequence goes on from NC_137786.1 coordinate 145,868,520, forward strand.
GCGGGTTTTGTCGGATTAGTATTCTGATTTTGGAAGTGTCCGAGGCCTTATTTGCTTTTGTGCTATTGTTACGTCCCAGTTTCCTGTAGATCAGTGTGTTGCATCCCGGTTTTCTGAAGATCCAAGTTGGCGGCTTCCTGTTGTCTAGCCCTTTTTGCGCTTCACCTCCTTAGGCGTTCTGAAGTAAAGGAGTTGAGAGCTGGATCGAAATAAATTTGCAGTAATAACTGCCCGTTGCTCTCTGCCACCACCATCTCTTCTTCACAGCTTTTGGCATCACAGAAGAATGAGAAGTTTTCCGGTATTCTGCAGGGCTGTCCATTGAGATGCTCATAAAAATTTCCTCTTTGCAATTAGAAAAAAGCCTGCAGAGGGTCTCTTACCTAGTGTCTGGCCAGTGAGCTGATCTAAAGAAAGAACTTGATCTAAAGAAAGTAGGACTGGAATTCCGGTCGGGAACATATTACTTTTTCATGCCTTTCCTCAAATAATAGTGAACTCAAGATTTAGCTTTAAAACATTAAATCAAAATTAAACTGCTTTAAAGTGTATTTACCCAAAGTTTTAAATAGGCTGAGACAGGAGGCGTGTAGCCAGCCTCTGCAACTTAATGAAACCCTATTTTGAAATAAAGACTAAAAAAATAGGTCTGGGGTTGCAGCTTAGAAGTAGAATGCCTCTGAGTTCAATTCCCAGTACTGCAAAATAAATAAATAAATAAATAAATAAATAAATAAATAAATAAATAAATAAATAAAAATTTGTTTAGTTGCTGAGACTGGCCTTGAACCTGTAATCCGAACCTGTAATCCTCCTGTCTCAGTCTCTCAAGTACTCATATCAGGCATGCATCTAATTTTTTTTTTGCACACATCCAACTTTTTCTTGTAATTCATCCTTGTTTGGACAAAGAGGGGTCAATTTTAAGGGTACATTTAAGCCAGGCATGGCGGCCCATGCTTGTAAATTCCAGCATTTGGGAGACTGAGACAGGAGGATCACGGTTCACAGACAGCCTCAGCTACTTAGTGAGGCCCATAGGGCTGGGGGTGTAGGTTGGAGGTAGAATCTCCCTAGGTTTCATCTCCAGTACCGCAAAAAGAAAGAAAGAAAAAAAAAAGAATGCATTTAATTCCTTTCCATTCATGTTTTGGGTCTTTCCCCACAACAGTTGACCTTTATTTCATGCCATTTATACCTCATTTATTTATTTGGTACTTTGGTAATAGGGGAATTTTATTTCTGGGTTACACTCTCAGACCCCTTCTCCTCACTTTTTATTTTGTGTGTGTGGTCTTGGGCATTGAACCCAGGGGCATTCTACCTCTGAGCTATACCTTCAGCCCTATTTTTTTATTCTTTATTTGGAAACAGGGTCTCACTAAGTTGCAGAGGACATCACTAAATAGTTGAGGCTGGCCATGAACTTGCATTCCTCCTGTCTCAGCCTTCCAAGTACTGGGATTACAAACATGCTCCACTAGGCCCGTCTTCTCCCCACTTTTTAAAGTTTTTAATTTTGAAGCAGTCTTAGCTAGACGTGGTGGCCCACACTTGTAATCTCAGAGGGCGAGACAGGAGGTGTGTAGCCAGCCTCTGCAACTTAATGAAACCCTATTTTGAAATAAAGACTAAAAAATAGGTCTGGGGTTGTAGCTTAGAAGTAGAATGCCTCTGAGTTCAATTCCCAGTACTGCAAAAAAAAAAAAAAAAATAGAATTTTGTTTAGTTGCTGAGACTGGCCTTGAACCTGTAATCCTCCTGTCTCAGTCTCTCAAGTACTCATATTACAGGCATGCCCTGTACCTGGCCCACTTATGCCTTAAATCTCTTCCCCTGGAGGCTGAGACAGGAGAATTACAGGTTCTCAGCCAGGGTTATCAATTTAGTGAGGCCATCTGTAACTTAGTGAGGTCTTTTATCAAAATAGAAGAATAAAATAGGGCTGGAGGTGTAGCTCAGAGGTAGAATGCCCCTGGTTTCCATCCCCAGTAAAACACACACACACACACACACACACACACACACACACACACAATCTCCCCTTCTCTTGTTTTTATTCCACAGCCTATAAACATACACAAGTATCTACAAACCTAAAACTAAGCAAGTCACTTCTGGATTATGCTCCTTCAGATTTTTGCCTCTTACATCATTCTACTTTCCAGGCATCCAAAGATCCATCTATTCTCATATCTCACCTATCAGTTCATCTTCAACCAGCCTAATATACAGTACTCTCTATGCCTAACTCCTGAAACAACTGATTTAGGTAAGGTTGCCAGGGACTCCTTAATTCTCAAACCCAACACCCTGTTTCTACCACCCTTACCTCTCGCCCCACTTTGAATTCCCCTAGCACTCCCCAGTTAGGGATAGCCAAATGACAGAGTTCTGATCATTGAGACGTAAAGGGGGACTTCTTGTAAAGCTTTGCAGTCAGCCTTAGCTACTTAATGAGGGTCTCTGCAACTCAGTGAGATCCTGTTTCAAAATAAAGAATAAAAAAGAGGGCTGGAGGAGTAGCTTGGAGGTAGAATGCCCGTGTTCCATCCCAGTATCACACACACACACACACACACACACACACACACACACACACAGAGTTTCATCTCACTGGGCAGAGTGGTTCATGTCTGTAATCCCAGTACGTGGGGGCTGAGACGAGAGCATCGTAATTGTGAGGCCAACCTCAGCAACTAGGTGAGACCTTGTTTTAAAATAAAATATAGCATTGGGGGTATAGCTCAAAGGTAGAAACCCCTGGGTACCAAAAAAGTCTAAAATAGCTGTAAAATATATTAAATAACTAGATTATATATATCATCAGATGGAATGAAAGCTCAAGATGAACTAAACTGAGTTGTAAGAGATGAAGTTACGGCTAATTTCCATTCCTGAGGCAGTAAATTGGAGACGTGTCAAACAGACATAAGAGGAAGAACTGATCCAGATGATAACCAACATGTACGTGTGATTTAAATATGTGTACACTGCAATAAACTATGCAGGCTCATTCAGACACAACATTCACGTGACTCAGAGCGTTTGTGAGAACTATATATGCAAGTGGGAACTGAATCTTCTTTTTTTTGTAGTACTAGGGATGGAACCCAGGGGCATTCTACATCCAAACTACATCCCCAGCCCTATTTATTTTCTCTTTCTTTCTTTCTTTCTTTCTTTCTTTCTTTCTTTCTTTCTTTCTTTCCTTCCTTCCTTCCTTCCTTCCTCCCCCCCCCGCCTCATTATTTCCTTATTTATTTGCTATACTGGGGATGGAGCCCAGGGGCATTTTACCTCTGATCTATACTCCCAGCCCTATTTTTAAAGTATTTTTTAGTTTTTTGAAATAGGGTCTCACTGAATTGTGAAGTGCCTCGCTAAGTAGCTGAGGCTGTCCGTGAACCATTCTCCAGTCTCTGCCTTCCAAATGCTGGGATTACAAGCATGTGCCACTATGCCCTGCCTATTCTTTATTTTGAAACAGGGTGGCTGTCCGTTAACCCGGATCCTCCTGTCTCAGCCTCCCAAATGCTGGGATTAAAAGCATGTGCCACCATACCTGGATTCAGGTTGCTCTTTCTAATGAAGTGTTGCTAGATATACAGTGTAGTATAAGCTAAAGTCACTTCCTTTTAAAAGGAATTATCATTCACATAGAATAAAGGAATATGTGGAATAAGGAGTAAGTAGTAAGTGGTTAGGGCTAAATGGAAAAAAATGCATGTTTGTCCATTGAAACCTGGGAGTAAGGTTATTTCCAAATCAGAAACCACAGCTGCAGTTTTCCAGTGCCCCTGTACATAGGCAGCCCTGGTCACACTGGGAACAGCCTATGGTGCGAAAGGAACAGCAGTTCATCTTGCAGGAGGTACTCCTTTAGGAGTTCTCAGAGCCCAAGAATTTAGCGCTGAATACTATAATCCCAATACTTGCTGAGACAGGAGAACTGCAGGTTCCAGGCCAGCCTCAACAACTGAGCAAGGTCCTCTGCAATTTAGTAGGGCTCTGTTTCAAAATAAAATATAATAAAATAAAATAAAGCTGAGGGTGTAGTGCATGTCCCTGGATTCAGTCTCCAGTACCACACACACACAAAAAAAATTAGCTCTGATAAGGCAAATAGATTCCATTTTGGGAGACTTCCAATCAGAAGTCACCAACATCTGAGAAAGCTTAGAACTGGAAGCAAGCCAGTTCTTTCTTTCCTCTCCTGCAATAATATTGATTTTGAGGCATCTTTGTGAAGCAAAATTTTCTAAATGTTTTTGGGTTTGTGATTAGAGTATACTGTGCTCCTATTTTCACAGTTCGAAATTTCCACAAAATCACTTTCTTTAATGATCTTGAAATTCATTGTGGTGATTTATGTCTTGACCTTTGAGGCACTTAATTTCCAGTGATGGGAAAAGTGAGGTAAGGAAAACCCAGAGCAATCAATCACTGAGTTAGTCACCCTCAGCAAAACTGTCAATTTGATAGGTAAAAATTTTATATCATTGACTTAAATTTGCATCTTTTTGATTACTAGTGTGCTTGAGCATTTTTCAGTGCTTAATGGCCATTTATATTTCTTTTCTTGTTTTAGTACTGGGGATTGATGGTGCTTGGTCTTCCTTTTTTTATTTTTTTGTGCTGGAAATTGAATGTAGGGGCATTCTACCTCTGATCTACACCCCCAGACCTTTTTATTTTTTAGTTTGAAACAGAGTCTTGCAGCTGGGCATAATAGTGAATGCCTGTAATCCTAGTACTTGGGAGACTGAGACAAGAGGATTGCAGGTCTGAAGCCAGCCTTGGCAACTTAGCGAGACCTATTTGAAATAAAAAGTAAAATGGGGCTAGAGTATAACTTAGAGATAGAATGCCTCTGGGTTCAGTCCCCAGTCCTCTCTCTCTCTCTCTCTCTCTCTCTCTCTCTCTCTCTCTCTCTCTCTCTCTCTCACACACACACACACACACACACACACACACACACACACACACAAACGGAAAGCATCTCACTAAGTTGCTGAGGCTGGTCTTATACCTGCACTCCTCATGTTTCAGCCTCCCAAGTGCTGGGACTACAGATATTTGCCACCACACCTGGCTTGGTCTGTATTTCTTTGAAATCCTTATGTGGTAATTGTTTAGGCTCGCTCTTCCTCATCCTCTAAGGCATTCAGAAATAGTCTGGCTTTGCTACACTCCTCTTTTCTTTCTTTCTTTTTTTTTTTTTTGGTGGTACTGGGGGGTGGAACCCAGAGGCTTTCTACCTCCAGGCTATACTCCCAGACCTTTCTTATACTTTATTTGGAAACAGGGTCTCACTAAGTTGCTGAGAGCCTCACCAAGTAGCTGAGGCTGGCTTCGAACCCGTGCGATCCTCCTGTCTCAGCCTCCCAAGCGCGGGGATTACAAGCATGCGCCACCACGCCCGGCTGCTACACTCCTCTTGACCACATCAAACCACATGTAGGTACATCTTCCTTTGCCTCCCCTCCCCTTTCATTGTCTTCTTCCCCTCTCCTCTCCGTCTTCCTTTTTCTTCCCCTCCCCTGTCCTCTTATATTCCTGTTATATTCTCATTCTTCACTTTACTGAGTTATGAATCCAAGTCTTGTGTACACGCATCTGGAACAAAACTGAATTCTTCACCTCAAGAGAAGTGAACAATATATATACATGTAATCTACTACTCAGGTGGCTGAGGCAGGAGTACTGAGAGTTTGAGGGCAGTCTATGTAATTTAATGAGACCCTGTCTCAAAATAAAGAACTGGGTAGCTGAGCATGGTGGCATGTGCCTGTAATCCCAGTACTTACGTGGCTGAGACAGGAGGATCACAGATTCAAGAACAGCCTCTGCGCCTGGTGTGGTGGTGCACGCTTGTAATCCCCGTGCTTGGGAGGCAGAGACAGGAGGATGGCGCAGGTTCGAAGCCAGCCTCACTAAGAGACCCTGTTTCCAAATAAAATATAAAAAAATAGATCTGGGAGTGTAGCCCAGAGATAGAAAAAAGGGTTCCCATCCCCAGTACCACCCCCCCCAAAAAAAAGCCTCTGCTAGTAGTTAGCTTCTCATCAAGCGAGTGAGACCCTGTCTCATATAAAATAAAAATAAAATAGGGCTAGGGTTGTATCTTAGAGGTAGAATACTTCTGAGTATTCAATCTCCAGTACCCAAAATAAATAAATAAACAGTCGTGCATGGTGGTGCTCACCTGTAATCTTAGTACCTGGGAGGGTGAGACAGGACTGTAGGTTCGTGACCAGCTTCAGCAATTTAGTGAGGCCCTCAGCGACTTAGTGAGACCCTGTTTAAAAATAAAAAAGTGAGGCCAGGAGTGGTGGCGTACACATGTACTCCCTGCACTTGGCAGGTAGAGACAGGAAGATTGCTCAGGTTCAAAGCCAGCCTCACTGGTTTTAGAGACCCTGTTTCCAAGAAAAAATAAAATAGGTCTGGGCAGTATAGCCCAGAGGTAGAAGGGTTCCATCCCCAGTATCACCAAATAAATAAATAAATAAATAAATAAATAAATAATACAATAATAAAATAAAAATAAAAAAGTGAAATAGGGCAGGGATGTAGCTCATAGGTAGAATGCCCTGGGTTCAATCCCTAGTACCACAAAAATGAATAAATTAAATTAACTAAGTAAAAAAGTTGGGGATGTAGATCAGTGGTAGAGCACTTGCCTAGCATGTACAATTCCCTGGGTTCAATACCCAGTACTGAAGAGAGAGAGAGAGAGAGAAAGAGAGAGAGAGAGAGAGAGAGAGAGAGAGAGAGAGAGAGAGAGAGAGAGAGAGAGAGAGAGAGAGAGAATTGGACAACAAATTTTGTTTTTAGCTTTCCAGCCTTGAAACTACCAGAAACACACTGGGAGGAGGTAAGAAAGGTTGTTGAGTGAGTTAGCCCACTGAATCTGTCACACCGTACCTCTTTTATATTCTTGTCAGTTCGGTGGATCTCACTGTTTGAGTCTCTAGCTCTTTCCCCTTAACCATATGCTTTTGTTTTTTCTTGTGGGTCTGGGGATGAAACCCAGGGCCATTTGACCTCTGAGCTACACCCCCCTGCCCTATTTTTTATTCTTTATTTTGAAACAGGGTCTCACTGAGTTGCAGAGGGCCTCACTAAGTAGCTGAGGCTGTCTGTGAACCGCGATCCTTCATTCTCAGCCTCCAAAATGCTGGGATTACAAGAGTGCACCACCACGCCTGGCTCTACCACATGCTTTTATAACTATCTGATAGTCTTCCTAAGTATTATCTGTTTGTTCCTTTTGCTTCCCTTCATTCATATGACATACATGCTGTACAAAGACAGTGCCTGACAGAGATGAACTAAGTACTTAATTTTTTTTGTGTGTGGTACTGAGGATAGACACCAGGGGCATTCTACCTCTAAGCTACATTCCCAGCCCTATTTTTTATTTTGAAACAGGGTCTACCTGTTTCAAAGAGACTAAGTAGACGAGACTGTCCACAAACCTGCATCCTTATATCTCAGCATCCAAAGTACTGGGATTACAAGTATGTACCACCATGCCTGGCTGCAATCCACCTGCCTTAGCCTCTCGAGTACTAGTATTACAGGTGTAGGCAAGCACAGCCGGCTCTCAAGTACTTTTTTTTTTTCTTTATTTGTGGTGCTATAGATTAAACCCAGGGACATTCTAACTTTGAGATACATCCACAATCCTAATTTATTTATTTTTATTTTATTTATTTATTTATTTATTTATTTATTTATTTTTGCACTACTGGGGATGGAACACAGGGGCATTCTACCTCCATGCTACACCCCCAGCCCTATTTTTTATTTTTTATTTTGAAACAGAGTCTCACTAAATTGCAAAGGGCCTCACTAAGTAGGCTGAAACTGGCTATAAAACGCGATCCTCCTGTAGCAGTCTCCCAAATGTTGGCATGATTTATTTGGGAGACTGAAACAGGAGGATTGCAGATTCCAAGCCAGCCTCAACAAAAACTGGCCGTGAAACACGATTCTCCTGTTTCAGTCTCCCAAATGCTGTCATTTGGGAGACCGAAACAGAAGAATTGCAGATTCCAAGACGAACTCAAGTTAGTTGGCCCTCCTCACACCAAAGCTGTGGTGGCACATGCCCGCAATTCTAGCTAGTAGAAAGGGTGAGACAGGAAGATAGGACATTCAAGGCCAGCCTGCCAACTTAGTCTAAACACACACACACACACACACACACACACACACACACACACACACACACATACACACACACACACACGAAGTTCTGTGAAAGCCAGGCACGATGACGCACAATTGTAATGCCAGTACTTTGGAGGCTCAGACAGGAGAATCTTAACTGCATTGCCAGCCTCAGCTACTACTAAGTGAGGCCCTCTGCAACTTAGTAAGAACCTGTTTCAAATTAAAGAAAAAAAAATAGGGTTTGAGGTAGAGCTTGGATGTAGAATGCCCCTTGGTTCCATCCCCAGTACAGCATTAAAAAAAAAAAAAAGAAAAAAGAAAAGAAAAAGTACCAAGGAGTTCGAGTCCAGGGTGGGAGAAGAATTGGCCAACTGTTTCCCACCTCTTGTGCAGGGGTACGCCAGGAAAAACGGGAGTTTTTTCTTCTTTCTTTCTTTCTTTCTTTCTTTCTTTCTTTCTTTCTTTCTTTCTTTCTTTCTTTCTTTGTTTTTGGCAGTACTTGGGTAGGATCCCAGAGGCATTCTACCTCCGAGCTATGCCCCAGCCTTATTTTTTTTTTTGAAACATAGTCTCACTTAGTTGCAATGGGTCTCTCTAAGTAGATGAGGCAGTCTGCGAACCTGCATCCTTATTTCTCAGCCTCCCAAGTACTGGGGTTACAAGTGTGCACCACCATGCCTGGCTACTATCCAGTCTAGCCTTTCAAGTACTAGGATCACAGGTGTGGTCCAGCATGCCCGGCTCTTAAGTTTTTATATATATGTATATATTTTTTGTGGTGCATTCTAACTCTGAGCTACACCCCCATCCTAATTAATTAATTAATTAATCAATTTTTGCGGTACTGGGGATGAAACCCTGGGGCATTCTATCTCCGCACTACACTCTCAGCCCTATTATTTATTTTTTATTTTGAAACAGCATCTCACTGAATTGAGAAGGGCCTCACTAAGTGGGCTGAAACTGTCTGTGAAATGTGATCCTCCTGTTTCAGTCTTTCAAATGCCAGCATTTGGGAGACCGATAAAGGAGGATTGCAGATTCCAAGCCAAGTTAGCAACTCCCTCCTCACACTGAAGCTGTGGTGGCACATGCCTGCAATTCCAGCTAGTAGAAAGGGTAAGACAGGAAGATAGCAGGTTCAAGGCCACCCTGGGAAACTTAGTCTCGAAATAAAAATATAAGCCATGCGTGGTGGCCCACACTTGTAATCCCAGCATTTGGGAGGCTGAGACCAGAGGATCATGTTTTGTGGACAGCCTCAGTTACTTAGTGAAGCCCTCTGCAACTTAGACCCTGTTTCAAAATAAAGAATAAAAAATAGGGCAGGGGTGTAGCTCGGAGGTCAAATGCCCCTGGGTTCCAACCCCAGACCTGCAAAATAAATAAATAAATAAATAAATAAATAAATAAATAAATAAATAAGTTCTGAGGAATCCAGGCATGGTGGTGCATGCTTGTAATGCCAGTACTTGGGAGGCGGAGACAGGAGGATCTTAATTGCCTGGCTAGACTCAGCTACTACTAAGTGAGGCTCTCTGCAACTTAGTGAGAACCTGATTCAATTAAAGAACAAAAAATAGGGCTTGAAGTGGAACTTGTATGCAGAATTCGCCTTGGTTCCATACCAAGTACTGCAAAAAAAAAAAAAAAAAAAAGTACCAAGGAGCCCAGGATGAGGGAATAATTAGCTACTGTCCTCCACCACTCTTGTGCAGGGGTATCCCAGAAGGAAGAACAAGAATTTCTTTCTCTGCTTTTCCTTTCTTGTTTTTTGTTTTGTTTTTGTTTGTTTTTGTTTTTGTTTGTTTGTTTTGGCAGTACTTGGGTTGGATCCCAGGGGCATTCTTGTTTCTCAGGCTCCCAAGTACCGGGATTTAAAGCGTGCACCACATGCCCAGCTGCAATCCACCTTTCTTAGCCTCTCAAGTATTAGGATCAAAGGTGTGGGCTAGCACCCCTGGATCTCAAGTCTTTTTTTTTTTTTTTCTATTTGTGATGCTAGAGATGAAACCAAGGGGCATTCTAACTCTGAGCTACATCCCAATCCTAATTTATTAATTTATTTGTTGATTGATGTTTGTGCTAGTGGAGATGGAACCCAGGGGCATTCTACCTCAGCACTATACCCCCAGCCCTATTTTTATTTTGAAACAGGGACTCACTGAATTGGGAAAGGCCTCAGTAAGTAGGCTGAAACTGGCCGTGAAACACGAAATGCTGGCATTTGGGAGACTGAAAAAGGAGGACTGCAGATTCCAAGCCAGCCTCACCAAGTAAGCAACTCCCTCCTCACACTAAAGCTGTACGCACATGTCTGCAATTCCACCTAGTAGAAAGGTTGAGACAGGAAGATAGCACGTTCAAGGCCATCCAGGGAAACTTAGTCTCAAAAAAAAAAAAAAAAAGTTCTGGGGAATCCAGGCATGGTGGTACATGCTTGTAATACCAGTTACTTGGGAGGCTGAGACAGGAGGATCTTTACTGTGTGGCCAGCCTCAGCTACTACTAATTGAGGTCCTCTCCAACTTAGTGAGAATGTGTTTCAAATAAAAGAACAAAAAACAGGGCTTGAAGTGGAGATTGTATGCAGAATGCTCCTGGGTTCCATCCCCAGTACTGAAAAAGAAAAAAAAGAAAGTACAAAGAGACCGAGCCGAGCCCAGGGTGAGGTAAGAATTGGCCAACCATTCCCCACCTCTTGTGTAGGGGTACACCTGAAAGAAGAATAAGAGTTTTTCTCCGCTTTTTCTTTCTTTTTTTAATTTATTATTTTTATTTTTTTGTTTTGTTTTGTTTTTTGGCAGTACTTGGGTAGGATCCCATGGGCATTCTAACTCTGAACTATGCCCCAGCCTTATATTTTATTATTTTTTTATTTTCAAACATGTTCTCACTGAATTGCAAAGGGCCTCTCTAAGTAGATGAGGCAGTCTGTGAACCTGCATCCTTATTTCTCAGCCTCCCAATTACTGGGATTACAAGTGTGTACCACTATGCCTGGCTGCAATCCACCTGTCTTAGCCTACCAAGTACTAGGATCACAGGTGTGGGTCAGCATGCCCGGCTCTCAAGTCCTTTTTTTTCTTTTTTCTTTGTTGTAGTGCTAGGGATGAAACCAAGGGGGATTCTATCTCTGAGCTACACTCCCAATCATAATTCATTCCTCCCTCCCTCTTCCTTTCTTTCTTTTCTTTCTTTCTTTCTTTCTTTCTTTCTTTCTTTCTTTCTTTCTTTCTTTCTTTCTTTCTTTCTTTCTTTCTTTCTGCGCTACTGGGGATGAAACCCAGGGGCATTCTACCTTTGTACTTCACCCCCAGCCTTATTTTTTATTTTGAAACAGGGTCTCATTGAATTTGGAAGGGCTACCAAGTAGGCTGAAACTGGCCATGAAACACGATCCTCCCGGCATTTTGGAGACTGAAACAGGAGGATTGCAGTTTCAAAGCCAGCCTGGACAAGTTAGCGAGGCCCTCCTCAAACAAAAGCTGTGGTGGCACATGCCTACAATCCCAGCTAGTAGAGAGGTTGAGACAGAAAAATAGTGGTTCAAGGCCAGCCTGGGCAAGGTAGTCTCAAAATAAAAAAATAAGAAGTTCTGGTGACTCCAGGGATTTTGGAACAGGCTTGTAATGCTAGTACATGGGATGCTGAGACAAAAGAATCTTAAGATGGTGGAAAGCCACAACTACTACTAAGTGAGTCTCTCTGCAACTTAGACCCTTTTGTAAAATAAAGAACAAAAAATCAAGCTTGAAGTAAAGCCTGGATATAGAATGGAACAGGGTTCTAGCCCTAGAACTGCAAAAAAAAAAAAAAAAAAAAAAAAAAAAAAAAAAAAAGTACCAAGTAGTCCTAGCCCAGGGTGGGCAGAAAATTGCCCAACTGTTCCCACAACTTGTTCTGGGGTACCCCAGTAAGAAGAATGAGAATTCCTTTCTCTGACTTTTTTTACTTTTTTAGATCCTAGGGGCATTCTAACTATACCCCCAGGTCACTTTATATTATTTATTTTGAAACAGGGTCTCACTGAATTTCAAAGGGCCTCTCTCATTAACAGAGGCTGGCCGTGAAACAGGAGGATTGCAGTTTCAAAGCCAGCCTCTACAAGTTAGCAATGCCCTCTTCAAACAAAAGCTGTGGTGTCACATGCCTGCAATCCCAGCTAGTAGAGAGGTTGAGACAGAAAAATAGCTGGTTCAAGGCCAGAGTGGGCAAAGTAGTCTCAAAATAAAAAATTAAGAAGTTCTGGTGAAGCCAGGGATTTTGGAACAGGCTTGTAATGTCAGTACATGGGAGGCTGAGACAGAAGGATCTTACAATGGTGGCTAGCCACAGCTACTACTGAGTCTCTCTGCAACTTAGACCCTTTTTAAATATAAAGAACAAAAAATAGAGCTTGAGGTGGAGCCTGGATATAGAATGGAACAGGGTTCTAGCCCAAGTACCGCAAAAAAAAAAAAAAAAAAAAAGTACCAAGTATATCTAGCCCTGGGTGCACAGAAAATTGCCCAGCTGTCCCCACCACTTGTTCAAGGGTACCCCAGTAAGAAGAACGAGAGTTCCTTTCTGTGATTTTTTTTCCCGTTGTTACTTTTTTTTTGGAAGTGCTGGGAGATTGGATCCCAGAGGCATTCTAAGTCCTTGCTACACCCCCAGACCTATTTTTTTTTTTATTTTGAAACAGGGTCTCACTGAATTTTGAAGAGCCTCTCTCACTAACAGAGGCTGGCCATGAAATGCGATCCTTCTGTTTCAGTCTCCCAAATGTCAGCATGATTGCAGATTCAAAGCCAGCCTCGACAAGTTAGCAAGGCCCTCCTCACACTAAAGCTGTACGCACATGTCTGCAATTCCACCTAGTAGAAAGGTTGAGACAGGAAGATAGCAGGTTCAAGGCCATCCTGGGAAACTTAGTCTCAAAATAAAAAAATAACTAGAAGTTCTGGGGAAGCCAGGCTTGGTGGTACAGTACTTGGTGGAATGCCAGTACTTGGGAGGCTGAGACAGGAGGATCTTTACTGCATGGCCAGCTTCAGCTACTACTAAGTGAGGCCCTCTGCAACTTAGTGAGATCCTGTTTCAAATTAAAGAACAAAGAATAGGGCTTGAGGTGGAGCTTGGATGTAAAATGCTACTGGGTTCCATCCCCAGTACTGCAAAGAAAGAAAGAAAGAAAGAAAGAAAGAAAGAAAGAAAGAAAGAAAGACCACCAAAGAGATCAATCCCAGGGTGAGGTAAGAATTGGCCAACCGTCCTCCACTACTCATGCAGGAGTATCCCAGGAAGACAAAAAAAAGAGTTTCTTTCTCTGCTTTTTCTTTTCTTTTTTTTTTGGGGGGGGTACTGAGGGTGAAACTCAGGGGCTTTTCTACCTCCAGGCTATACTCCCAGACCTATTTTTTATACTTTATTTGGAAACAGGGTCTCACTAAGTTGCTAAGAGCCTCACTAAGTAGCTGAGACTGGCTTCAAACCTGTGCAATTCTCCTTTCTCAGCCCCCCAAGTGCTGGGATTACAAGCATGCGCCACCACGCCCGGCCTTTTTTTTTTTTTTTCTTGTTTTTTTATGACAGTACTTGGTTTGGATCCCAGGAGCATTCTACCTCTGAGCTATGCACAGCTTTATTCTTTTTTCTTTTTTTTTTTTTTAAAGATGGTTTCACTGAGTTGCAAAAGGCCTCTCTAAGTAGATGAAGCTATCTGTCACGTCCCTAAGGCTCCGTCCTGCAGAGCCCTGGGAAAGAACACACAAATGCCGAGTCTGTTGATGATACTTCCTTCCTTTAATGCGCACAGCAAGCAAATATATATCAGTATCATAACCCCTCCCTCATCACCCCACCAACCCCAAGCTTCCCACAGCTAGGGCATGCACATTTCTAACCCTCTCATAGGCGGGCTGGTGGTAGCATGAGGCGCTGTGTCACTGATCATCTGTAGGGTGCCTGATAGGGCTCACTGCGCAGGCTCAGGGCACTGCCAGCCTCGTGAGCCTTGTGACTTGGCAACATGCCTAGGCGCCATCTTGAGCCACTGCCCCATCCCGGTCAACCGAGCAGGCCCCGACAGCTATCCACGAACCTGCATTCTTATTTTTCAGCCTCACAAGTACTGGGATTGCAAGCATGCACCATCATTCCTGGTGGAAATCCACCTGTCTTAGCCTCTGAAGTATTAGATCCACAGGTGTGGGCCAGCATGCCCAGCTCTCAAGTCTTTTTTTTTTTTTCCTCTTTTTTGTGGTGCTATAGATGAAACCCAGGGCATTCTAACTCTGAGCTACACCCACAATCCTAATTTATTTATTTATTCATGTTTGCACTACTGGGGATTCTGCCTCTGAGCTACAGCCCCAGCCCTGTATCACTGTATTGCGAAGGTCTTCACTAAGTAGGCTAAAACTGGCCATGAAATGCTATCCTCCTGTTTGCTGGCATTTGGGAGACTCAAACAGGAGGATTGTAGATTCAGAGCCAGCCTCAAAATGTTAGCAAGACCTCACACTAAAGCTGTGGGGGCACATGCCTGCAATCCCAGTTAGTAGAAAGGCTGAGACAGAAAGATAGCAGGTTCAAGGCCAGCCAGGGCAATTAGTCTTAAAATAAAAAATAAGAAGTTCTGGGGAAGCCAGGCATGGTGGCACATGCTTGTAATGCCAGTACTTGGGAAGCTGAGACAGGAGGATCTTATTTATTTATTTATTTATTTATTTATTTATTTATTTAGGTGGTGGTACTGGAGATGGAACCCTTCTACCTCTGGACTACACTCCCAGACCTATTTTATATTTTTATTTGGAAACAGGGTCTCTTAAGCCAGCGCGACTGGCTTTGAACCTGCGCGATCCTGTCTCCGCCTCCCAAGCGCGGGGATTACAAGCACGTGCCACCACGTCGGGCTAGGAGGATCTTAAATGTGTGGCCAGCCTCAGCTACTACTAAGTGAGGCCCTCTGAAACTTAGTGAGAACCTGTTTCAAATTAAAGAACAAAAAATAGGGCTTGGGGTGGAACTTGTATGTAGAATGCCCCAAAGTTCCATCCTTAGTACCACAGAAAAAATAATAAATAAATAAATAAATAAATAAATAAATAAAGAAAGAAAGAAAGAAAAGAAAAAGCACCAAGGAGACCGAGCCCAGGGTGAAAGGAAAAGTGGCCAACCATTCCCCACCTTCACCTTTCCCCACCGCTCATGCAGGAGTACTTTAAGAATAAAAATGAGAGTTTCTTTCTCTGCTTTTTATTTCTTTTTCTTTTTTTTTTTTCTTTTTTTGGTTTTTTGCTAGTATTTGTGTTGCATCCTAGAGGCATTCTACCAATAAGCTATGCCCCATTCTTATTTTTTATTTTTATTTTTATTTTTAAACATGGTCTCACTGAGTTGCAAAAGGCCTCTCTAAGTAGATGAGGTTGTTCACAAACCTGCATCCTTATTTCTCACACTCCCAAGAGATGGGATTAGAAGCGTGTACCACCATTCCTGGCTTCAATCCACCTGTCTCAGCCTCCCAATTACTAGGATCATTGGTGTGGGCCAGCATGTTTGGCTCTCAAGTTCTTTTTTTTTCTTTTTCTCTTTTGTAGTGCTATAGATGAAACCCAGGGGTATTCTAACTCTGAGCTACACCCCCAAACCTTATTTATTTATTTATTTATTTATTTACTATTTTGTGGTACTGGGGATGGAACCAAGGGACATTCTACCTCTGCGCTACACTCCTAGCCCTATTTTTTAAATTTTATTTTGAAACAGGATCTCACTGAATAGTGAAGGGCCTTAGTAGGTGAGGCCCATGAAACCTGATTGTTCTGTTTCAGTCTCCCGAATGCTGGCATTTTGGAGACTGAAACAGGAGGGTTGCAGATTCAAAGCCAGACTTGACAAGTTAGCAAGGCCCTCCTCACACTACAGCTGTGGTCGTACATGCCTGCAATTCCAGCTAGTAGAAAGGTGTTGGGGCCCACTTGGCTGGACCGAGATGGCACCCAGGCTTGTTGCCAGCGTGGATTCAAGATGGCGCCTAGGCTTGCAGTCAAGTCATGAGACTCACAAGATGGACGTCTCCTTGAGCATGCGCAGTGTGCCATGCTACGTGCCTGCAGAATGATCAGTGACGTAAAGCCTCATGCTATCACCAGCCTGCCTATGAGAGAGTCAGAAGTGTGCACGCCCTAGCTGTGGAAAGCTTGGGGTTGGTAGGGAATAGAGGGGGGGATTATGATGCTAATATATATTGTGCTTCCTGTACGCATTAAAAGGAAGAAGAGACATATCGTTGAGACATATTAAGGATCCATTAAAGAAGAATTCATATTTCAGCTGAAGAGGTGTCTGTGTCGTTCTCTAAGCCCCTGCGGGTCGGAGTCTTAGGGGATGATAGAAAGGGTGAGACAGGAAGATAGCAGGTTCAAGGCCAGCCTTGGCAACTTAGTTTCAAAATAAAAATTAAGAATTTCTGGGGAAGCTGGGCATGGTGGCACATACTTGTAATGTCAGTACTTGGGGGGCTGAGACAGGAGAATCTTAACTGGGTGGTCAGCCTCAGCTACTAAGCGAGGCCCTCTGCAACTTAGTGAGATCCTGTTTCAAATTAAAGAACAAAAAATAGGGCTTGAGGTGTAGTTTGGATGTAAAATGCCCTTTGGTTCCATCCTTAGTACCATAAAAATAAGAAAAAGGACCAAGGATACTGAGCTCAGGGTCAGGGAATAATTGGCTAACTGTTCCCCACTGCTTGTGCACGGTACCCCAGGAAGAAGAATGACAGTTTTTTTCCCTTCCTTCCTTCCTTCCTTCCTTCCTTTCTTTTCTGTTTTTTGATTTTTGATTTTTGTTTTTTGACAGTACTTGTGTTGGATTCCAAGGGCATTCTACCTTCGAGCTATATCCCAACTTTTTGTTTCGTCAGGCCCCTCTGCTTTGTAGTCTGTCTTACTGCACACTTCACTTTAGTTTTCCCTGTCACATTTAATGCTAATTAACAGCCAGGCCAAATTGCATGGGTGAATTCCTTTCCTCTTGGGCAGTAAATTGAATCACACATGTTAGGCAGCTCTACAGGAGTTTATTTTTACCAAAATACTACAAGAATCTGTTAAAGATTATAATGTATTTCTAGGAAGATTACACAGGATGCTGTAAAAAATTATAAAAGAAATCCTGAGCTATAGGGAGTCTTGTTAAGACAATTAGCTTGTGATAATACTAATGAAGATTGTCAGGTTGCCAAATGACCTATTAGGGAGAGTGGCAATATTCTTGATTATATGAAGGCCTGTCAAAATATAGGACAGTAAAGCATAGAGCTAAACTGTCTGCCATAGAGACTTTTGCAGTCCAAAAACAAGTACAAAAAAAAAAAAGTTTCAATTGTGGCAAACCAGGTCATATGCAGAGAATGTACAGCCCCTCAAAGTAAGAAAACATCTATACAAAAAAAATAATAATAAGCCCTGAAATGTGTGCAAGGTGTAAAAAAAAGGTAAATACTGGTTAAATAAATACAAATCTAAGTATGATAAAAATGGATAATTGTGCCCTGTAATGCAAAAATAAAATCAGGAAAACTAGATGCAGGGTGTTCCTTCAGCCCCACCTAAAATGAAGAAAATATTAAGACCTCATTAGAAACAGCCATGTTTCCTAATATTGTGACTTTAGCCACTGTCACAAAAGGGAACGCTGCTCTTGACATTCCTTGTCCCAAAGATATTAACTTATTATTTCCGAATAATCCTTTGAATAATAATATTAATAATAATAATTATTATGTTATTAATATATAACATATATTATTAATATAATAATAATAATTTCTAAATAATAAGATTGATACTGGATATTATGAACCTATAAAGCCTAACACTGTTGGACTTATTTTTGGAAGGAGCAGTTTGTCTTTAAAAGAGGTTTCTGTTCGTACTGGGCTAATTGATGAGGATTATAAAAGGTCAGATCTCGGTTATGATGAGTGTTTCTCAGAGCATTAGTTTTAAAAAGGGATCACATTACTCAGTTATTGTTAATGCTCTATTATAAACCTAAAATCACCAATCCAACTCCTCAAGCAGGAGGATTTGGAAGCACTGATTTGACTGAGGAATTAAGTACTATCTTAAAGAAAACCAAGAAACCGGGGTTAACCTTAAAAATCAATGGAAGACAATTTTCAGGCATGTTAGACACCGGGGCTGATGTACCTATTATCCGCTCTATGGAGTGGCCAGTAAACTGGTCTAAACAACCCACTAATACCAGTGTGACTGGGGTAGGAAAATCTAATCAGGAAGGAACGTTCATGAGCAGTAACTATTTGTTAGTTACTGGGCCAGATACTATAGAGGCATACATTCGGCCTTTTATAACTGATCTACCTATAAATTTGTGGGAAAGAGATTTTTTTGCAGCAAACAAATGCTATGTTATCTCTCAATGAGCATTTTTAACAGGGGCTATTAAAAAAACAGAGCCTATAAAAATAACTTGGCAAAGTAATCAACCTGTTTGGACTGCTCAGTGGCCCCTGACTGCTAAAAAGTTGCAGGCTCTAAAGGAAATAGTGTCCAAACAATTACAGACAAAGCATATTAAATCCTCTGATTCTCCTTGGAATTTTGTAGTGTTTGTTATAAGGAAAAAATATAAAAAGTGGAGAGTGCTAATTGACCTAAAAAATGTGAATACCACCCTCATTCCCATAGGGGCATTACAACTCAGGATACCTGCCCCATCTATGATACCAAAAGATTGGCATATTATTATTATAAATCTTAAAGATTGTTTTTTACTATAAAACTGCTACAACGGTACCAATAAACAATCTTATCTCAGGAGGTGGCTAACTCACCAACTATGTGTCAATATTATGTAGCTAAAGCCCTGCAACAAACTAAAAAACTTTACCCTGAAGCATATATTATCTATTATATGATGACATTCTTTTTGCACATTCTGATAAAAACCAATTGCAATGCATTTTAAAATATGCTGTCAAAGATTTAAAACAACAAACTCATATCCCAAGGGAAAGATATGGCACTTTTTTTTTTTTTTTGGTGGTACTAGGGGTGGAACCCAGGGACTTTCTACCTCCCTGCTATACTCCCAGACCTATTTAATACTTTATTTGAGAACAGGGTCTCACTAAGTTGCTGAGAGCCTCACTAAGTAGCTGAGGCTGGCTTCGAACCTGTGCGATCGTCCTGTCTCAGCCTCCCAAGTGCAGAGATTACAAGCGTGCGCCACCACACCTGGCTGTTATGGCACTTTTTAACTCATACTTCATTTGTTATTAACAACATCATTACTAGTAAACCCCTTCATACACCCACCTATTTCATCAACAAAAATAATAAACAGCAAGCTACCATAATTAGACCTAATATTTTCCTCTGTTTACAATCCCTGTATTCATACAAAAAAAAAAGAAACTATTTTCATTAGCTTCTTTGCTCCAAAGAGTTCAGGATAGTATAAATATTAACCCTGATTCCTATTATGTAGTCCATTCTGCTTTTATTACTTCTACAGACAAAGATTTACAATATTTTTTTTTTACCCATATACAATGCCTTCTTAGGAACCGCACCAATCCCCTCTTCATCACACATATTAGATCTCAGAGTAACTTGCCGGGGCCTTAAATCCAAGGGAATGCAGCTGCAGATGTTTTGTTGTATAACCCCATCTTTTCTTCCCCCCATGAAGAACAGCAGTGTTTACACACCAATGCACAACGCTTACATGTTAATTACCAGATCCCACGTAGACAGGCTAAACAGATTGCTTCGCAATGTGATATTGTGCTCCTCTTAATGTTACCACACCACCTAGAGGGGTCAATCCATGAGGACTGTCCCCCAGTGCACTATGGCAGATGGATTTTACCCACTGCACTTTGCCCGGCACTCATTTTTTGGCTGTCATCATTGACACTCAATCCTCTTTTCTTTGGACAGTTGTAACTACCCATAAAACCTTAAAGGCAGCGATTTCTGCATTATTACAAACCTTTACTGTTATGGGTCTTCCCCAGATTTTAAAAATGTGCACTGCCCCTGCATTCACTTCTAAAAAAGTTCAAACATTTCTAAAGGACTGGCAAATTTCTCACATTACAGACATCCCTTATAACCCTCAAAGTCAGAAACATTAAAGTTCCTTCTTACAAAACAAAAAAGGGGGAATATGGTAGCAGTCTCTGGCAAGGATATACTCTCTATAACTCTACCCTTAATTTTTTGAATCTTCCTATGGCTTATGTACACACGTGAACAGAGAAACATTTTCAAGGAGCAAAACTGGGAATGCGACGGGTTAATGTGCCTGTTTATTATAAACTGCTTAATAATTGGCTGCCAGGAATGCCTACGTTCCTAGGAAAAGGTTATGGTCTTGTCATTTCAGAAGATGGCCAAGATGTTTGGTGCCCCCTTCGCTGTATCTGGTACAGAAAAAAAAAATGACCTTGGGAAATCCTCCTCCAATGGAGCCAGTCACCAAAAGAATGGCCATAATGGCTCTAAAACCTCCACATAAAGGATAAGTTCCCTACATGGGGACAGATGAAGATACCTATTGGACTCATGTGCCTTATCCACCGTTACTTCATTTAGTGGACTGGACTATGCCTGCCCTGATAGTATATACCAATGATTCCAATCATTTTCCTGCTCCATGGAGGATTGATGGACCAGACTTTCCGAAAGAAGAAAAAAGGATAAACATTTCTCTGGGATATAAGACTTCACCTATTTGTTTTGGTGCTTCTGATGTTTGTCTGCCTTATACCCTCATTGGTGGGGATATAATGCTCTTCATGGTTCCAAGATACATATGGGTTTCTTTGCTGCTGTTACCTTCTTGTTTAACTCGACTAAACAAACAACATATACTCACATTAGACATTTTTCTACTAATTATATGATGCCTTCAGAGCCATCCTGTAAAATAGTTTCATGGAAGAGACACACCTTTCCTACTCATTGGAGTACCTGCCAAGGAAAATTAAAAAAGATCTCCTACAAAGACACCTATATGTTTGTAGATTGAAGTAAATGTGAGACAACTGCAGCAGGAGATTGCCTCCACTTTTGGAAAACCTGTTCCCAACATGTTTTTGATAAATATTTCTTTGATACTGGAGCAAAGACAGTTGCCCCTTTTAATCCTCTCACTTGGTTTAAAGACATTCGACACATTGTCTATGTCATTATAATATTGGTTATAATATTCTTATTTACTATAGGATTCTCCTTCATCTGGCTGCAGTTGTCCACAAAAGGACCCCAAAATGTAAATCTTGTCCCTGCTATCTTAAAATTACAAAACAACAAAGGGGAAACTGTGAGGTCCGGCTGAAGACAAATGCTGTAGGAAGAGAAGGTCTTCCTAGGACTAGGTGAAGGGCCAGGTCCACGAGCTGCTCCGGAAGCCATGACCACGTGCAAATCCTTTTGTTCTCTTAGGCATACGTATTCTTGATTAAGGTTACCATGATCGAATGCAGACCCTATGTTTGTTCTCTTAGGCACATGTATTCTTGATTAAGTTTATGATTAGCTGAAAAATATTTACTTACTTGTTAGTTTTTCTTTGACTCACATGTCATCCAATCCTTTGCCCTAGATACCCTGACTTGCTCTTCCGTGTTTTATAATATATAAGTGCCTGTTACCCTAAATAAAGTTGTCAGTTGCCTTCCACAACTGTCCGTGTCCTTTTAGAAAAAGGCTCTCCAAGTCCCAGAGAGAAAATCTCCAACAGTGGTTGATGAAAGAGGTGTATACTGCCAGGCGTGGTGGCGCACGCTGGCGCACACTTGTAATCCCAGCATTTGGAAGGCTGAGACAGGAGGATTGTGCAGGTTCGAAGCCAGCCTCAGCTACTTGGTGAGGCCCTCTGCAACTCAGTGAGACCCTGTTTCAAAATAAAGAATAAAAATCAGGGCTGGAGGTGTTGCTTGGAGGTAGAATGCCCCTGGGTTCCATCCCTAGTAATGAAAAAAAAAATGTGTACACATTTTGACTTGCAATTTTGGACGATCATACCTCACCTTCTTCATTGAGAAATTGAAAAAAAAATTGAAAACAAGCCGGGTATGGTGGCACACATCTATAATCCCAATACTTGGGAGGCTGAGTAGGAGGTTCGTGACCAGCTTCAGCAATTTAGAGAGGCCCTCAGCAACTTAGTGAAACCCTGTTTCAATAAAAAAATAAAACAGGGCTGGGGGTGTAGCTTAGAGGTAGAATGCCTCTGGATTCAATCCCCGGTTCCACACAGAGAATAATTAAGAACATGAAATGATGAGCCGGGTGTGGTGGTGCACACCTGTAACCCTGGTCCTTAGGAGGCTGAGACAGGAGGATCACAAGTTTGAGGAGAGCCTCAGAGAGTAGTGAGACCCTGTTTCTAAATAGGAAATAAAATCAGGCTTGGGGTGTAGCTCAAAGGTATATTGCCTCTGAGTTCAATCCCCAGTACGAGAGAGGGAGAGAGAGAGAGAGAGACAGAGAGAGAGAGAGAGAGAGAGAGAGAGAGAGAGAGAGAGAGTTTGAAGATAGAAATACATTTTGGTACTGGAGTTAGAATACTATTTCATTTATAATCTGATTGTGCAACCGCTTCCTCCTGTTTTTATTTATTTATTTTTTTGTACTAGAGATTGAACCCAGGGATGTTCTTTTTTTTCAAGTGAACATATGTTTTTAAAATTTTTTCATATTTTATTTATATGTGGAACATATTGCAAATGGTATACATTTAGATTGCGCTTCGTGCCCTCTCCCCCCGCCCCCTGTTCCCCTTACCCCCTCCCAATAATGAGTGTCCAGGGTAACCACGCTATATTCATACTTTTGCACATATTTGGATGTAGCTCCTCCATTAATCAACCTCAGCTTTCTTCCTCTCCTATCCTTCCATTCTAGCTTTGCTGAGGTTTCCCCTCCATTATCTGGAGTCCCTCTGGTATTACCACTACTCCCTAGCTTGGGCATATTAGAGAAAACATATGTCCCTTCTCTTTCTGTGCTTGACTAATTTCACTTAACATAATGTTCTCCAGTTCCTTCCATCTTCTTGCAAATGCTATTATTTATTCTTCTTTATAGCTGAAAATAATTCCATTGTGTGTATTTCCCATAATTTTACAATCCATTCATCTGTTGATGGTGACCTAGGTTAGTTCCATATTTTGGCTAATTACGAATAGTGCTACTATGGACATGTGAACCCAGGGATGTTCTACCTCTGAGCTACACCCCCAGCTCTATATTTAATTTTTCATTTTGAAGCAAAGTTTCACTAGGTTGTTCAGAGTCTTGCTAAATTGCTGAGGCTGGTCTCAAACCTGTGATCATTCTGTTTTAGCCTCCTAAATACTGGGATTTTAGGTATGTGCCACCACACTTGGTTTCCCTCAAGTCTTTAGATGGACTAAATCATCTTTTATTCAGCTGGCAAAAGACAGGGACTTAGCCTAGACTTCTTTATCCTGTGTGTGTGTGTGTGTGTGTGTGTGTGTGTGTGTGTGTGTGTGTGTGTGTGTGTAAGTACATGTATGACACTGGGGATTGAGCCCATGGGCATTCTACCTTTAAGCTACACCCCCAGTACTGTTTTTATTTATTTATTTATTTACTTATTTTATTTTATTTTGAAACAGAGTCTTACTAAGTTGCAAAGGCCCTCACTAAATTGCTGAGGCTAGCCAAGAACCTGTGATCCTCTTGTGTCAGCTTCCCAAGTACGGGGCTTACTGGTGTGTACCATCTTGCCTATTAGGTTTTTATTTTGAAGCAGTGTCTGTCTCACTACGTTGATGAAGGCCTCACAAAGTTGTTGAGGCTGGATTTGAACTTGCAATCTTCCTGTCATAGCTTCCCAGGTAGTGTACCATCATGTGTGGCTTGTGTTTTTATCCTTCTTTCCTTCCTTTCTTCTTTCTTTGTGTGTGCTGGGGATTGAACCCAGGCCTTTGACTGCTATGCGGTCACTCTTTCACTGACTTACACTCCCAGCCTGAGTTTCCTTTTATTCTGCCTATAATTTCATTTCTATATTCATGACTAGCTACCAGATTTCTACTGTGTGTTTGTGTGTGTGTGTGTGTGTGTGTGTGTGTGTGTGTGTGTGTGGTTGGTGCTGGGGATCGAGTCCAGGGCCTTGTATAAGTGAGGCAGATGCTCTACCCCTGAGCTCTCAAATTTCTACTTACTAAGGAGCTGCTTTTGCTACCTTTCCAGCAAACTCATTCTTGTTCCCTTTTCACCCTCTGGGTGCTCCCTCTTGCCTCTCTGCATTAAGAACTTCTTCCTTTTTACTTTGCTATCACCTTAAAGTCATCTCTCTGTGTTTTAAAGCTCAGATTCTGGCCAGGCACAGTGGCACAAACCTGTAATCACCTACTTGGGAGGCGAAGGCGGGAGAATCACAGACTCAAGGGCAGCCTCAGAAACTTAGCAAGACCATATTTGATATAAAAAATAAGCTGGGTGTGGTGGCACATGCTTTTAATCTGAGTACTTGAGAGGCTGAGACAGGGATTGCAGGTTCAAGGACAGCCTCAGTGAATAGTGACACTCTCATCAACTTAGTGAGACCCTGTTTCAAAACAAAAAAACAGCCGGGCGTGGTGGCGCACGCTTGTAATCCCCGCGCTTGGGAGGCAGAGACAGGAGGATCGCGCAGGTTCGAAGCCAGCCGCGCGCACTGGCTTAGGAGACCCTGTTTCCAAATAAAAATGTAAAAATAGGTTTGGGAGTGTAGCCCGGAGGTAGAAGGGCTTCCAAGAACCCCAGTACCACCAAAAAAAAAAAAAAAAAAAAAAAAAAATAGGGCTGGGAGTGTAGCGTGGAGGTAGAATTCCCCTGGGTTCAATCCTGAGTTCTAACACACACACACACACACACACACACACACACACACACACACACACACAGAGAGAGAGAGAGAGAGAGAGAGAGAGAGAGAGAGAGAGAGAGAGAAAAGAGAAAAAGTTCTATTAATAGCAAGGCCTCATATTTTGCAAGACCCAGCAGGTTTTCTTCTATCCATATGGTGGTCCAACTTTTGGCCCATCTTGGGTTTAGAGCTCTCCTAGGCCCTCAAATAGTTTTCATTCTTCATCCAGAGGAACCTGCAGAGTGAGGATGAGTCGCTCAGGTGGTACCTTGAGATGCAATTTTTCTGCCTTGGGAAAGGTTATTGTAGCCCATAATTTGCTCAGAAAGTCTTTCCACAGCAGTGACACTGGACATTCTGGCATACATAGGAATTGATGTACAATTTCTTGTCTTCTTCTGGTACAGTGCCTGAACTTGCAAAAGGCCTGCTGGGTAGTTTTTCCTGTAGTCCCAGTAATATCTATTCAATCTCTGGTGAGAGAACCAGTGGGGCCAATAATGACAGAATGCTCAGCTCCCATGTCAACCAGAGAGTCAATGTCCTGGTTCCCCACTGTCATCTGCACCATGAGAGGCTCCCTGGCAGTGATGGAGCCTGGTCCCCTTCAATCTTCAAACATACCGGCTCCACCAACAGCAAGCAATTGTGGGGGTTGATTTCCGTGCAGTTCGCAGTGTGGTGGACCTTTTTTTTTTTTTTTTTTTTTTTTTTTTTGTCCATTAGGGCAATTATTTTTCCAGTGCCTGCTTTTCTTGAAGAAGGCATTCTGGCCCCAAAATAGGGGCAGTCTTCTTCCTGGAGGTTTTCCTAGTAGGAGACTTTGACCTGTGGCTGAGTTGACCTGTGACTGAGGAACATATCAGCTCCACTGCTGTGATTAGATCAGCTTTTTTCTTTATCCTCTGATCTGCTTCTCTTTTTTCTTCTACCTGGCAGTTTGTGAAGACCTTGTTGGCAATCTTCAGTAGTTGAGGGACATTCATTCCAGCAAAGCCATCCAGCTTTTGTAACTTGTGGTGGCTACCCCCTGTGCTCTGACTAATGAAGTCTGTATATATCATTCACTAGTTTTCTTGTGTCTTCAGGTTGAAGAGAGTGAAAGTGGATAGGATAGGACTCTCGTCTTGCCATTATAGTACTTCACTGACTTCTGCTATGTTAGTGATTCATCGACCCCTCTCTATATGCCCTGGAGCAATCTTCCCATTACTCCCAGAGGCTCACCATATCTTGGGGGTCATTAGGGTCCCACAGGATTTTCTGCATGCAAACAGAGTCTAGCATCTGTCATTAGGTCCACAATCCCTGACAGGGCAGTTTCCTCAACCTACCAGGTATGCCTGGAGGACTCGCTGCCATTCCTCTGTATTAAAGAGCACGAGAAGCAGCTATCTACAGTCTGCCCAGGTAGGTTGTGAGTCTGACACATGAACTGGATCAAATCCACAAGGCCCTGAGGTTTTTCTGAATATGAGGGAGTGTGATGCTTCCAGTTTAGGAGGTCTGAGGGTGGTGAAGGGCTGATATCCTAGAGTTGGCTGCCCTGGGACCAGCTGTCTATCCACATCTATTCTTCTCTGTCTGTATTTCCTACAAGGAAAATTGATGCACCAGCCTGGAGCACCCTGGCCTGGAGGGTAGACAGTGGCATTTCTAGATCTTTAGGATCTTTAACTAAAACTGGTGCCTTTTCCAGCAGTTTCTAGGAAGTCAACATTTCCCGTCTGTCCCTGGTTACTAGAACTCTGGAGACTAGATCACTCAGCCAGGGGGTTGGGTGTGTGTGACCAATTTGAGCCATGAATCTATATAGTGGAACTGATCTGGGTGCCCAAGGTCTCTAGTAATTTTACCCCATACCTTTGAACAAAAGCTAGTGAATAAGCTGGGTGTGGTGGTGCATGCTTGTAATCCCAGTACTTGGGGGGCTGAGACAGGAGGATCTGGGTTTGAGGCCAGCCTCAGCTACTTAGTGAGGTCCTCTGCAACTTAGTGAAACCCTGTTTCAAAATAATGAATAAAAAAAATAGGGCTGGGGATGTAGCTCAGAAGTAGAATTCCCTGGATTAAATCCCCAGTAATCACACACACACACACACACACACACACACACACACACACACACAATTGCATGAACCTTCCATGGGTTATCCTATATCAAAAGCTAGATACTCTACCTCACAGAGGGTCCACAGTTTACCAGGACTTGATTTTTTTTCCTGTAGTCCCCATTATATCTTTTCTTGAAATTTGTGAAGCTTTTATTAAGAGGTGTCTGCTTTCCTTGTGTTCCTCCCTTTTCGACAGAACACAGATAACAGACAATACTCGCTTCATTCGTCTCATTAGGATATTTCAGGCCTCTTAACTTTGTTAGGCTGGTGATCCTCGCTGTCATATCAGTGCTGCTCTGAGCCATATGAGGTCGCCCTGGAACCTCAGACTGGAACTCCACACTTGCTTCAGCCCTGAAGGCTGAGATTGGAATCCACAGACCTTGCTTGTCTCAGACCCACACCACACAGCATCAGACTCTCAACACCCTCCTTTTCCTCCTGTGACCTGGTTTAGAGGATTGTGGGAGTTGATTAGACCCCGCTTTTGTCCAGTAGGACAGATCCCTAGTCGCCTTGGGCTTTCCAAACATGATTTAGACATCTGCCAATGTCTCTCATTCTGTCCCATCTACACTTTTCTTTGAGTGGCCATGAGAGACATCAGCTTCCCAGTTGGGGCCTCCCAACCAGAGGCAAATGAGCCCCTCGTGTGCTCCATGAACCAGTGTCACCAGGGAAGCTGGGTCCCCTGTGTCCAGTAGAGGGAAAGGAAAAATGCTCTGGGCTGGTATCTCTTGTACCCTGGAAATCCTGGTTGGCCTGCTAATTATTGCACAAGGACAGGTATGGAGAGATGGCAACCTGGAGACCAAATTGGGAGAAGAATAATTAAAAAAAAATTATTCAGGGGATGCCCAGTGGACTAAATTCTGAAGTCTGAGCCCTGAATGGTGTCAGCATACAGATTATATAGCTTCAGGGTGACAGAGCAGGACTTGATTGGCTAGACAGGTGTGAAAGCTTGGGTTAGGTTTCAGTTTCTTTTCATGAGCCTAATTTCCATTAACTGCTCCCACAGCACTACCTTAGCCTCCTGCTTCATCTTAAGTCCAAAGACCATACATATAAAACAAAAATTTGGACATAGATTTTATGAAAATGTGTTTGTACTTGGTAGAAAACAAGTTTAAACCCAGGAGCATTCCACCTCTGAGCCACACTCCCAGCCTTATTTTATTTATATTTTGAGACAAGGTCTTGCTAGGTTGATGAGAGTCTCATTACTTGCTGAAGCTGTTCTTGAAACTGCAATCCTCCTGTCTCAGGCTCCCCAGTAATAGGATTCCAGACATGTGCCACCACATCTGGCTCAGAATTACCATTTGGATTGGGGCAGTTATGACTTATGGGAAATCCACCCAAATCTCATAAATAGGGTTTTTTTTTTGTACTGGTAATTAAATCTACAGGCATTCTGCCTCTGAGCTACACCCTCAGACCAATTTTATTTATTATTTGGAAACAGGGTCTCACTAGGTTCCTGAAAGCCTCACTAAATTGCTAAGGCTATCCTCGAACCTATAATCCTTATATTTCAGCCTCCCAAGAACTGGGATTATGAGTGTGCACCACCATGTCTGGCTCATGAAAAAATTTTAAAGTCATTTGTGTAGATATTTTAAAGTTATTAAAGTTTGGGTTTTTTGGGGGGATGCTAGGGATTGAACTCAGGGGCATTCTATCTCTGAGCTATACCTCCAACCCTATTTTTATTTTTATTTTGAGACAAGGTCTTGCTAGGTTGATGAGAGTTTCATTATTTGCTGAGGCTGTCCTCAAACCTGTGATCCTCCTGTATCAGTCTACCAAGTACTGGGATTAGAAGTGTGTGCCACTATTCGTTTTTGGAAACAGGGTCTCTTAAACCAGCACGGCTGGCTTTGAACCTGCCAGATCATCCTGTCTCTGCCTCCCAACCGCGGGGATTACAAGCGTGCGCCACCACGCCCAGCTTAACCAATGTGTTTTGTAGAATAATAAAGATGATGTTCTTAGCTAGGTGTGGTGGTGCATGCTTGTAATCCTAATACTTAGGAGACTGATACAAGAGGATAGGTTTGAGGACAGTCACACCAAGTAGTGAGACTCATCAACCTAGTAAGCCCCTGTTTCCAAACAAAAATAAAACAGAACTTGGGGTATAGTTTTGATGTAGAATGCCCTAGGTTCAATTCCTAGTGAGGCACACACACACACACACACACACACACACACACACACACACCCCACATACACAAACACATAATGATGTTCTTTGGCACAAAAAAATTAAAAGTTTAATTTTTTTTTTTTTTTTTTTTGGTGGTATGGGTATTGAACCCAGAGGATTATTTTGTGGTCCTGGGGATAGAACCCAGGGGAATTCTATCTACAAACTACACCCCAAGCCCTATTTTTCATTCTTTATTTTGAAACAGGGTCCAAATGAGTTGCAAAAAAAAACCTCACTAAGTAGCTGTGTTGGCCATGAACTCTGATCCTCCTTTCTCAGCCTCCCGAATGCTGGGTATTCATTTTGAAACAGGGTCTCTCTCAGTTGCAATGGTCTCATTAAGTAGCTGAGACTGGCTGCAAACCTGTGATCCTCCTGTCTCAGCCTCCCAAATACTGGGATTACAAGTGTGTGCAACCACACCTGGCCTGAGACATTCTACCTTTAAACTCCACCCCAGCCCAAATTTATTTCTTATTTTGAAACAGGGTCTTGCTATGTTGGTTAGAGTCTCACTACTTGTTGAGATTGTCCTCAAACCTGCAATCCTCCTGTCTCAGCCTCCCAAATATAGGGATTACAAGAATGCACCACCACACTTGGCAACTCTTTTTCATTTTATCTGATATAATGAGAAAACAAGTAAATCAAAGCATGAAAATAAAGTACATTAAACCTCAGAATATTTCTAGCTGATTTATTCTGACATGTGTTTAAATTATTTAGCTATTCTGAATTTATTTGACTTTAATTATTTATAACAGTACACTGTAATGCATTAGTAAATGTCTTAAAGAGTGTTTTGTAAAAGTAGGCAGCATCTCAGTAATAATAGTGCCATAACTCTGCCATTTAATTTTTGCTGACAAGTGGGCTGTCTGGTGAGGATAATTGTAAGACACAGTAGGAAGTAGTGCTTATGCAATAGATACAGGATGCCACTGTATTTGCCTTTTCAATTCTTTGTGCCACAGTGGCTTTTCAATAGTTTTCAAAACTATCAGCAGTTCAATATGATGTTTAGTTCATTGATGAGCTTAAAATATCATTTTTATGTGCACTCTAAGCTACATGTCCAAATTTCTCAAGTCCCTATCTACCGACTTTTTAGCAGGTGCACTTTTGCATGGTATTTCGTTACATCCAAACTACCCAAATCTCTTTTTATTTCTGCTTGGAAAATTTTCAAAAGTGTTTCAATATTTCAATAACAATGCAATAATCTCCAACATAGTCTTCATCTGCAAGAACGCTGGTGATAAGACTAGCTTTCCTATGTATTTTTTCCTGAAAACATTTCCCTTGACATTTTAAAAAATTATGGTACTGGGGATTGAACAAGGGGTCTTCTATGGCTAAGCTAAAGCCCTAGCACTTTCTTACTTTGAGGTATGATCTCTCTAAGTTGCCAAGGGTGGACTCTAACTTAGGATCTTTGTATTTCAGCATCCCAAATACTAGGATTACAGGAATGCACCTGGTACTGGGGGTTGAGCCCAGAGGCATTCTACTTCCAAGCTACATACCCAGCCCTTTTTATATTTATTATATTTTATATATTTTTATATTTATTTTGAAAAAGTTCTCACTAAGTTGCTGAGGGTCTCACTAAATTGTTGAGTCTGGTATCAAATCTGTGATCTTCCTATCTCAGCCTCCCAAGTACTGGGAATACAGTCATTGCCACCAAGCAGAAACTCCCTTTGACATTTTCTATAGATGCTACTAGTTATCCCTCACAGAAGGAGATTGTTAAAGAGGTCTACAGTAATTCATCCTTAGAGTTTGGAGACTTTGAGGGAAAACTAAAAAATATCCAGTACATTAATTAATAACTCTTGCATTGAATGCCAGCTGCTGGGATTAAAATGTCAAGCTAAGGATAGTAAAAAATGAAAAATAAAACAATGGCTTACTGACACCTCACCACAGATGCATCGTATATGCATTTGGTGGTCATAACTAGGTGTCAGCCCACTGACACTCCACCACAGATACATCAGATATGTACCTAGCAGCTGTTATTAGGTGTCACACTGGTAAACATGAATAAAACCAGTAGACACGCCCTGTTTTATGGCCATGCATGAAACGGGCACCAGGTAGCCTAAAGGATGCTCTGGGACAAGTTACACAATAAGAGAGCTAAAAGGATGCTTTTATTTCTCCTCTGTCTCTGAGATGGGAAATGGCCCATCTGCCGAGACTGCCACCACTCCACTAAATTCCTAGTTTTTTCTTGTGGCTGAGTTTGGTTGTATAGATTAAAAGAGAGGATGGCCACCATCCTGTATCTTACAGCTAGATCTGTTTTATAAGAGGAAAGTAAGGAATCTAAAGTTTGTATTAAAAGGAAATCCAGGCCGGCGTGGTGGCGCACGCTTGTAATCCCCGCGCTTGGGAGGCGGAGACAGGAGGATCACGCTGGTTCGAAGCCAGCCCTGCTGGCTTAAGAGACCCTGTTTCTAAATAAAAATATAAAATAGGTCTGGAGTGTAGCCTGGAGGTAGAAGGGCTTCCAGGAACCCCAGTACCACAAAAAAAAAAAAAAAAAAAAAAAAAAAGAAAGAAAGAAAAGAAAAGAAATCCAAAGCTAGCCCAGCAAGGTAAATCAGATATAGCCATTCTGGTCACACTAACAGATAATAATTGTCATACTGCCAGAGCTCAAAAAGACCAAATACACACACACACACACACACACACACACACACACACACACACACACACACTTAAATATTTGTAGACATGAGAGATATTATAATGAAGAAAGTTAAAAGAAAGAAAAATGCTTTTAGGTGAAAAAGAATTTTGTATAGCAAGAATTTTTTTATAAATGACTGAAAGATGAAAACTAAAATCAGAGGGTTTAGTAAATCATAGAAGGTTTGAGGAAGTTGCAAATAATTTTTTTTTTATTTTGTAATATATATATATTTTTTTTTATTGGTGCACTGTATTCATACATCATAGTAGGATACATACTTTTGTAGACATACATGCACACTTTTCCCAGTCAGCCCCCACCCAATCCCCACCCCATTCTCTCCCTATCCCTCCCTCCCATGCTTGGCTTAGTAGTTGACATCTAGTATTATGGCAATTTATCTAAAATTAAAAATGGTAATCTCACATAACAGTTTCATTTGTCTGATACCAAGCTTTTGATGACTTAAAGATGACATTTCAATATTTCTTTTTGCTTTCTTTCTTACCAGAGAATATTTTTTTCTATTTTTTAGGTGAAACTATCATATATTTATATATTTATTTTTCAGAAAAAAAATCTATCCTAATATGGAATATGGAGTCTAGGTACCCAAAACGATCTTGAAAAAGAACAAAACTAGAAGATATATATTTTCTGATTTCAAACCATATAAAGCTACAATAATTGAAACAGTGTAGTACTATTCTAAAGGCAGATATATAAACCATTGGAGTTAAATAAAAGCCTAGAGCTAAATTCTTCCCTATATTGTCAAGTTATTTTTGACAAGGTTTCCACGAACATTTGGTGGTGGAAATGATAATCTTTTAACTAAATATTGTTAAAAAATAATAATTACATGGAAAAGAATAAAATTGGACCCTTACCTAATCCCATATACAAATATTAACTCAAAATAGATAATAGACCTAAATACAAATCTTAAGACTATAAACTTTTAGGAGAAAATCTGGGTCATAAAACCTTACAACATTGAAATTGGCAGTGATTTCTTGGATATGATTTTAATGACACAGGCAACAGAGGAGTATACAGACTCCCTAAAAAATAAAAAAATAAAAAAATTGTATATCCAAAGACAATGTAAACAGAGTTAACAGTTACTAATAGAATGGGATAAAATATTTCCAATTGCTATATCTGAAGTTATATTAATATTCCAACTAGAAATCCTAAAAATTAACAACAATAAAGGCAAACAATACCATTTAGAGATAGGTAAAAGACTAACATAAATAATGAATCTCCACAGATAACCAATCTTAATTGTCTGTTGGATGAAAACTCTTGTTTCTCTGGTTCTGGTGTGTGTTACCTATTTCTTCTTTGTAGTTAATCTCTTTGAGTATTTTCTCTAGTGCTGGTTTTGAAGACATAAATTCCTTCAGTTTCTGTTTGTCATGGAAGCTTCTTATTTCTCCATCTAATTTGATAGAAAGTTTTGCTGGGTAGGAAATTTTTGGCTGGAAGTTGTTTTCTTTCAGAGTTTGGAATATGTTACTCCAAGCCCTTCTGGCTCTCATAACTTGGTTTGGGAAGTCTGGAGTGATTCTAATTGGTTTGCCTCTGAATGTCACTTGGCCCTTTGTTTTTGTTGCCTGTAAGATTCTCTGCTTGGCTTCCACATTGGTCATTTTGACAATTATGTGGCGTGGGGATCCTCTTCTCCGATCCTGTCTAAAGGGAGTTCTATAAGTTTCCTGAACCTTTGTATCGACCTCTTGCTCTATGTTTGGAAAATTTTCTGCTATTACTTCCTTGAAGAGATTGTTGATCCCTTTGGTTTCACTTTCTTTTCCCTCCTCTATTCCAATTATTCTTAGGTTAGCTCTCTTAAAATGGGCCGATATTTCTTCAATATCAGATTCCTGCTGTCGGATATTTTTTCCTAGATTAGAAACTATGAGTTCATTTTTGGATTGCTCATCTTCTAAGAGCGAGATTCTGTTCTCCATGTGTTCTAATCGGTTGTTTGTGCTTTGAATTGAGGCCTTTACTTCATTAATTGCATCCTTTATCTCTTTTTGGCTCTCTCTGAGTTCTTTTCGAAGCACCTCTATTATTTCTACAGTTATTTTCCTGATTTGATCTTCTAGAAATCTCTGATTTTCTGTTTTATCGGGTTCTGATGTTGTGGGGTTGTGGGCATTAATTGCTCCAGTGTTATTCCTCTTTCCCATGATTTCCGATGTTTGTGCCTTCTCTGGGTTCTTCCCTTGGGTCACTATGACTTCCCTTAAGGTGTTCTGGATCTCGAGTCAGTAGTATCTCAGACCCCACTACTCCTTTACTGGTTTTTATCACAGAGTCTCCGACCCAGAGAGTCGATAGAGGCTGCTTTAGACTGTGGGGGGTGCCAGGTTGCACGTTCTCCTATGGTGTGATATCTCTGCCACCCCCCCCCCCCCCACTGGGTCAAGTCCCAGTGAGTACAGTACTGGGATTTCTCCTCTGTGGCCTGCAATTTGATTCACTGTTCTTGAGTACGCAGATGTAGCTGTACTGGACTCTGTGAATTCACTGCTGCTGCTGCCGGTGGCAATATGGCTCCGCTGCTACGCCCTCGGCTATGGGGCTGGCGTTTTTCTTCTTGATTTTGATTTCTACTCTGAATCCCTGCAGCGTGTGCTGAGCTCGGCCACTGGGAGCTTTAGATGCTCTCTGCGCGGAGAAATCCTGCCTGGCTGTTCCGCAGTGGCTCACCTCGGCTTGCTGTAGCTGTCCCGTGAATTCGCCGGTGCCTCCGGCAGTATGGCGCTGCTGCCGTGTCTGCCTCGTCCTCGGGCGCGAGGCCGGTGTATCTCCTCTGTGGCTCTGTTCTCAGTCCGCTTTCTCTCTGGAGCCTGGTGATTTTTTGTTTCACTGGTGATGGTGTTTTCTGGCTATGAAAGGCGCTGATTTTGTGGTAATGGAGATTTGTTGTTAGCGGGGCTCTTAAGCCCCGCTTTTCTCCGCAAATAATTTGTAATGGGTAAAATTTATGAAAGCATTATTGTATGTGATAAAGCTGGTTTAAATTAAGAGGAATTAGCCAGGCGTGGTGGCACAGGCTTGTAATTCCCGCTCTTGGGAAGCAGAGACAGGAGGATCGCGCAGGTTCGAAGCCAGCCGCGCACGCTGGCTTAGGAGACCCTGTTTCCAAATAAATGTAAAAACAGGTCTGGGAGTGTAGCCCGGAGGTAGAAGGGCTTCCAGGAACCCCAGTACCACCAAAAAAAATAAAAAATAAATTAAGAGGAATTGTTTAAAGGATTTTCTAAAAGTAATATTAAATAAATTAATTCTGTGTTTAAAACAACTTATTTTCTCAAGATATTGATCTGCCTTTGGTAAAATTTTATGAAAACAAACCTAGAAAGCAAAATTTTACATCTTATTAAGATAACTATCTAGCCAGGAGTGGTGGCATATGCATGTAATCCCAGTACTTGGTGGGCTGAGATAGGAGGATCACAGATTTGAAGCTAGTCTCATAAACTTAGTGAAGTTTTGTTTCCAAATAAAGCATTAAAATATAGGTCTGGGAGGAGCTGGGCATGGCAGCATATGCTTGTAATCCCAGCATTTGGGAGGCTGAGACAGGAGGATCATGGTTCGTAGATAGCCTCAGCTACTTAGTGAGGCCCTTTGCAACTCAGTGAGACCCTGTTTAAAAAGAATTAAAAAATAGAGCTGAGGGTAGAGCTTGGAGGTAGAATATCCCTGGGTTTCATTCCCAGAGCTGAAAAAAAAAAAAAAAAAAAGGTCTGGGGGATAAAGCCTGAAGGGAAAAGATCTCTGGGTTCCATTTCTAGTACCACAAAAAAGAGAGACTTTTCTGTATTTCCTGCTGTCTCTTGACAACAATATTTGTATTCTCAAAATATATAGGACTTCTAAAATACAAAATATAAGATTACTAAGCTAATGGCATCTAAACAAAACAAAACAATATAATATAACCTTTCCAGGTTTATATTTATATGTGTTTAGTTGTAGTATGACCATTTTCTTTATACAAAGACACAATTGAATCCAGGCATGGTGGTACATGCTTGTAATCCCTGTACTTGGGAGGCTGAGATAAGAGGATTGCAGGTTTGCAGCCAGTCTCAGCTACCTATGGAGGCCTTCCACAACTTTAGCAAGACCCCATTTCAAAAATAAAGAATAAAAAATATGTGTGGGAGCTAGGTATGGTGGAGCATACTTGTAATTTCAGTACTTGGGAGGCTGAGACAGGAGGATCAAAGGTTCAATGCCAGCCTCAGCAACTTGTGAGGCCCTCTGCAATTTAGTGACACCCTGTCTCAACATAAAGAATGAAATAGGGCTGGGAGTGTAGCTCAGAGAAAGAAAGCTCCAGGGTTCAATCCCCAGTACTGAAAAAACAAATAACAACAACAACAACAACAATCAAACAACAAAAAACAAAAACCAAAAAAATCTCCAAATATATAAATGATATTTGTTTTATTCTTGATATTTCTATTTTGTGCTTTTCTTAGAAAATTGTATAACTGTTGTTTGCTAACACTTAACAGAAGTGCAACAAATGGTGTTTTGAGATAATAGCCATCATCTGCAAGACAGCATAAAAGGACTTGTGAAACTACCCTTCTGTGTGTTCAACAACTCGGAGAACAGTCAGGAAGTAATAAAACTACGTAAAACCCACCAACATTTCGGCCCTAAGTCCTCCAGTGTCAAATAGGAACCAGGGATAATGGATTTTACTTAAGGCTTCTCCAACTCTGGTGAGTCACCTGACCTCCCCAAACAAGGAGATCATGAAGGCCCCAGAGGCTCGGAACCTCAAGCACACACTCTGTAAAAAGGACAGTCACTACAGAGAAGATGTCCTCTGTCCTTCAAAGAAAGCCAAGTGGTCAGTGAGACTGAGAACTTTCCTGGCAAATGACACAACTTGTAGAGCCCCACCAAGTCCCTAAGAGTAGCCTTGAGAAGCCTTGACTGACCTTAAGAACAAAAGTCTTAGACAAACTTATGTTTGCCCAACCTTGGGCTAACTACTTGGTACTAAACATCCAGTGAGAAAGTATAATAAAAAATAAGTGTGCTACTTTGGAGGAAAAAGAGTCACATTTATGAAACCATTTAAAAGACTACCCACATAATTTACTTATCTTCTGACTTTGGGTCCCCCTTATATTCTACAATAAAATAATAAAATGGTACTTTTGCTTTTAGGCTCACAAAAAATAAGATTTGACACCAAACGATCAAAGCCTCCCTCTAGTTAAGTACCTATAAAATGCTATAAATTAAACCTGTCAATCTTGAGATTTTTACAAAGCTAGGGCCATCAGACACCATAAAATGTGGAAATTTTTATTTCTGTAAGCTCCTGGAAGATCTGAGTCCTGTTCAAAATCCTATGGACAAAAGACTTGTTTCAGCTAGGTTGAAAATAGCATGCTTAGCTGGGCATGGCAGCGCATGCTTGCAATACCAATACCTGGGAGGCTGAAACAGGAGGACTGCAAGTCTGCAGCCAGCCTCAGCTATTTAGTGAGGCCCTCGACAACTTAGTGAGACCCTGTCTCAAAATAAAGAATAAAAAAATAGGGGCTTCTGGCAGTGGTGGTGGAGCATGGAGGTTTATGGTGGATGGTGCTGGGAGTGGCGTGGGGCTGAGCAGGGGTCCTGCAGGAGCTGGCAGCCTGGCTGAGTCCAGCACCAATGGGCGGCTGAAGCACGAATACTGGCTGGTCCTGTGGCTCCTTGCCCTGTTTGGTGTGGTGCTGTTCTTCTTCGTGTACTTCTTGCCATGACTGATTAGCTGATATCTGGAAAAGTTAGATTTGGAAGTGTAGCTGGGCGTGGTGGCGCACGCTTGTAATCCCCGCGCTTGGGAGGCTGAGACAGGAGGATCGCACGGGTTTGAAGCCAGCCTCAGCTACTTAGTAAGGCTTTCAACAACTTAGTGAGACCCTGTTTCCAAATAAAATGTAAAAAAAGGTCTGGGAGTATATCTCGGAGGTAGAAAGCCTCTGGGTTCTACCCCCAGTACACACACACACACACACACACACACACACACACACACACACACACAAGATTTGGAAGTGTATTCTGAAAACTACTACAAACTTTTTAAATAAAGAAGGCAGTATTGTGTGGCAGCAGAATTTCAAACCTCTAAGTGACCACCATCCTTTAATTATATACAGTCTTTTAACACATTTGGAAAACTATGCAGTGAGCAATGAGCTCCCTCATAGCTAAGTTCTTAAACCAGATCCATTGCTTCTCACTGAAAACCAAACCTTCTTTTAAATGTCTGATAGCTTTTCAGGGGCTGGCGTAAAAGCATTTGTATTTGAATGTTTAGTATATTCATTAACAAACACAGTGAAAGTTGGGTATGGTGGCGCATGCTTGTAATCCCAGCATTTGAGAAGCTGAGAAAGGAGGATCATGGTTCGAGGACAGCCTCAGCTACTTAGTGAGGCCCTTTCCAACTCAGTAAGACCCTGTTTCAAAGTAAAAAATAAAAAATAGAAAATAGAGCCAGGCGTGGTGGTGCACGCTTGTAATCCCCGCGCTTGGGAGGCAGAGACAGGAGGATCGCGCAGGTTCGAAGCCAGCCGCGCGCGCTGGTTTAGGAGACCCTGTTTCCAAATAAAAATGTAAAAATAGGTCTGGGAGTGTAGCCCGGAGGTAGAAGGGCTTCAAAGAACCCCAGTTCCACCAAAAATAAATAAATAAATAAATAAATAAATAAATAAATAAATAAATAAATAAAAATAGGGCTGGGGGTATAGCTCAGAGGAAGAAAGCCCCTGGGTTTCATCCCCAGTACTGAAAAAAAGAAAAGAAAAGAAAAGAACAGCAATGACTTTCATTTAACATTTGAAGGGAAGATTTTACTTGATGCAAATTATATAGTGTATAATGAGATGAGGTATTTATTAATTGAAAAGTAAATTAGTAGGTTTCAAGAAAAAGAACTGAATGTTCTTAGATTACAGGGGTTATAAATACAAAAACTATACAGAAAACACAGCCCACAGTAAATTGGCTCTAAATATGTTTATTCTTTAGATTATCTTTTTATGTCTTTTGAAAATACATGTCACTTTCAGGAGGCTGAGAAACTGGTTTCCAGTATTCAATATTGGAAACCTAGCATACACGTCCTCTTACCTAAATATTATCCTCTAATTCCTTTTAAACATTTTTGTTGTTGTTTTTTGGTGCTGGGCATTGAACCCAGGGAATTCTATCTCCAAGCTACACCCCCAGCTCTATTTAATTATTTTTATTTTGAAATAAGTTCTCACTAAATTGCTGACAGCCTCACTAAATTGTTGAGGTTGGCTTCAAACCTGCAGATGTATACCACCAAACCTGGCTTTCTTTTGAATTCTTGAGCTCCATAAAAATAAGATTTTTCAAAAACCTACTTTTTATTACTGTTGAATTAAGTATGCTTGTAGCCAAAACATATATATATATATATATATATATATATATATATATATATATATATATATATATATATACTTGTAACTTAAATCGAGCCCTCTCTATTGGCCAGGCATTAGATTTTTCCCAAAGTTGTTACTCTCCCCCACCCTCAGCCTGTGGTACAACTGGGGACAGTTTTCCCCCCACAAAAAAGGGGATGGTAAGCCAGTGAATGCATGTTTGAGACAAAGCAGTGAACCAAGTAGAAATCCTTGCCTTAGAGGAGCTTATGTTTCACTGCTGTTCTCTTTTGAAAGTCTAATTATGTTATTTAACAAGAACTTACATTCCAGGGGTGATCACCTGGCATTTAATCAGAAAGGCCACACTCCCAAGACAGCTACTTTAAGCCTTTGGACCCTATTCCTGTTAGTCCTGTAGTCTTTATACAGTGGATATTAAAAATGGGCTCTTGTTAAGATTTGTGGTATTCAATTTATGTGAACGGTCTAAAATGCTGGGGGAATTCCCCTGCCTTATAATCAAGGCATAAGATATGCTAAGCTGCCATCTGCTACCTTTCAGAATAGGCTTTGGGGTTACAATCAAGTCTGGAAATGATTTTGAGGAATTGACATTGGTCTAATAGCTGTAAAGCAAGCAAGCTTTCAGGTAATGTCACGTGTGCCTAAAGAGATCCTTTTATGGTTGAAATGTCAAGGAAACAGATGTGGGACTTCAATGAGTTTACCAAATAGATTGTATGACCTGCTTTTATGCTGCTTACTAATACTTTTGTCTCATAAATGCATACTTGTATAGGTTAAAAAAAAATAGGGCTGGGGTGTAGCATGGATGTAAAATGCCCCTTGGTTCAATCCTTAGTACTACAGAAAAAAAAAAAAATGCTCATTTGTTTTTCAGGCTTTGTGCCACAAAGACTTTTAGCAATGTTATATATATAGTGACTCATGGTCTATTGCAAATAGGTTGGCTACTTGGCATCTAACTTAAAATGCTAACAGGTAGAGGGCCCAAGGTAATGGGTTATGAAAAAAAAAGTTATGGCGAGATATCTGGATTATTGTGTAAGATATTAAAATATAAATTTTATGTAGATACCCACTGAACTACCATGAATGACTTTAAGCCAAGATCACCAGACTCCTTCAGCCTTCCAGCTCCAGATGATTACGAAAACAAAAAACCAGATGAAGAATTCCTTCTTCCATGGTCCTCTGGATCATCCATCCCCTGAGATCCTATACTGCATTACCCTCA
Source organism: Muscardinus avellanarius (assembly GCF_963383645.1). Classification (NCBI taxonomy): domain Eukaryota; kingdom Metazoa; phylum Chordata; class Mammalia; order Rodentia; family Gliridae; genus Muscardinus; species Muscardinus avellanarius. The sequence continues at coordinate 145,909,372 of NC_137786.1, forward strand.
CTGCACCCCCTACTGGCTCAAAACAGAGTTACATCATCAGAGGGGGGACATGAGGCAGGGCAGAGGACCTGAACAGGAAAAATTAAAGCAGCCACCTGCATCCTCCTTTCTGTAAGATGGGGGGAGATAAGGAGGAAGTTGAGAGACTGATAGGTGCAAAGGAATCAGGGCCCTGGCCAGCCCACAGATAATCATTCAAATAAAGGATCAGAACTGTGCAAAAGTCATTGGTCCCCAAAACCCAATTCTGACCAATCATAAAAGAACAGATAGAAAACCTCAAAAAGGTTTAAAAGTCCACTAGTCCCCAAGGGCTGTGAGGTCACTCTCTTTCTGTAACCCCCCCTCTTGGGGGGGTGGATTGTCCTCTAGATTTTTCTAACTTAAAATAAACTTTCATATGTCTATGCCCTTCACTAGTCCTTGGACTCCATTTGTCGAGATCCATTGGACAAAAATTCTAATACGAGGAGACAACACTGTTTCAATGGCTTAGGACTTGATTTCCACCCAATTTCTTCATAGTGTGTCTTTTTCCTCCCAGTACTGGGGTTAGGAGTATTTGGAGGGCGAATCCTCTGGGTTCAATCTCTAGTACCAAAAATAAATGATCAAATATCCTCAAAACATAGCCAGGTATGGTGGCATTCTCCCGTAATCCCTGTATGGCTGAGATAGGAGCATCCCAGGTTTGAAGACAGCTTCAGAAAGTATCCAGAGTCTCAGCAACCTAACAAGACCCTCTTTCAAAACAAACAATCTGGGTGTGGTGGAACACACTTTTAATTCTAATACTTGAGAGGCTGAGACAGGAGGACCACAGGTTAGCTGCCAGTCTCAGCTACTTAGTGAGGCCCTCCACAACTTAGTGAGACCCTGTTATCAAAAAAAAAAAAAAAAAAAAAAAAGAATAAAAAACAAAGCCGGGTGTGGTGGTGCACGCTTGTAATCCCAACATTTGGGAGGCTGAGACCTGAGGATGGCGGTTCGCGGACAGCCTCAGCTACTTAGTGAGGCCCTCTGCAACTTAGTGAGACCCTGTATCAAAATAAAAAATAAAAAATAGGGCAGGGGGTGTAGCTCGGAGGTCAAATGCCCCGGGTTCGTTCCATCCCCAGACCCGCAAAAAAAAATAAATAAATAAATAAATAAATAAAATAAAATAAAATAAAAAATAAAAAATAAAAATAAATAAATAAATAAATAAATAAATAAATAAATAAATAAAAAACAAGGCTGGGGGTGTAGCCCAGAGGTTGAATGCCCCTAGGTTCAATCTGCAGTACTTCAAAACAGGCAAACAAACAAACAAAGAAACAACAGAAGCAGACAAGAAAACATATACTTTGAAAGCTGGGTACGATGGTCCACAGTTTGTAATCCCAGTACTTGGAAGGCTGAGGCAGGAGGATTGCAGTTTCAAGGAAAGCCTCAGCAACATAGTGAGAAGCTGTTTCAAAGTAAAAAATAAAACAGATCTAGGGGAGCTTGAAGGTTGAATGCTCCTGAGTTCAAACCTCAGTAACACACACACACACACACACACACACACACACACACACACACACACACAATACTTTGAAAGCAAAAATAAAAGATGGATTATTGGATGTAATGGGGAGAATAAGAGAAGTGGGGAATGGAGTAATTCCTATATTCTTAACATGGGAACTGATAGATTGAAATGCTTTACCAAGAACAAGAAATGAAGGAACAGGGAGCTTTGTTTGGGCCATGTTTGATGTGCCTTAAAGACTTCCTAGAGGAAATATCAGTAAGCATTTAGATAAATCTGGAGCTCATGGATAATTTCTATTGGAATTAAAAATTTGGGAGTCTACAGCTGATATTTATAGACCATTGGATTAAGCCAGGGGTGGTGGAGCACGCCTGTAATCCTAGTACTTGGGAGGCTGATATAGGAGGATTACAGGTTCAAGGACAGCATCAGCAAGTAGTAAGATTCTCATGAATTTAGCAAGACCCTGTTTAAAATAAAAAAAATAATAGAGCCAGGTGTGGTGGTTCTTAGCCAGCCTCAGCTACTTAATGAGGCCCCTGGCAACTCAGTGAGACCCTGTTTCAAATTTAAGAATAAAAAATAAGCCTGTGGGTGTAGCTCAGAGGTAAAATACCCCTGGGTTCCATATCTAGTACCACAATAAAATAAAATAAAATAAAATAGGGGTGGAGATGTAGTGCAGATGTAGAATGTCCCTGGGTTCAATCTCTGGTACAACAAAAATAACTTTAAAAAAGATCCTTGGTTAGGCTGGGCGTGGTGGCGCACGCTTGTAATCCCCGCGCTAGGGAGGCAGAGACAGGAGGGTCGCGCAGGTTCGAAGCCAGCCGCGCGCGCTGGCTTAGGAGACCCTGTTTCCAAATAAAAATATAAACTAGGTCTGGGAGTGTAGCCCGGAGGTAGAAGGGCTTCCAGGAACCCCAGTACCACCAAAAAAAAAAAAAAAAAAAAAAAAAAAATCATTGGATTAAACAATAAGGGATAGCTATGGTTAATTACAAAATTTAAAACTTTAGATGAGCTGGGTGTGTAATCTCAGTACTTGGGAGGCTGAGACAGGAGGATTACAGGTTTATGACCAGCCTCAGCAATTTAGTGAGGTCTTTGGCAATTTAGTAAGACCTTGTTTCAAAATAAAAAATAAGCTAGGACTGAGAGTAAAACTCAGATGTAGAATTTCCCCAGGGTTTAATCCCTAGTATCACACCAAAAAACAAAACAAGACAAAACAAAAAACAAAAAACAAAACAAAAAAAAACCTTCAGACAGTATTTGTGTCCCTTTATTTTTTGGCTGCTTTAAAAAAAAATTAAAGTAGAGCCAGGAGTGGTGGCACACATCTGTAATCCCAGTACTTGGGAAGCTGAGACAGGAGGATTGCAGGTATGAGGACAGCCTCAGCAAGTGGTGAGATTCTCATCAACACACACACACACACACACACACACACACACACACAATAAATAAATAAGAATAAAAATATTTAAAAAATAAATAAAACCATTTGGGGTGGAGAGGAGAAAGGATAGGTGAAAGGATCTTTCATATCTAAAGCATAGTAGGCACCATGATGTATGAATACAGTGCACCAATAAAAAATTTAAAAAAATAAAAAATAAAAAATAAAGCATAGTAGGTCACCAGCAGTCTGTACCTGCAGGTACTTGCAGTCTATACTCAATTTACATTTGACCAATATCTGGTTGATTGATTTGCAATATGTCCCATAGTAAGGTAATAGCAATAATGTGAATTCTTCATCCAAAATTGCCATCTAAGCACAGAGTCTTATTGATTCACTCTACTTAGTGACAAAGAATTCTGACATTTTCATTTGTCTGGTGCTCTGTATACTTTTGGCTACTCAAAAAAAAAAAAAAAAAACCAGAAAAAAAAAAACCCAAATAAACCAAAATCAGGCTGGCACTGACCAGGATTCTTAGAACACCTCTGAAAGAGAAAGCGAGGAGGCTTAGCTAGAATAAGACAGCTATTTGTCTTTGTGAGCTTCATGGGTACTGAAAATAAATGTATTTCATAGAATGCTAAAGTAGGATTATTTATTTATTTATTTTTACTTTTTGTGGTACTAAGAATTGATCCCAGGGTCATTCTACTCCAAGCCTATTTTATTCTTTATTTTGAAACAGGATCTCACTAAGGTTCAGATGACCTCACTAAGTTGCTGAGGTTGGCCACAAACCTGCGATCCTCCTGTCTTAGTCTCCTAGTACTGGGATTACGGGCATGCAGCAGCAGGCCTGGAATAAAATAGGATCTTTTAAATTAAGGCTTTTAGCTGGGCATCGTGGGACACGCATATAATCCCAGGTCTTGGGAGGCTAAGACGGGAGGATAGCAGGTTCTCAGCCAGCCTCAGCAACTGAGTGAGATGCTCTCTCCAAATAAAAAATAAAATAGGGCTGGAGGCGGAGCTCAAAGGTAGAATGTTCCTGGGTTTAATCTCCAGCACTGCAAAATAAAATAAAATAAAATAAAATAAAATAGTATGATAAATAAATAAACAAATAAAATACTGTGTTTAAAATGAGGCCTTAGACAGGTGTTGGAGGTGCACGCCTGTAATCCCAGTACTTGGGAGACTGAGATAGGAGGATTATAAATTCAAAGCCAGCTTCAGGCTGGGCATGGTAGTACATGTTTATAATACCAGTTCTTGGAAGGCTGAGACAGGTGGATTGCAGGTTTGAGGCCAGCCTCAGCAAATAGTGAAACTCCCATTAACCTAATGAGATCCTGTTTTGAAATAAAAATAAGGGGCCGGGAGTGGTGGTGCATGCTTGTAATCTTAACATTCAGGAGGCTGAGATGGGAGGATCATAGTTCGCTGACAGCCTCAGGCCCTCTGCAACTTAGTGAGACCCAGTTTCAAAATAAGAATAAAATATAGGGCAGAGAGTGTAGCTCGGAGGTCAAATGCCCCTGGGTTCCATCCTTAGACCCACACACACACAAAAAATAAATAAAAAAAATAAAATTGTGCTGAGGGTGTAGCTCAGAAGGAGAATGCCCTCAGGTTCAATGGCCAGTGCTACAAAATAAAACAATCCAGCCTCAGTAACTAGTAAAGTCCTTTACAACTCAGTGAGACTCTGTTTCAAAAATAAATAAATAAATAAATAAAGTAGAATGCCTCTGAGCATGGTAGCCTATGCTTGTAATCCCAGTACTTGGGAGGCTGAGACAGGAGGATCACAGGTTTGCAGCCAGTCTCAGGTACTTAGCAAGGCCCTCTGCAACTTAGTGAGACCCAGTTTCAAAATATAGAATAAAAAATAGGAGTGGGGTGGAGCTCAGAGGTAGTCTGCCCCTGGGTTCAATCCCCAGTTCTGAAAAAAAAAAAAAAAAAAAGTGCCCTTGGGTTCAATCTTAGCACCACAAGGGAGGTGGGGGAATGAGGCCTTTAATATGAAAATTCTCATAAACTGTTTATAAAAATAACTTTACCTAGCTGGGCACGGTGGGGCACAGTTGTAATCCCAGTACTTGGGAGGCTGAGGCAGGAAGATTGCACAGGTTCGAAGCCATTCTCTGCTACTTAGTGAGGCTCTCAGCAACTTAGTGAGACCCTGTTTCCAAATAAAATATAAAATAGGTCTGGGGGTGTGGCCTGGAAGTAAAAGACCTCTGGGCTCCATCGCAGTACCACAAAACAAACAAACAAACAAACAAACAAAACAAAAAACTTTACCTAAAACATTGGTTATAGATCAAAGAAGTAAAAAACATTTTTATTTTATTCATTTCTTAACTGATCCATAAAAACATAAAAGTTGTACTTTTTTGGGAAGGTCCTAGAGGACCCAGGGCATTCCATCTCTGAGCTACATCTCCAGCCCTTTTTATTTTTGAAACAGGCCTCCCTAATTTACTGAGGCTGTCATTGAACCTGAGATCCTTCTGTCTCAGCCTCCCAAGTACTAGGATTACAGGCATGTGCCACCATGCCTGGTAAAAGTTGTGCAAATTAATGGGGTTCCACGTAATGTTTTGATGCACGAATATATTTCATAATGTTTAAATCAGGTTAAACATATTTATCTCTCCAAACATTTATCATTTCTTTAAGGTGACAACTTTCAAAATGTTTTCTTCTGTTTCTGCAACGGGGCACCGAGGTCTGTCAGGAGCCTGCTGTTGGTGTGTTGTTAACTGTTTCAGTACTAGAGAGCAATCCAAGCCTAGGGTTTGTCCCAAATACACTGTTGGTGTGCTGTTTAGAGAGAAGTGGAAGAATACTGAGAGTAGCTTGGCCCTACAAGCCTTTCCCTGGGATCAGTGTGGGGAAAAGATGCCTTATCCACAGTTACTGGTCAGGCACTGGGGAATTCTGCCTAGCTCTGGGCACAGTCACTGCAGATGGCCCCAGGCTCCTATGTAACACCTGTGGCTACTAGTGCAGCCAAGATATGCTACACCCCAAACCCCCAGGCTGCCAAGACCAGTACAACACTGGTATTGCTGCATAAACTCGTGGCCCAAGACTGCTGAAAAGGCCACCAGTGATCCCAGTTTGAATAGAGGTCTGGTAGATTAGAGCTAAATGTCTTACCCTGGGATTGAAGCTGTCTCAGAGGTTCTATCCACAGGCCTGGGAATGGGGGCCATTAGGAACTTCCCAGGGTTAGTTTCACCAGCTCAGCACTAAATCCAGGGCAAAGTCCTATGCTCTGCTGAGCACTGACTTTCACCATGGCATCCCTGGTACTGGGCTTCAAGTCTAAGGCCCGGACTTAATTCTCCCTCCTTCATCCCCAGCAGGGCCTTTTTTAAAAAAATTTTTTTTAATTTATTTTTTAATTGGTGCATTGTAGTCATATATCAATCACATTGGAGTACAAGACTTGAGAGGATATACAAGCACACATCATCCAATTAGCCCCTACCCCATTCCCTCCCCCTCCCTCAATCCCATGCTTGTTTGGTGATTAACTGATACATTTGTTTACGTACCTCCTGCGTTTTAAAGAGGCTCGGTCCTCCACTATTCCATACCCTCTGATTGGTCACCTTAATTGCTTCACTATAGGGCCCTTTCTATAGCTCAACCTCTTCCTGTTGATTAGGGGAAGCATCTGATTTATATTTTCTGTGATATTTCTCTGTGCATGCCGCGTTGCAAATACCGATCCCACTCTTGACGGCCCCAGTAGTGGCCTGGCTACCCGGTGGACTGATCCAGACCTCGCTGGCTCAAGCAGCGGCCTTGCCTCATGGGAGGCCCCGATTCTGGTCTCCCAGCAAGGCCTTTTTCTCTCTCCAAGTTAGGCTGCCTGGAGTTGGGGGAGGAATCATGCAGGAAACTTTCCTTCCTGCCTTCTTCAATCCATTACACAAAATGGCACAATATTTGCATGTAATCATGCATATTCTCCTGTATACTTTGTCTATGTTTGCATTAATTAATTTATTTTGAAATAGTGTCACACTGTGTTGCTCAGGCTCAATCATCTTTGTGCCTTGGTTTTCTGAGTAGCACTATCATGCCTGAAATATACCTGTAGACTTTAAATCATTTTTAGTTTATTTATAATATTGAATACAATGTCCATGCTACAGAAATAGTTATACTACATTGTTTAGGGAATAATAATAAGAAAAAAAGTCTGTACTTTTTCAATATAAACACCTTTTTTGGGTATAGGGAATTGAATCCAGGGGTCTCACTAAGTAGCTGAGAGTCTCACTAAGCTGTTGAGGTTGGCCTAGAACCTGCAGTCCTCTTGTCACAGCCTCCCAAGTACTGGGATTTATAGGTGTGCCACTTAGGCCTGGTTTACATGGAGAAAATTTTTTTCTTTTCTTTTCTTTTCTTTTTTTTTTTTTGTGTGTGTGGCATTAGGGATGGAACCAGGCATTCTGTCTCTAAGCCTCACCCACAGCCCATTTTTATTCTTCTCTTTTGAACTGGTCTCACTAACTTCCGAGTGTCCTGTCTCAGCCTCCCAAATACTGGGATTACAAGTGTTTGCCACCATGCTCAGCTTCACATGAACAATTTCTGAACCATTACTATTTTCCAGGAGAACAGGGCTTTGTTAAAATTCAACATTGTAAATATGCAGTTTATTTATTTATTTATTTTTGGTGGTACTGGGGTTCTTGGAAACCCTTCTACTTCTGGGCTACACTCTCAGACCTATTTTTTTTTAATATATATTTTTAAATTTGGAAACAGGGTCCCTTAAGCCAGCGCGGCTGGCTTCGAACCTGCGCGGTCCTCCTGTCTCCGCCTCCCAAGCGCGGGGATTACAAGCGTGCGCCACCACGCCTGGCAATATGCAGGGTTTAAAGGGCTGAAGTTAAAAAAACAAAAAACAAAAAACAAAAAACTGGGATGGATCATATGAAACAGGCTTCTAATGTCCTCTTAAAGCTTGACGATGTGGTTGTACAATAAGACGTAATTCAGTCCTTTATGGGTGACCATATCCCCAGTTTTCAGCCCTTCGCCCCTCATCTCACTTGAACAATTTTATTTTTCTGTAATGAGAAGGAAACCCAGGGCCTCCTGCATGAAAGACACTTTTGAAGTTCTACCACTGAACTTTATTCCTAAACCTTTTTTTTTTTTTTTTTTTTTGGCATTGGGGATTGAACCCAGGGGCATTCTACCCCCAGTCCTATTTTATGTTTTATTTGGAAACAGGTTTCACCTAATGGCTGAGGCTGGCTTTGAAACTGAGATCCTCCTGTCTCAGCCTCCGGAGTACTTGGATTACTGGCTTGAGCTACCAGGGCCGGCTTTCAGCAGTCTTTTCAAAATGATTTTCATTTAAACTTTGACGTCCTTGTAGTTGGCAAACTTGGAATTCCCGAAGTTCATCTTTCAAAACATACAATTTTTTTTTCTTAGAATCTTTTTACAGAACTGCCCACTCCTTTGCATGGTCTGCCTTAGAGAACACGGGAGATGTCCCCCTCGTCCCCCAAGGAAGGGCGTGGGTGGCAGTGTGCGGGGCTGGAAAGGGTCCCAGCACCGTTCCTTTGCTTTCCGGAAGCAGGGACCCCACCAGACCCACCGACTTTCTTTTCCACCCCAGGGCAGGTCCCGCTCAGTCCCCGGGAGTCATTCGGCAGCTGGGGAAGGCGCGGCCGGCCGGGGGTCCTGAGCCGGGGGCGGGCTGCGTTTCCCTCCACGGCACCCCTCGCAAGGAAGGAGACAGGCCTTGCTGCTCCGCGCCCCAAAGACACATTTCCAGGGTCTTTTCAGAATCTTCCGTCGTTTTCCAAGACCCCTTGAGTTCTTTGGGATGGGACTGTCGTGTGTCAATCAGAGGCCGGTACCGGGAGAGGTCAGCCGGCCCTTGCAGTTAGCAAAGTACAGGTAGTTTCTCGCCTGGCCGCCGTGCAAGCAGCCACGCTAACCTCGGGTCACCTCCTTTGCCGATTTCCAACACCGAGCCATAAAAACCTGAACTGCACATCGGTCCTCCACCCAAGGCGGAGGCTCGGCTGCCAAGGTGGAGGGAAAAAAAAAAAAAAAAAAAAAAAAAAACACCCAACCCAGCCCTTCCTCCGCCTCCTCCCGGGCCGCGCGAGGTCCCGCCGGGCCCTTGGGGCTCGCAGTTAATGATTCTCGGCGCGGGCGGGGGCGCGGCGGGCCAGCCTCGTCCCGCGGCCGCACAGGCGCCGCCCCCTCTTTTCCGGGCCTCGCACTTCGCGGGGTTCCGGGCGCGGCGCCGGCGGGGGTCCCCATGGAGGCAGAGCCGCGGGCGAGCGCGGGCGCCCCGCAGCCCCGCGCCCCGGGCGCGCTCGGCCGCCTGCTGCGCGGGGCCAAAGGCAAAGTCTTCACCTGGTGAGTGCGGGCGGCGGGGCGCGGGACCCCCCAAACCCGAAGCCACGCGGACCTGGATGCTGGGCGCCCCGCGCGGCCGCGATGCTGCGCGCACCTGGCCTCCCCCTCCCCGGCTCGCTCCAGATCGCGCGGTGCTTTTCCGGGGACCCGGGGGACATCCCCCCCTGGTGGGCTTTGTTAGGTCGGTGCGATGGCTTCCCGGCGGGGAGGGAGGAGGCCCAGACCCCAGGGACGCTGCAGAAGGAGGGGTGCCACCCCCCTCCGCCCCGCAGGTGGTGAGCTCCTGGCACTTCCTGGCCCCGCGCCCAGCGCCTGCTGCCTCCGAGCCGCCTCTCCGCGCAGCCGGCCCAGGAGAGGCCAGGTCAAGTTTGGCACCGCGGCCGGCCAGCCAGGAGCCCAAAGCCCGTCTCGTTCCTGGGCCCCAGCGAGGTGGCGTGGCCACCTCCCAGGCCGGAGTCCCGGGGAGCCCGTGTCTGGTGTCGCTGTTCTGTGGGTAATAGGGAGAAAATGTTCTTAAGGAGTTGGCGGCGAATCTGGGAAAAAGCATTTCTGTGGTTGCCCAAGGACTGGTGTTCTGGAAATACAGATAGATAACCGGGGACCTAAATAATGAAAGCTATTTATTGAGCACTCACTCCGTGCCAGGTACTGTGCGAGCGATTTGTATGGGTACTATCGTCCTCATCCTCATCACTTTATGGGATGGCACTATTGTTATTACCCACTTTGCGGGTAGAGACAAAGAACGCTTAGCAATTTGCCCAGGGACCTGAGATGACCTGTTAAGGGGCAGTGCCTGCAAGCCCTGGCCTTAACCACTCCTGGTGCCTCATACAATGGACATCGGATTTTTTTTCTTTTATATATTTTTATATTAGCATAGTGAACTACCCTTTAAAGGCTGTAAAAGCTATGTCCTGAAAAGCCATACCATTTTCAAAACGGGATCGATAAAGGTGTATGCGTTTTTGTCATAGAAATAAGTATAGCTTAAAATAGATGCATGGGGCATGGTGGCACCGATCTGTAATTTCAGTACTTGGGAGGTGGAGACAGGAAGATCTCAGGTTCAAGACCACAGTCTCAGCTTTGAAACATCCTGTTTCAAACTAAGAAATAAAAAGAGCTGGGGCCTAGCTCAGCGGTAGAAAGCCTTGAGTTCAATCCTGAGTAACAAGAATAAATAAATAAAATAGATGCATATGTTTAAAGAGGAAAGTTGGACAAAAATCATTTGTCTCTTCCAGTTGTGTATGTCCTGAGAATGCAGCTTTATAAATGCTCAGTATAGTAGCATGGCCCAAGGGCTCAGATTCTGGATTCGGATCCTGTCTGGGCAGCTTTGGGCAAATCACTTAACTTCTCTGTGCTCTAGTTTTCTTATTTGTAAAATGAAGGGAATAACGGTATCAACAGAGGCTGGGAGTATAGCTCAGTGGTAGGGTACATACACAACCTGTGCAAGGACCGGGTCTCAATCCCCACCACCGACCAATCAATCAATGAACAAAAACAAAAGTCCCCAAACAAAACAACCCTCTCTCCCACTCCCAAATAATCCAAACCCTCAAGGCAGTACTCACTTGCAGGGCTGTGTGAGGATGGATTGGGTGGCCATGCAGGAGCGGGAGGAGTGAGCCAGGATCCCGGGTGCCTTCCATGGGCTAACATCACCATCAGCAATCTTTATTTCTGGGTGATGAGAATGGATGGGGATCGCACCAGGCGATGCCAGCGGCTCTGAAGCTGGGGCGGCTGTACAGGGGATGATAGTTTAGCGAGATGTGTAGCAATGCTGTTTCTTCTATATTATAGTATTTTCAGTGTCTTGGTATGTTTTACAATCAGAAGAATTCAGTAGTCTCTTCTTCCTCCCCCTTTTTTGTGGTATTGGGGGTTGAACTGAGGAGCTATCTACCTTTGAGCTACATGGCCAACACTGTTTTATTTATTTTGGGGATGTAAGTTGCAGAGGGCCTCACTAAGTTGCTAAGGTTGGCCTTGAACCTATGATCCTCCTGTCTCAGTCCCCCAAGTACTGGGACTAGAATATATTCTCAATGACCTGAATTCTGACATACCCATTTCTCTTAAGGTTCAGACAACTTTTCTCAATGGTTAAAAGTATCAGAGTACTAATTTAGTAAGTTTATTAAGAGCTTACTATGTGCTAGGTATTCATAATAATGAATACCCTATATTCTCATATATACTCTTTTTTATTTTTTTGTGTGGTACTGTGGATTGAATCCAGAGGCATTCTACCTTCAAACTATAACCCCTTCCCTTTATTATTTGGCTTTGACATAGGGTCTTGCTAGGCTGTTCTTGGACCTGTGTCCTCTTGACTCAACTTCCCAGGTACAGGCCTGTGCCACCATGCCTGGCTTAGACTCTACTCTTTTTTTTAACTGGGGATTGAGCCCAGAGGAATTCTGCCTCTGAGCTGTACTCACAGCCCTATTTTATTTTGAAACAGGGTCTCAGTAGGTTGATGAGAGTCTTACCACTTGCTGAGGTTGTCTTCAAACCTGGGATTCTCCTGCCTCAGGCTCCCAAGTACTAGGATTACAAGTGTGCCTGGCTTCTGGCTCTACTCTTGGGTTGTTTTTTTTTTTTTTTTTTTCCCTTATGGAACTAGGGATGCAACCCAGGGGCATTCCACCTCCGAGCTACACAACCAGCCCTCTTTTATTTTTATTTTGAAACAGGATCAGTCTCACGACTCGCAGAGGCTATCCTCGAAACTGTAATCCTCCTGTCACAGCTTCCCAAATACTGGGATTTGAGTGTGCACCATCATGCCCGACTTTAATTTTTAAGACAGGTCTCACCAAATTGCTGAGGATGTCCTCGAGCTTTGATCTTCCTGTCTCAGCCTCTCAAATACTGGGATTACAGGTGTGCACCATGACGCCTGGCCTCTTTGCTCTTTTCTTTAGTTGATTTAAGGAAAGGAAGAGAGATTCCTAGAGCCCACCTCCCCCTTCAACCCCTGCCGTCACTCCTTCAGTCAGGCCCTTCTCATCTCTCATTTGGACTCTTATAACAGCTTCTCTTCACATCCCACCTGCTGTCCCTTCAATTTCCTCGGTACCTGGGAGCCGGAGCGATGCCAGCTAGAGAAAAAAGGACGTCGTTGTCTACACGTGCACACTCGCGGTGTGACAGGTCCTGCTTGCAGTTCATCAGTCCTGTAACACCTCTAGTTCTGTGTGACAGAGCAGCTAGCTAACTCACCAGGACAAACCGCTGGGGAGAAGCAGAGCTGGCTTCCATTTGGTTCTAAAACTAGGATCTGCTTTATCATGTCCGGCTTCTCATCACATCATATTCAAAGGGAGACATATTCTAAGTCCCCAACCCCCATCACCTACACCAGGGGAGCTTTTGGAGTTCCCTGCAGGCCCTGGAGGTTCTGTCAAGTTTGCCATGAGCGATGGAGGGAGAATAGGAGTTTGTGGGCTTCTCGGCCAGCCTTTGGCTTCAACCAGATGTTGCTCTTGTTGCTTTTATACTTGGGCTTTTCTTTTTTTCTTTTTCTTTTTCTTTTTTTTTTTTGTGGTACTAGGGAATGAACTCAGAGGCTTTATACCTTTGAGTTACACCCCTAGCCTGATTTTTTAAATTTCTTATTTAGAAACAGGGTCTGACTAGGTTGATAAGTCTCATTACTTGCTGAGGCTGTCCTCGACCTGGGGTCCTCCTGTCTCAGCCTCCCAAGGACTAGGATTACAAGCATGTGCCACCACGCCTGGCTGGGCTTTTATTTTTTAATTAATTTGTGTATGTGTATGTGTTGTGCTGGGGATTGAACCCATGAGCCTTCTACCTCTGAGCTACACCCTCAGCCCTATTTTATTTTTTATTTTGAAACAAGGTCTTGCAAGGTTGCCCAGGCAGGCCTTCAACCTGTAATCCTCCTGTTTCAGCCTCCCAAGTACTAGGGTTACTGCCACCATGCCTGGCTTAGAGTTGGGCCATTATACAAGATGTCATTCTTACTCCATTTGGGCTGTAAGAACAATACTACAGACCAGGTGTCTTAGAAACAACAGAAATTCCTTTCTTACAGTTCTAGACACTGGGGAACCCAAGGTCAGGTGTGATCAAGGATGAAGGCTCTTCCTGCTTCACGCAGAGCTGTCTTCTGACTGTGTCCTCACGTGGCCGATGGGCCAGAGTGCAGCCTGGGGCCTCTTTTATTAGGGCACTAATCCCAGTCATAAAGACGCCCCCTCATTACCTAGCCACCTCCCAAGCTCCACCTGCAAATACCATCACACTGGGGTTAGATGTCAACATGTGGACGTGGGGGACACAGGCATTCAGCCCCTAGTGCTGCTGCCTGAAGGAAGGGTGTGGAAGCCACTGGTGCTTGCTGGGGCTTGAGCTGCTGCTGGCTCCCCTCCCCTCCGCCTCCCTTCTGCTCCTCCTTTTCTTCTTTACCTGTATATAATAATTGTTTTTTAAAAAATATTTAAAAAATTGTGGTAATATATATGGAACATAAACTGACCATTTTTTTTACCTTTTTATGTAGACAATTCAGGGGCAGTAAGTACATTCCCAGTGTGTACAACGCTCACCACTGCCTATTTCCAGAACTTGTTTATCATCCCAGACAAACTCTGTAGCCATCAGATAATTCTGTGTCCTGTCTCCCCTTAGCCCCGGGCAACCACCATTCTTTCTCTATGTGTTTGACTTCTGGATGCCTCCTAGCAGCACACTTACACAGGATTTGTCTGTTGTGAGAACTTATATACACGCCCCTTCTTGTCATAGTCCTCCTTCTTTTTGTGGCACTGGGTATTAAACCCAGGGCATTCTACCTTTGAAGGACATCCCCTGATTTTTAAATTTTTTTTGCATTTTTGAAACAGGGTCTTGTTAAGTTGCTGAGGCTGGTCTTGAGCCTTTGATGCCTCTGTCACCCTCCATGTAGTAGGATTACAGGTGAGTGCTACAGGCTTGGCTTCTTGATAGGAATTATAAAGCCCCTCCCCCATCACCAGCCCACATCCCCCTCTGACTCATCTCCCAGAGTGTCCATTTCTCACCGGGGGTTGCTCCAGTGATGCTGACATGCCTGCGATTCCCTGGTACACACCATGGCCTGCGCCTCTGCCCCTGTCATTTTCTCTGGTTTTTTTTTTTTTTGATATCTGACCTCTTCTCCTGGCAGTCTAAAGACTCTTTATAAACCTGGCATGGTGGCTCACACCTGTAATCCCAGTACTTGGGAGACTGAGGCAGGAGAATCACAGGTTCAAGGACAGCCTCAGCAAGTAGTGAGACTCTCATCAACCTGGGGAGACCCTGTTTCAAAATTAAAAACAAAACAAAAACAAAAAGAAAAAAAAAAGGGCTGGAGGTAGAATTCCCCTGGCTTCAATCCCCAATAACACACACACACACACACACACACACACACACACACACACACACCTCTTTTTTGTGGTACTGGGGATGGAATCCAGGGACATTCTACCTTTGAGTTACACCTCCAGCCCTATTTTTATTTTTTATTTTGAAACATGGTCTCATTGAATTGTAAAGGGCCTCACTAAGTAGCTGAGACTGGCTGCAAACTGCTATCCTCCCGTCTCAGCCCCTCAAATGCTGGGATTACAAGCGTGCGCCACCACGCCTGGCCTCACATGACTCTTTATAGACAGCACCAGGAAGGCTTCTTCACTGACTCCTTTTAATCTCTTCTCAAACACAGCTTGTTTGGGTCCTCTCTTCTCTATATGTTAGCTACCTCTTTTGTTTCCTTTCTTTTCTTTTCCTTTCTTTCTTTTTCTTTTCTTTTTTTTTTTTTGTGGTGCTGGGATTGAACCCACATGCATTCTATCTCCGAGCTATAACTTCAGCGCTCTCTCTCTCTCTCTCTCTCTCTCTCTCTCTCTCTCTCTCTCTCTTTTTTTTCTAATTTGGAAACAGGGTCTCACTAAGTTGCTGAAGCTGGCCGCGAACCTGTGGTCCTCCTGCCTCAGCCTCCCTCCCACGTACTGGGATTCCAGGCGTGCGCACCACACCCAGCTTCAGGTACCCGATCTTAACTCATCCTAGCACTCTGGCATTGTGGGTGAAGTCCAGTTACACTAGCATGGCAGCGTGCCTTAGGGACAGAGGCTGTAGTTCATCTTGGAAGTCCTTGCAGGACTTTGTGCTCGGCACTGAGTGGTAGCAATTCTTTCCATTTTGGAGGTGAACTCATTTCTAGGAACAATGAAAAAAAAATTGTAAGCTGTGAGTTAGGACTGAGGTAAAGTGAGGTTATTTCTGAAGAGGCGCTTTCAAAGATGTTTCCAAGACACATCTACGGAAGAAGCAGCCAGTCTCTCCAGGAAATCACTTGTGTATATAAACTTTGGTAAGTTTATTAAAAAACTGTTTGCCAGGCATGGTGGTGCACGCCTGTAATCCCAGGATTTAAGAGACTGAGACAGGAGAATCCCAGGTTTGAGGCCAGCCTCAGCAACCTAGTGAGATCCTGTTTCCAAACAAAAAATAAAAAGGGCTGGGAGTGTAGCTCAGAGGTACAATGCCTCTGAGTTCAGTCCTCAGTACCACAAAAGAATAAAACAAACAAAAAAGTATAAAAACTTCCTTATGCTATTATTTGCTGAGGATCATCAGAGAGAACTTATCATTTAACACAGGTTAATTTTCCAAATTACTTCACACTCAATCCTTTTTTTTAAATTCTATTGAGCCAGGGGAGGTGGCACATGCCTGTAATCCTAGTACTTGGGAGGGTGAGACAGGAGGACCACAGATTGGAGGCCAGCCTCAGCACCTTAGTGAGGCCCTCAGCAACCTAGCAAAACCCTGTTTCTAAACGAAAAATAAAAAGGGCTGGGGGTATGGCTTGGAGGTAGAATGCCCATGGGTTCAACCCACATTACCTCCCCCAATCCAATTGGACAGCACTAATTATGTGATGGATTTCTCTCTTCTACGAATTCATTTGTTTATAATTGTTTTGGCAGCAGTTCTCTAACATTTAATTGGTGTGTACTGAACAACTCTCTCGGGTAGGCCAACTTATTTAGTTACTTAGTGGGTCCATTTGTAATTAATCCTAGTGATTTTGCCAAGAAAAAAAATACAACAGTTTAAAATTCTTCATGGCTTATTTATTTATTGTGGTAATAGGGATCGAACCTAGGGGCATTCTACTTTTGAGCTATACCCCTATTTTTTTTATTTTGAAAGAGGGTCTCACTAAGTTGTACAGGGCTTCACTAAATAGCAGGCTGGCCACAAACCTGTGATCCTCCTGTCTCAGCCTCCCAAGCACCGGGATTATAAGCAGGTGTCTCTCCACCCAGCTTCATAGCATTTTTTTTTTTTTTTTTTGGTGGTACTGGGGTTCCTGGAAGCCCTCCTACCTCCGGGCTACACTCCCAGACCTATTTTTTATATTTTTTAAATTTCGAAACAGGGTCTCTTAAACCAGCGCCGGCGTGGTGGCGGACGCTTGTAATCCCCGCGCTTGGGAGGCGGAGACAGTAGGATTGCGCAGGTTCGAAGCCAGCCGCCCGCGCTGGCTTAAGAGACCCTGTTTCCAAATACAAATGTAAAAATGGGTCTGGGAGTGTAGCCCGGAGGTAGAAGGGCTTCCAGGAACCCCAGTACCACCAAGAAAACAAAACAAAACAAAAAAAAACAACACATGCGAATGCTCTCCTCTCATGAAGCCCACTCACTGTGGCGCCACCTTTTCTTCTTGATTTGAGATTCAGGAACTCGATCCTGCTCACTGGCAACAGTATGCTCAGGGGTATTGAAGTGAGTCGACTTATTTTTTTTTTCCAATTTTTTCTTCTAGGTTGTCACAAGCAATTCTTTTTTTCTGTATTACCAAGCCTATCTCTGGAAACCTGTGTTCTTTCTAAATTATGATTTCTAAACTCATTAACACAATAGCAACTTTAGAAATACTTGCAGTGAAAGTATAAGCAGGCCCAAAATAAAAATTGAATGGAAGCTGGGTGTGGTGGCACATGCTTATAATCCCAGTACTTAGGAAGCTGAAACAGGAGGATCACAGGTTCAAGGGTAGCCATAGCAAGTTGTGAGACTCTCATCAACCTGGTAAGACCCTGTTTCAAAATAAATATAAAATAGATCTATGGAGGGGTAGCTCAAAGGTAGAATTCCCCTGGCCTCAATTCTCGTTATCATAAAAACAACAAAAACTCAAAAAGCCCCAAACTTTAATTATAAATCTTTTTTATTTTTTGGTATTGGGGATGGAACTGAGGGGCATTCTACCTCCGAGTGACACCCCAGCCCTATTTTTTATTCATTGTTTTGAAACAGGGTCTCACTGAGTTGCAAAGGGCCTCACTAAGTAGCTGAGGCTGGCTTCGAATCTGCACAATCCTCCTGTCTCAGCCTCCCAAATGCTGGGATTTACAAATGTGTGCCACCATGCCTGGCTAATTATAAATCTTTTAAACCAGGTGTGATGTCCCACCCCTCTAACCTCAGTACTTGGAGGCTGAGGAGTGCAGGTTCCAAGGTAGCCTTATTAACTTAGCTGTTTCAGTAGTAGAACGACCTGGGTTTAACCTCCAATACCACAGGCATGCATGCATGCATACGTGTGTGTACACACACACACACACACACACACACACACACACACACACACCCCTACCTTTTAATCTGCAGATTTTTGAATGCTTATTTGGTTTGTTTATTTATTTTGTGGAGCTAGAGATTGAACCCAGGGGCATTCTGCCTCTGAGCTATACTCCCAGTCCTAATTTATTTATTTATTTTTATTTTGAAATAATGTCTTACTAAATTTCTGGGGCTGGCTGAGAACTCATGAGCCTTCTGTCTCAGCCTCCTAAATACTGGGATTACAGGTGTGTGCCACCATACCTGGCTTATTTTGTTTATTTTTATTTTTATTTTGGTACTGGGGATTGAATGCAGGGGCATTGTACCTACAAGATATATCCCCAGTCCTAATTTTTAAATTTTTAAAAAATTTGAAACAGGGTCTTAATAGGTTGATGAGAGTCTCACTACTTGCTGAGGCTATCTTTGAACCTATGATTCTCCTGTCTCAGCCTCCCAAGTACTCGGATTACAAGTGTGTACCACCATACTTGGCCTTTTATTTTTAAATTTATTTCATTGTTGTTATTATTTTGTAACACTAGGAATTGAACCCAGGTACATTCTACCTCTGAGCTACATCCCAGCCCCATTTTATTTTTTATTTTGAAATGGTCTCTCTAGGTTGATGAGAGTCTTACTACTTGCTGAGGTTGTCCTTGGACCTACTACTCTAGTTTTTAAGAAATTTGTACAAAGCTGTTTTGGACTTGATGAGTGAGGTGGTACATGCTTGTAATCCCAGTATTTGGGAGGCTGAGACAGGAGGGTTGCAGGTTTGCGAACAGCCTCAGCAACATGTGAGGCCCTTTGCAACTTACTGAGAACCTGTTTCAGAATAAAGAATAAAATAGGGTAGGGGTATAATTCAGAGGTAGAGTGTCCTTGGGTTTCTTCCTCAGTACCACAAAAAGAGAAAGAAAGAACAAAAACCATAGAGTATTGCTGGACATTGTGACACATGCTTGTGATCCCAGTATTTGGGAGGCTGAGACAGGAATAGTCCAAGTTTGAGGCTAGCTCCAGCAACTCAGTGAGACACACCTCTCTCTCTCTCTCTCTCTCTCTCTCTCTCTCTCTCTCTCTCTCTCTCTCTCTCTCTCTCTCCCCCCCTCTCCTTCTCCCTCTCCCTCTCCCTCTCCCTCTCTCTCTCTCTCTCTCCCATCTTTTATTCTTTCTTCCTTTGCCGTACTAGGAATTGAACCCAAGGACATTCTTCCTCCGAGCTATACCTCAGTCCTATTTTTTATTCTTTAGTTTTGAAACAGGGTCTCGTTAAGTTGCAGAGGACCTTATTAAGTAGCCGCGGCTGGCTTTCATTTTGGGATTTTTCAGGCTCCCAAGTACTGGGATTACAAGCATGCACCATCACATCTGGTGAGAACCTGTTTCAAAATAAAAGATAGAGGGCAGCCAGTATAACTCCGAGGTAGAATGCCCTTTGGTTCAATCTCAAGTATTCCAAAACAAACAAAAACAAAAACTAGAGTGAGTATTTAAGTAACACATTGATTCAAATTTCTTCAGCCCAAGTCATTCCTGAGAATTTGGGGCTTCTTTTATGCTGGGTGCAGTAGATCTTCCCAAATAATTTTGGGGACATTCCTTCTACAGAAAAGTTTAGTATATACTTAGGAAGAAGGATATTTCCTAAGCTTTTCACAGTGGTATCAAGTGCGAGATAAAAATAACAGTAAGAGGGCCGGGCGTGGTGGCGCACGCTTGTAATCCCCGCGCTTGGGAGGCGGAGACAGGAGGATCGCGCAGGTTCGAAGCCAGCGGAAGCCAGCCGCGCGCGCTGGCTTAGGAGACCCTGTTTCCAAATGAAAAAGGTTAAAAAATAGGTCTGGGAGTGTAGCCCGTGGGAGTGTATCCCGGAGGTATAAGGGCTTCCAGGAACCCCAGTACCACCAAAAAAAAAAAAAAAAAAAAAAAAAAAAAAAAAAAAAAATAACAGTAAGAGCCAAGTTTTATTGAATAAGGGTTACTTTGTCCATTTAGATGCATAGGTTCCCAAAGCGGTTGATACTGTTGACCATTTATTTGGGGTGCTGCAACAAAATATAAATACACAAATGAATGCAAATTCATCGCTGCATCTTTCTACTTATTCCTTTAAAGAAGGCAGACTTCTAGCGGGGGCAGTGAGTAATTTTATTTTTCTGCAAAGGGGGCTATAAGCCAAATAAATTTTGAGGCTTCTGACACACCGACTGCCCTGTCCGGGGGGATTGACTTGTGTAAGCCTCCCATGAACTTTCTGCAGTAAACGTTGTACTATAGTTGCCATCTCCATTTGACACACGTGGAGGCTGAGAGACAGAGACGTTAAGTAATTTCCCCTTAAAAGATTAGTCACAGCCGGGCCTGGTGACGCATGCCTGGAACCTCAGTACTAAGGGTTACAAATTCAATCTCCAGTAAAAAAAAAAAAAAAAAAAAAAAAAAAAAAAGACTAGTCACACAGCATACAGTAGCCAGAAAAATGCAGCCAGGCACAGGCTTCCCTCCAGGCAGTGTGGTCTGACGCTGTGCTCTTAGCCACTGTGCTGTCCTGCTTCTTGTGAGCTGGATGCAAACAGAAAAACATGGGCTTCGGGCAATCTTCCCTTGGGCTCACTTTGGGCTATTTGTGTCTCCAGAGGTTCCAGAAAGTAGATGAAGCTTAACATATCTTTAACTTATTTTTTAAGACTCCAGTGCCTGGCTGCTGGTTCACTCTTCATCATCGACCCAGGAATGGCTCAGCTACTTTTTTTTTTGTTGTTGTTGTTCTACTGGGGATTGGACCTAGGGGCATTCTACCTCTGAGCTACTCCCTGGGCCATATTCTTATTTATTTATTTTTATTTTGGAACAGGGAGGGTTTCACTAAATTGTCGAGGTTCTTGCTAAGTTGCTGAGGCTGGCCTAGAGTTTCTGATTCTCCCCTCTCAGCCTTCCGAGCATTGACATTATAGATGTGCGCCACCATACTCAGCTTGACTTTTTTTTCTTCAGTATTGGGGCATTCTACCTCCAAGCTACATCCACAGCTGTATTTTTTATTCTTTATATTTTAAAACAGTGTCTCACTAAGTTGCAAATTGTCTCACTAAGCAGCTGAGACTGTCTGTGAACCACTATCCTCCCGTCTCAGCCTCCCAAATGCTGGGATTACAAGCGTGCGTTACCACTCCGGGCCAGCTTAATTTTTTGAATTCCCATAGAGCTACCACCAGTCCTGCAACTCAGTTTTACATGCCCTTGGAGTTATCTGCTCCTCCATCTCTCCCTTCCTCACCCACCACTGATACTCATCAACTGGAATCTTCCTTTCATCATTACTTTCCTCTCATTTCTATATAATTTTGTATTTCTCTCTCTTTCTTTTTTTTTTTTTTTGGTGGTACTGGGGATGGAACCCAGAGGCATTCTGCCTCTGAGTTATACCCTCAGCCCTTTTTAGGTTTTATTTTGAAACAGGATCTCACTAAGTTGCTAAGGCCAGCTTTGAAGCCGAGATCCTCCTGTACTGCCTTCTAAGTACTGGGATTATGGGCATGTGCCACCATGCCCACCTTAATTTTGTATTTCTAAATGGTATTTTCTAAATGGTAAATTTTTTTGTTATAAGTGTTTTACTTCATAAAAGGATACCATGCTGTGTGTAATCTGTTGATATCTTTCTCCAGTCACATTGCTAAGATGAACCTATATTGTTGCATGGCAGTGTAGAAAACTCTTACTCAAAATAATCTTCCTTCCTTCCTTCCTTCCTTCCTTCCTTCCTTCCTTCCTTCCTTTCTTTTTTTGTGGTACTGGGAGTGGAACCTAGGGGCTTTTCTACTTCCAGGCTACACTCCCAGACCTATTTTATACTTTATTTGGAAACAGGGTCTCACTAAGTTGCTGAGAGCCTCACTGAGTAGCCGAGACTGTCTGTGAACCACTATCCTCCTGTCTCAGCCTCCCAAGCGCGGGGAGTACAAGTGTGCGCCACCACGCCCAGCTCTTTTCTGTCTTTTCTGTGCATATATCACATTCCTCCTCCTCCTCCTCCTCCTCCTCCTCCTCCTTCTTCTTTGGTGGTACTGGAGATGGAACCCAGGGACATTCTACCTCTGAGCTACACCCCCAGGCCTATTTCTTTTTTATTCTTTTTTTTTGAAACAGGGTCTCACCAAGTTGCAAAGGGCCTCATTAAGTAGCTGAGGCTGTATGCGAACCTCAGTCCACCTGTCTCAGTCTCCCGAATGCTGGGATTACAAGCGTGGGCCACCACGCCCGGCTCATATATCACATTTCATTCATTCATTCCGTTGATGGACATTTGGATATTTTCCAGATGCTGTGCTGCTATGAACAGGACTTCTGGGAACATTCTACCACATGGCTCCTTTTGATCACGTGTTTAAAGCTTCCTCTGTACATACATAGGCACATATACATTCATCTTTGCAGAGAAATTACTGATTTGTAGGGCTAATGACTTTAACTTCATAAAAAAATGCCAGTTTTCCAAAGTCGTTATACCAATTTACACCCCCACGGACCTTATATGAGAGATTTTGTGAACATCCTAACACTCGGCTGTTGTCAGACTTTAAAAGTTTTGACAGCCCAAATATGTGTAAAGGAGTATGTCTTCATTTGCATAGGCTGATGACTAATAAAGTCCAGTCTGTGTATGCTGATTGGTCTTCTGTGTTCTCACTTCTGTGAAGTACTGTTATTCTGTGAAACATCCAACTTTACACATTATTTTTATATTAAATAGATTGCTCTATACACATTGCATCTTAGGAGTTTTAGAGACCACCTGAGAGATGGAAAAATAGGGAGCTGGCATTCAACTTCCCGCTAATGATTCACTTCTTTATTTATTGGTGGCACTGGGGATTGGACCCAGGGGCATTCTACTTCTGAGCTACACCCTAACCCCTATTTTATTTTGAAATAGGGTCTCACTTAATTTGAAATAAGTTGTGGAGGGCCTCACTAAGTTTCTGAAACTGGCTGCAAACCTGCTGATCCTCTTGCCTAAGCCTCTCAGACACTGAGATGACAAGCTTGTACCACCACGCCCATCTTTCATTTGTATGTGAGTGGGAAGTTTGAGAGTGGGGACCTAGCTCAGTTAGTAGTACTTGCCTTAGCGTGCATAAGGCTCTGTGTTCAATTCCCACTACCACCAAAGGGCATGCTTGTAATCTCAGTACTTGGGAAGCTGAGACAGGAGGATCGCAAGTTCAAGGACAACCTCAGCTATTTAGTAAGACCTTTTCACAACTTAGTAAGACCCTGTTTCAAAATAAAGAATAAAAAATTGGGCTGGAGTGTAGCTCGGAGGTAGAATGCCCCTGGGTTCGTTTGAGAGTAGTGAGCATTGGCTGAAATTAGGAGCAGACTAGGCTGGTTCAGGGAAGGAGCGAAACAAGTTTCTCGTCTGGGGCCTGTGGGTGTTGGAAGGCTGGACAGGATCCCGTGACTCACAGGAAATCTCCCCAGCACCTGGGGTTCTCACTGGTCTTCTGCAGCTTTGTAGTTCAGGCGGAGACTTCTGTTTCCTTCAGGTGCCTGGCTGGTGTCTGATGATGTATGAGTATATTTCTTTTTTTTTTTTTTTTTGTGGTACTGGGGGTGGAACCCAGAGGCTTTCTACCTCCGGGGCTATACTCCCAGAACTTTTTTATATTTTATTTGGAAACAGGGTCTCACTAAGTTGCTGAAAGCCTCACTAAGTAGCAGAGGCTGGCTTCGAACCCGTGCGATCCTCCTGTCTCAGCCTCCCAAGCGCGGGGATTACAAGCGTGCGCCACCACGCCCGGCTGTATGAGGATATTTCTTAGAGCTGTGCAGTTCGCCACTGGCATAGAAAGAAGAGGATTATGTCACAGAATCAAGGAGGACTGCCTTGCCAAGCCACAGAGACCAGGGACACAGCTGGAGCCAGGGCCCAAACCACCACGGGGCGCACCGTCTCTGGATTTGTTCCTTGTGTCCAGTGTTGGCTTCGTTCTAACCGCGGGCCAGCCCATGGTCTCCAAGTCAGGACGACACCGGACAATACGGCACGGTTTAAACCACACGAGACAAAATAAACAAATGAGAATTCCACTTTTGGAAATGATTTTTACTTTGCTAATGTTATGACTGTTAAAAATAGTAGTCCTTCAAAACTTTTTATTTGGCTTCAATGGACAGGCAGCAAGAGGAATTTAAGAATTTTGTGGGACGTGGCTTCCTGGCTGCCTGTGGAGAGGAGGGTTGCTTTGTTTTTCGCAGTTCTTGTGCCCGGTTGGGGTGGGGGCAGGGGGGGTTGTGTATCTGTCTCAGGGACAAAGCTCTTGTGATCCAGACTTGAAACAGTGGCGGCGCATTTCTTATCCAACACTAATCCCATGTTTTTTATTTTATTTTTATTTTTATTTTTTGGTGGTCCTGGGGGTAGAACCCAGAGGCTTTCTACCTCCGGGCTATACTCCCAGACCTTTTTTATATTTTATTTGGAAACAGGGTCTCACTAAGTTGCTGAGAGCCTCACTGAGTAGCTGAGGCTGGCTTCGAACCTGTGCGATCCTCCTGTCTCAGCCTCCCAAGCGCGGGGATTACAAGCGTGTGCCACCACGCCCGGCTCTAATCCCATGCTTTTTTTTTTTTTTTTTTTTTTTTTTGGTGGTACTGGAGTTCCTGGAAGCCCTTCTACCTCCGGGCTACACTCCCAGACCTATTTTTACATTTTCATTTGGAAACAGGGTCTCCTAAGCCAGCGCGCGCGGCTGGCTTCGAACCTGCGCGATCCTCCTGTCTCTGCCTCCCAAGCGCGGGGATTACAAGCGTGCGCCACCACGCCCGGCTAATCCCATGCTTTTTAATCCTACCCCTCCCTTAGCCTTATACCCACCTTTTCAGTCCCTGGAACTTTTATGTGTCCACATTGGGGTTCCTCAGAATTGTCACAGAGGAGCTGGGTTTGGTGGTACATGCTTGTAATCCTCATACTTGGGAGGCTGAGACAGGAGGATCACAGGTTCTAGGCCGGCCTCAGCAACTTAATGAGGCCCTCAGCAACTTGGTGAGACACCTTGTCTTGAAATAAAGAGTAAAATGGGCTGGGGCATATAGCTCAGAAGTAGAATGCCCTTGGGTGTAATCCCCAGTACTACAAAAAACAAAACAAAACAAAACACCCAAAACCAAAAAAAAAAAAAAACCCCAAAACAAAAAGAATTGTCACAGAGAGGATGGGGTGGGGTGGTAAGTAACCAGGAGGCAGAGGCCACGTCCTCCACAAACTGCCCACAGTGTAGGGCAACCAGCTCCAGTTTGCTCCCTCCTCAAACCTGAGCTGTAACGCTCAAGGTAGCCTGACACGATCCAAAGGAATAGGTGAGGCTGGGCATGGTGGCGCACGCTTGTAATCCCCGCGCTTGGGAGGCAGAGACAGGAGGATCGCGCAGGTTCGAAGCCAGCTGCCCGCGCTGGCTTAGGAGACCGTTTCCAAATAAAAATGTAAAAATAGGTCTGGGAGTGTAGCCCGGAGGTAGAAGGGCTTCCAGGAACCCCAGTACCACCAAAAAACAACAACAACAACAACAACAACAAAACAAAGGGAATAGGTGATCTGAAAATATGTTTTAAACTTTTTCTTTCCAGCCCATCAAAAGTGGAAGGACAAAGAAGGAAATCATACATCGATTTTATGCCTTCTCCCTTTATTTTCTTCAGAAAACCCCTTATTAAAATAATTGTAGGCCGGGCGTGGTGGCGCACGCTTGTAATCCCCACGCTTGGGAGGCGGAGACAGGAGGATCGCGCAGGTTCAAAGCCAGCCGTGCTGGCTTAGAGACCCTGTTTCCAAATATAAAAGTATAAAATAGGTCTGGGAGTGTAGCCCTAAGGTAGAAGGGCTTCCAGGAACCCCAGTACCACCAAAAAAAAAAAAAATTGTAGAACATATCATCAAATGGGTTGTGCTGATCAGCACCCACTGTTAGCAATGTGGGGTGATTGTCTCAGTTGCTCCCCCTGTGTGGAGGTCATAACCCTCAGCTTGCCATTAGTTATGATCGGTATTATTGTTATTAGCTGGGGGGCAGTGTAGGGACCGGGGAAAATACAGACTTACTGATTCTCTGACTGTGCACAAGTTACTTCTCTGAACAGCTGAGACTCAGTTTCTGATCATGGTTGTGCTTGCCAAGACATCCTGCTGCCTCGGCATCTATGTGTTGAGAACCCCCACTCCACATAGTAAAATCGGCAAGGACGCCCCGAGAAGGAGGTATTGTCTCTGGCCAAAGTACCCCCCACTTTTAGATACCCTTCACTATTATTTCTTTTAACTTTCTACACGAATTGCTCCAGTGATGTGAAATTAGGACTATAAAAAGAAACTGAGTCCGTGGAGATAAACTTTCTAATAATTTGTTTAAACGTCCTTGGCTCTGCTCAACAATAATGAGAGACTGGCCAGAATTCAGGTACTGTGATAAGCACCCCAGCTGCAGCAATCACAAATGGCCTCCGACCTTCATCGTTAACTCTGGCAAATCCTGCTAAGAGACAGAGAAAAACCTTGTGTGTGACCTTAAAGAAACAACTTAGCTGCCCAAATACAATAGACCCAAAGAAAAAGACTGTTAACTTTTACCTCAGTGTGAGCACTCCAGGAGACAGAAAAAATGGCCGCATAGTTAGAAATGAAAATGACAGAATAAAGGACAGACATTCTAAATATATATGTATGAAGGAAAAGAAATACCGTAAGAGTAAGAAAAGTATTTTTGCATGAAGAAGAGCTTATCATAAGAAAGTCCCAACTGGGAAAGAAAGGAATTAGAAAGTTAGAAGCAAGTTGCAGAGAGTTTGTGACAGGGAAGTGGATTATTAAAGATAAGTGGATTCTTTTAATAGGCTTGTTGTTTAAGGAAGAGTGCTCAGCAGTTAAGGAAATGCATCTGACAATTGGAACTGGGAACCTTGTGGTGTTGTTTGTGGTATTTTGTCTGCCAAACTGTGTTGTGAGTATGCTTAAGCTTTCAGATTCAGAAGATAAGATGCCAATACCTGAATTACCAAATCTCCCCACACTTGTTATATGAACTGAGCCCAAAAGATGGAAAGTTCCAGGAAGGGTTAAAAGAAGATTCCCCTGAGAAGTTCCCAAGCCTTGACTATTCCTGTCTATTCTGGGAGGCTGCCACCTGCAACTGCTTATCTGCAAGACCTTGGAGAGAAACAGAAGTTAATTCTTCAAAGGCCAACAGCCAGCTGAGAGACACCCGCCCCCCTTTCTCTTAACTTTACTGGTGAAGTGTATAAATTTCTTGGGTTTTTCATAATAAAGTGTCATTGGCTCAAGAAGCCTTTGTCCACTTCAGGTTTCTTTTCCAAAACGTCGTAACTAAAAACTTGAGGAATTCATAGAGGGAAAGGAACCGCTGCAGATAAGAATCTGCAGTACGTCGCCTGCCTTTTGTCCCATCTTTCTGAGGCCCCGGACCGCTAGTGGACTTGCCCCCACAGGACTGAACCTGCCGGTAACATGTGCTGAATGTCCATATCTCACAGTAGCATTGTGAGACTTAAATGAAACATCAAATACAAGTACTTAGTGATACCCAGCACGTGGTTATTTTTTATTAAACTGTGTGTGTGTGTGTGTGTGTGTGTGTGTGTGTGTGTGTGTGTGTTACTAGGGACTGAATCCAGGGGCATTCTACCTCTGAGTTACACTCCCAGTCCTTTTTACTTTTTTGGAAACAAGGTCTCAGCTAGGAGTAGTGGCACATGCTTGTAATTCCTGTGCTGAGGCTGAGACAGGAGGATTTTACAGGTCTGAGACAATCAGCCTCAGCAACATATGAGATTATCAGCAACCTAGAGAGATCCTGTTTCAAAATAAGAAATAGAAAGTGCTGGAGTGTAGCTCAGAGGGAGAATGCCCCTGGATTCATTCCCCAGTAGCATAAAAAATCAAAAGAAGGAAACAGTGTTTCAACTTAGGTTATTGAGAGTATTATTTAATTGCTTAGGCTGTCCTCAAACCTAAAATCTTCTTGTCTCTCAGCCTACCAAGAACTGGGATTGCAGGCCCGTGCCACCACACCCAGTTTAGTCACTTCATTTTTACTGAGATAAGAAGAAGGGCTTTTTGAGTCCCTAATAGATGCAAATTGTGTTCTACACAGCAGTGGTGATGAGCTCTGCCTCCAGATGAATCACACAGCTTGCTGCTTGGGTTGGTCTCCAGGTCCTACCATATGTCAGCTGTGTGATCCTGGGCAAGGTGCTCAACATCTCTGTGGCTCGGTTTATTTTTTCTATAATAAATAAAAAAGTGCTGGGGGTATAGCTCAGAGGTACAATGTCCCTGGGTTCAATCCCCAATGCCACAAGAAAAAAATTAAAAAAAAGGACTGGGAAATTGTTAGGATAGAGCTTGGTAGATAGTGTAGACTCAATACATATGTCAATCAACATCTTAATTGGCCTAAGCTGAGTACACAGTACTGGGTGGGTGGGATTTGTCCACAAACAAGGGACCTGCTGTAATTGATAAAAGGGCGGTCTTTGACGTCTTCTTCACCCAGGAATGTTGAATCCCTTGTCATATGTCTGCCTCACTGACTTTCCTTATTGTCACCCAGCACAATTACTAGCTTCTGTGTTTGATTAAGTTTTACAATGCTTTGTTTAAAATTTCTATAAAAGCAATACTGGCTGTAGGAGGCCAGGAGAATTGTCAGCCACCTCCTCTCCAGCCACCCCACATATTTCTATTATTAAATATAATATCAGACTCTGCTACAGTCATTTTTGTGAGAGAGTCTTCTTTTTAGTAGCTGCCTGGAACAGCAGCCTTCCATGGCAAGACTATGGAGCAGGTAGCATCTGCTATATTAATCGTTATGAATACCATTACTGTTATGACAGGTATTTTATGTGGCTATATGCATATGAGGGGTAAACATATTCTGGATACAGTTTCTTCATTTATAATCTAGGAATGTGAGACTGGAGGTGGGTCAGTGGCAGAGGGCTTGTCCTGGCTTGATTCCCAGCACTGCAATTAATTAATTAATTAATGTTATCTAGTAAAACAAATGCAGTATGTAAGATTTTAGAGGCAGAATATAGAAAATGGGAAAAGAGGGTTATGGCTTAAATACTATAAGAATGTAGATGTATTTGTGCTGAGACTGGGCACTTCTCTTGCTATCTTTATTCTTAGTTATTTCATTGTCTGTGTGTGTGTGTGTGTGTGTGTGTGTGTGTGTGTGTGTGTGTGCATACTGGGAATTGAACCCAGGGGCATTGTATTTTGAGCCACCCCAGGCCTATTTTATTTTTCTTTTGAAACAGGGTCTTGCTAGGTTGATGAGAGTCTCACTACTTGCTGAGGCTGTCCTCAAACCTGCCATGCAGTATGTAAGATTTTAGAGGCAGAATATAGAAAATGGGAAAAGAGGGTTATGGCTTAAATACTATAAGAATGTAGATGTATTTGTGTGGAGACTGGGCACTTCTCTTGCTATCTTTATTCTTAGTTATTTCATTGTCTCTGTGTGTGTGTGTGTGTGTGTGTGTGTGTGTGTGTGCGCGCGCGTGCGCGCGCGTGTGTGCGCATACTGGGAATTGAACCCAGGGGCATTGTATTTTGAGCCACCCCAGCCCTATTTTATTTTTCTTTTGAAACAGGGTCTTGCTAGGTTGATGAGAGTCTCACTACTTGCTGAGGCTGTCCTCAAACCTGCCATCCTCTTGTCTCCACCTCCCAAGCATTGGGATTACATGGGAGTGCCACCATATCCAGCCAGAATGCGACCGGGGCGTTCTGCCTCCAAGCCACACCTCTGCCCTTTTTAATTTTGTTTTCTTTTTTCATTTTTTTAAAATTTTCATTGGTGCACTGTATTCATACATCTTAATGGGCTGCAGGATGGTGGAGACGTACATGCACACCTCACTCATTTAGCCCTTACCTTTTTCTCTCTCCCCATTCCCTTCCTTTTCCTCCCCCCTCATGTTTGGCTTAGTACAATGATATGTTTGTTGAAGTACATCATGTCCCTTTTAATTTTGAAATAGGTTCTCACTAGGTTCCTGAGGGTCTTGCTAAGTTACTGAGGCTGGCCCGGAACCTGCTCCTCCTGTCTCAGCCTCCCAAGTACTGGAATCACAGGTGTGTGCACAGGCCCTGCCTTTATTTCATTTTCTTAGTATGGTGGAATGGAAAGAACACAGCAGGCTTTAGAATCATATTTGGATTTGAATCTTGTATTTCTATTTATTTGCCATCTGAACTTGGAGACATGGACTTGGGCAAAGATGACACCTATCTTACAGTGTTGTGTAAAAATCCACTAAGGCAATGTGCATAAGAGTTCAGCGCGGAGCCGGGCGAGGTGGCGCACGCTTGTTATCCCAGCATTCGGGAGGTAGAGACTGGAGAATCGCGATTTGCAGACAGCCTCAGCTACTTAGTGAGGCCCTTTGTAACTCAGTGAGACCCTGTTTCAGAAATAAAGAATAAAGAATTAAGGCTGGATCTCTGTCACTCAGAGGCAAAATGCCTCTGGGTTCCATCCTCAGTACCAAAAAAAAAAAAAAAAAGTTCAGCACAACAGCCAGCACTCCTCTTACCCCTCCCCCCTTTTTTCTTTTTACTGAGTAGGGCTTCGGAGCACATTTGTATACTTGGCTATCTAAGGGTCATGCAGGCTGTAATATATATGAAAAATTGGATTTACAATTTTAATTTTTGTTGGTTTGCATAAAACTAGTCCCATAGATTCTGGCTCGCCGGGCCTGGTTTTAGTGTCTCCCTGGCAATTGATGGAAGTGTTTCAGTCTAGGCTGACTTCCATCAGCTTTGCCTGCAGTTATCTAATGGACTTTTTACTTGATGTGATTATCTTGTTACTGGGGAAATTCACTGAGATGAATATGAATAGTTATTATGATTCAAGTATTATTTTAAAGTGTCTCACATGCTATTTACTTAGCATATTATTTTTATTACCATCAATATAGTGGCTTAAAACAACATAAATCTGTTATCTTACAATCGTGTGAGAAGACTAACACAAATCTCACTGGGCCAAAATTAAAATATTGATAGTTGCATCATTTTCTAAAGGCTCTAGAAGAGAATCAATTTTTTGACTTTCCAGCTTTCTAGAAGCTACCTGCCTTCCTAGGCTCATAGCTCATTCTCCTTTCTTCCTTCCTTCTTTCCTTCCTTTTTCTCTCTGTCTGTCCATTCTGGGGATTGAGCCGAGGGACATTCTACCTCTGCACCACACCCCCAGCTCTTTTTTTCCCCATGTTTTCAAAAAATTTGAAACAGGGTCTTGCTAAGTTGCTGAGGCTGGCCTTGAACCTGTGGTCCTCCTGTTACAGCTTTCTAACTACTGGCATTCCAGGCGTGCCCCACCATGCCTGGTTTTGTAATTATTTCTCATGAAATCCACATTACACTTCTCCGGTGTAATGTGGATTTCATGAGAACAGGGGCTTTATTTGTCTCTATGGGTAGAGCCTGGCACAGTGTTAGAATTCATCTAGGTACTAAAAAATATTGCTAAGTTGAACTGGGTATCATTGAAGACATGCTAATAAAGATCACTGTGGGCTGTTGAAGTCACCTTGTGGGATTGGACCCTTTCCACTAATCATGCAAGGAAAATCCTCGGGCATTCTGGTGTCTAGACAGAAACCTTGGAGTGCTGCATGGATTGGCACGAGGCTGTGAAGGGCTCTCCTGGAAAAGACACAGGTGTAACCTTGATTTGAGAGTTTCTAATATAGGCCTTCTTTCAGACAAGGCCGCGTTTACCAGGTATGCTCTGCCCAGCCCGCAGGTGCAATTATATGTAAGTACCTGAAGGGGCTATTTGTTTTTTCTCCACATTTTTCTCTCTCCATCTTTTCATGTGTGTGTTTTTAAAGTTTTAAGACACTGAATATTAGCTTCTTCAACTAACATCCATTTGCTTTTCTGCTTAACTCTTAGTATTCTAGAGGACCTGATATTGGTACCTTCTATTTTTATCACCAGTGGGATGATGTTGTGATGATTAGAGTTGTCAGGTGGCAGGGTGTGGAGTTTTGTGAAGTGCATGCCTGTCAATACTTGGGAGGCTGAGATGAGAGGATTACAGGTTCAAGGGCCAGCCTCAGAAACTTAGTGAAGCCCTCTGCAACTTAGTGAGACTCTATAAAAAAAAAATAAATAAATAAAGCCAGGTGTGGTGGCATACACCTATAGTCCCAGTCTTTGGGAGGCTGAGTTAGGAGGATCACAGGTTTGAGGTCAGCCTTAGCAACTCAGTGAGACCCTATTTTAAAATAAAAATAAAAAAGGTTGGGGGTATAGCTCAGAGGTAGAATGGCTCTGGGTTCAGTTCCCAGTACCTAAAACAAAAACAAAACAAAACAAAATAAAAAGGCCTGGAAGCATAGTAGAATTGAAACGGGGGTTTCTTGCGAGAAAACCCCTGCGAGTTCTTGTCTACGGAGAGCGAAGAATGACACCCGCAGACCTCAGGAAGGGGAGTAAAAGGTTTATTGGAAGCAGCAGGGAATAGGGCAAGGGTGGCTGAACACCCCCAAAGGGGCTGGAACTCTGGGTCCAGCAGCTGCCTTCAGGACAATACTTGAGAGTAGCCCAAGCCGAATTGCCTTCAGGTGCAGGCTGCTTTCTTCCAGAGTCCACGGGATCTGCCAGAAGGGAATAGAGAAAAGTGGCCGAACACCCCATAGGGGCTGTCGGAACTCCGGGGTCCAGTAGCTGCCTTCAGGGTCACTACCCAAGTGTCGCCCGAGCCAAGTGCCCATCAGTTGCAAACTACTTTCTCCCAGAGTCCACACGATCTGCCAGAAAAGAGGTGTAGGTCACGCCTAGGGGCCTGGTCAGCCATGATGTCCAGCAGAGGCCTTCAGGTCACTACTCGAGAGTCGCCCGAGCCACGTGCCCTCAGATGCACTCTGCCTTCTCTCAGGGCCAACATGACCTGCAAGAGAGAGAACAGCTCCCCAAAGGGGGGAGCGGGAAGTCGTCGTCTCCCCCCCCCCCCTCTGGTTTTGCCATCTGACTGGCCGATGCCTGACCGCTTACAAGTCCATTTGTGGTTAGGGTGACTTTGAGATTCCAAGGAGAATTTGCATAGGACATTTGCAAGTTCTTTGAAGGGTCTCCTTTCAGGAATGCCAGACTTGCTGGGTGGGTTTGTTGATTAGGAAACTCAGGATGGCTTTGTGAAGCTCTGGCCTTCTTATCTCTGAACCTTTAGAGTTTCAGGTATCTGTTGTCTCTCAGGAAACTCAGGATGGCTTTGTGAAGCTCTGGCCTTCTTATCTCCTGAGCCTTTGGAGTTTCAGGCATTTGTTGCCCCTCAGGGAACTCAGGAAATTAGCTTTTTTCTACCAAGGCCTTTTCCCTATCTGCCTATTTCCTTTCTATCTCCTCAGAATGGCTTTGAGTTCAATTCCTAGTACCAAAAAAGCCACCACGCCCGGCTCAAAAAAAAAAAAAAAAAAAAAAAAAAAACATAAGTTGCCAGGTATTGTAGGAGTTTGCATGCACTTGTAGTGTGGGCAACATTTATTAAACCAATTAGAGAATATCCAGTCTATATTTGCATGAAAAATTCCAAGTAAAATAAGAAGTCACAGAATTATATTTCTGTAAGAACTATAATAGCTGAGTCTGAAGTTATGGAATATTTATTACATAGTATACTTGTACATTTTTACATAGTATATGAAATGTGATACTCAAGTAATATTCAATAGTCATAAAGCACTTGGGAGGCTGAGACAGGAGGGTCACAGATCCGAGACCGGCCTCAGCAATATAGTGAAAGTCTAAGCCACCTAGGGAGACTCTGTCTCAAAATAAAAATTAGAAAGGGCCAGGGTATACCTTGGAGGTAGAATACCTCTGGGTTCAATCCCTAGTCTATCCCCCACGCCACCTGAAATTAAATAAAAAAGAGAGAAAATCAGATAACAGAGCAGGCATTTACAGAGATGGTCTTAGTCTGATCCCACCTGTATTTTTGCAGTTTCGTTCATTTTCATCAACTCTTTGGTTAGAGAGAAAAAGCAGTAAATCATCGAAAGTGAAGTATTTTATTGGAGTCACACAGGGGAGCACACAGCTAGTGAAATCGCCCTACCTAGCGCCGGTGGCTTGTATTTTTACTCATTTCCGACACTTGAACATTAATCAGGTGATTGTGTCACCTCTCTCAGCTCAGTGTCCTTGTGTGTCCCGGGTATATCTTTGTGAAATGGACATTTTCCTTCCTGGGCCTCTTCTCTACTGAGTGCAAAGAATGACACCAGAGATAACTGAAAGGCGAGCAGGGAGTTTATTGTAAAGAGAACAAGGAAGGGAAAAGAGGCAGTGGGGACCCTGCAGTCCGGGTTACTTGGGAGCTGCCCAAGACACGCACCGTCAGTTGCAAAGAGAGAGAAAAACTCCTAAAAGGGAAGGGTTTCCAGGAGTGGGCTTATATACTTCTTGGAGTCTTTTTTTTTTTTTTTTTGCAGTTGGGATCTCAGAGGCAGTTTCCCAACTGTTTGATTCTCCTCCTTTCCTTTGGGGTCCCAGACGGTTTTCTGGACTTTCTGGAAAATCTCCTGGGATTGCTGATCGGCAAGAAGAACTGGAGTTTTGTGAAGCTCTCCTCACTCCCGGGGGACCTTTGATTCCATTATCACTTGAGATTTGGGAGGTCTGGGTTTTTCAGGAGTTTTGGGGGTTAGCATTTGCTGCCTCTCAGGAAATGAAGTTTTTCCACCATGGTCCTTTGGCCCTATCTGCCTACTTCTTTCTACCTCCTCACTAGAAGAAGACTTAGTTAGAAGCCTAGGAACAAATAGAATAACAAAGGCATCCTCACAGGCTAGAGAAAGGAGAAACAATGTATAGACAACTGCTTTTCTACCCTGGCCACCCTCTCTTGTTCTCTGGGGAACTAGTTTCTTGTAGCAGTGGATGGATAAAAAAAAAAAAATCAGATAAAGTATCCTGTAGGAAAGTTTTTCTTTTAAAATAAACTATGAGGCACTATTAAAAAATACCCAAAGTATTCTGATGGGGTCCATTAGCAAGAATGTAATAAATAAATAATTCCTGATGATGATGGATGCCCCAATGGCAAATCCAGAAAGCTTGAAGTCAGCGCTTTGAATATGTTGAATTTTCAACAGAGGATCACAGGGCAGGAGGAGTGTGTGTGTGTGTGTGTGTGTGTGTGTGTGTGTGTGTAAGTGAGGCGTGACTCCTGGTTAGTGTGTGAGGATTCCAAATGGGGAGTCAAGAAAATGGAATATTATAATGACTGCCTCTATCAGACCCCTTGAGTCTTGGTTCTCTTAAGAATGGAAGATTTTAAACAGATTTCAGTCAGATATGGTGGTGCATGCCTATAATCCCAGTACTTAGGAGGCTGAGACAGGAGGACTGCAGGTTCAAAGACAGCCTCTGCAAGTAGTGAGACTCTCATCAACTTAGTAAGACCCGGTTTCAAAAGAAAAAAAAAGGGGGGGGTGCTGGAAGTGTAGTTCAGAGATAGAATATGTTCAAGCCTTAGTATCTCAAACAACAACAACAACAACAACAAAAACCAATACAAAAACATATATTTCTCCTTGTTAGAAAACTTGGTACAAAATTGTACTTTACTGGAACTCTGCCAGCTGTCACCACCCTAATGAATTTGTTTGTACCTCTCCTCCTGCCCAGTGACCTGTACTTTACTCTGTCTGGGGGAGGTGGGGTGCAGACTGTCTGGAGTCTGTCCTTTTAATGCCCGAGCACTCCAGTTTTCTTCCCTGTAAAGGTTGGTTCAGCTACAGACCAATTAATTCCACCGTTTCAATTTAAAAAAAAAGAAAGAAAAGAAAGGAAAACTTGGTACACGTAAAATGGATAAAGAAAAAATCAACCAAAACACATTCCATAATCCTACCCCAGTTCTCCAGTTCTTTCAAGGTTCAGTCAATGAGGTAATTCGATTTATTCGTCCAGTCACTGATTTCTTACTCTTTCAGCTAGTATCCTTTGGCCCTAAGCCCTCTATTTCCTGCAGCTTCAGAACAGAATGAAACAATTCCAGAAACTCGGAGAGGTGGGAATGACCCGAAGGTTGAAGATTGTTTTCCTTGAAAACATTCTAGGCGGGCATGGTGGTGCGCATCTGTGATGTCAGTACTTGGGAGGCTGAGATAGGACGATTTGAGGTTTGAGGACAGCCTCGGCAATTTAGCGAGGCCTTCAGCAACTTAGTGAGACCCTGTTTCAAAAGAAAAATAAAAGTGCTGAGGGTGTAGCTATTAAGGAATGCTCAAAACAGGCTCCCTTTCCCCTCTCTAGTCTAAGAAGTACAACATGATGTATTGTGAAGATCAGTGGAGAACTTTGTTTTGCCACTCTCAGGAATGTCTTACTCCATCATTTTATGTAATAATCCCAAATTTATGAAGATTTAATTGGTACTGTAATTTATGGGGTAAATTTTGACTTTGTTGCTTCACTAAATGCTGGACTGTGGTTCTGGTAAGACCTTGTGAATATGCTTCTAGAGTCGTACATGGGGCTGACCTGTGGACCTTAGGATTTCTCTACCTTGCAGGAATTTCCTAGTTTTGTATGTCTGCAACGTTAGAATGAGTTTGTCTGGGGGGGGGGCAGTAGTGATTGAACCCAGGGGCGTTATATCTCTGAGCTTTATCCTCCCAGCCTATTTTTAGTTTTGTTTATTTATTTTTATGATTTTTGGCACTGAGAAGTGAACCGAGGGGTATTTGCCTCCTAGTGAAACCCCAACCTGTTTGTTTGTTTGTTTGTTTATTTATTTATTTATTTATAGTACTGGGGATGGAACCCAGGGGCATTCTACCTCCGAGTGAAACCCCCAGCCCTACTTCTTATTCTCTATTTTGAGACAGGTCTCACTAAGTTGCAAAGGGCCTCACTAAGTAGCTGAGGCTGGCCACGTACCTGCGATCTTCCCGCCTCAGCTTCCCAAGAACTGGGATTACAAGCGTGCACCACCACACCTGGCTCCGTTTAATTTTTTATTTTGAAACAGGGTTTCACTAAATTGCGGAAGCTGGCCTCGAATCTGCGATCTTTCAGTCTCAGCCTCCCACGACGTACTGGGATTACAGGTATGTACTACAGTGCCTGGCTATAATTTCTTATTACAATCCATTTGTTGTAGATAGACTAATGGTCAGCTTTCAGCTGGGCATGGTAGCACACATTTGTAATCCCAGTATTTGAAAAGCTGAGACTGGAGGTTCATGGTCAGCCTCAGCTACCTAGTGAGGTCTTCTACAATAAATAACAAAAAATAGGGCTGGGAGCTCGTCGTGGTGGCACACACTTGTAATTCCACACACTTGTAATTCCAGTACTTGGGAGGCTGAAACAGAGGATCACAAGTTTTGGTCAGTCTCAGCTACTTAGTGAGACTATGTTTCAAAATAAAAGAGTAAAAAATAGGGCTGGGGGTAGAGGTAGAATGGCCCTCAGTTCAATCTCCAGTACTGAAAAAAAAAAAAAAGAAGAAAGAAAAAAAAAAGAATAAAAGAAAGGTCAACCCTTCCTTCCTTCCTCCCTCCCTCCCTCCCACCCTCTCTATCCTTTCCTTCCTTCTTTCCTACCTTCCTCCCTCCCTCCCTTCCTCTCCTCCTTCTTTCTTTCTTTCTTTCTTTCTTTCTTTCTTTCTTTCTTTCTTTCTTTCTTTCTTTCTTTCTTTCTTTCTTATCCAGCCAGCCCATACTGACTCACATACAGGATGAACAGAAATGAATCTGACATTGTTTCTACCTTTCAGGAGCCTAAAAATATTATGGAGTTAAATACATATAATTAGATTGTACGACGCTTTATATTAGATCAGCAGTCTTCAGGTTTTTCTATGAGCTTATATTATTATTATTTTTTCTGGGAATCCTATTTCTTGAAAGATTTTTTTGGGGGGGATCTGGGGGTGGACCCCAGAGGCATTCAACCTCTGAGCTTCACCCCCTGCCCTGTTTTTTATTCTTTATTTTGAAACAGGGCCTCACTAAGTAGCTGAGGCTGTCCTTGCACCACGATCCTCTGGTCTCAGCCTCCGGAATGCTGGGATTACAAGCCTGTGCCACCACGCCTGGCTTCTTGAAAGATTTTTTTTTTTTTTTTTTTTGGTGGTACTGGGGTTCCTGGAAGCCCTTCTATCTCCGGGCTACACTCCCAGACCTATTTTTACATTTTTATTTGGAAACAGGGTCTCCTAAGCCAGCGCGCGCAGCTAGCTTCGAACCTGCGCGATCCTCCTGTCTCTGCCTCCCAAGCGTGGGGATTACAAGCGTGCGCCACCACGCCCGGCTTTCTTGAAAGATTTTTAATGCTTCATCCTCATAATTGCATTGAAGTAATGAATTTATTTTTTCTGTCTTTAACCAGACACTAGAACTTCTGATTAGCAAGAGAAAATGAGTGTTACCACACATGGTTGGTATAATTATAGCTGAAAGCAAATATATATGATTCTTTGGTGTGTCTGAAATTTCGTGGGTAAATGTAGGGTTTTTATTAGTTTTTTTTTTTTTTCAGTACTGGGGATAGAATTCAGGGGCATTCTACCTTCGAGCTACAGCCACAGCTCTAATTTTTATTCTTTCTTTCTTTCTTTCTTTCTTTCTTTCTGTACTGGGGATTGGAACCCAGGGGCGTTCTACCTCCAGGCTACACCCCCAGCCTTATTTTATTATTTATTTGGAAACATGGTCTCACTAAGTTGCTGAGAGCCTCACTAAGTAGCTGAGGCTGGCTTCAAACCTGTGCGATCCTCCTGTCTCAGCCTTCCAAGTGCTGTAATTACAAGCATGAGCCACCACGCTAGGATTAAGAATTTTAGCATGTACCGGTCAGAGAAAAGGAGGTTTTATTTAGGAAAGTGAGGGATTCGAGGAGAAAGCGGGTCATCTTAAGAGGCAGAGAACATCTGGGCAAGAGAGCTTTGCAGCTTTTTCAAATCTTATAGAATCCCCACGTGGGTGGGGTCGCACATTAGACGTCTGGACTTCCTCTTCTAGGTTCCCTGGGAGGCCAGGAGGGGTGGTGGGTGTCTGATGTCTGACCTTTGGTTCCTTATGGACCCCCCCTTTTTTTCAGTACTGGAGATGGAATCCATGGGCCTTCTATCTCTGAGCTACACCCCCAGCCTTATTTCTTACTCTTTATTTTTTGAAACAGGGTCTCACTGAGTTGCAAAGGGCCTCACTAAGTGGTTGAGGCTGTTCTCCGGTCTTAGCCTCCCAAATGCTGGGATTACAAGCATGTGCCACCACGCCCAGTTTGGACCCTTTGTTCACTGTGCATCTCAAGAATCTCAGGGGCCTTGTGATTAAAGGTGTGGCTCCTGGAGGCTTCTGCCTAACACTGAACACACCCTATAGGGTGTAGTTAGAGATTAAGAATTTTTCAGATTTTAGAACCATAGTTTCCTTTCCTTCCCAGTTTGTCTCTGTTCTGCCTAATATTTTATTTCTTCTATCCTACCTCACTCCTTTCCTGGTTTTTCCAGGAAATTGCTCACCTTTTTAGTGTCTGATCCGGTGTCCCATCCTCTGTGAACTGTCTCTGTGAAGTCTTGACTCTCCTTTCTCCTTGGCGGCTGGCTCACTCAACTCTTCTTCACTTTATCCTCATTCCTTCTTGTCAGACCTGATTGCTCACCTAGAGAGATGCCCTTGCGCTGCTGGGTGGTGCTGAGCACCCCTTACTGTGAGCCAGGAGCCATGCCAGTCACGGCGGGTGCGCCGCTCCTGTCCTCTTGGAGATGGCAGCTCTGGTGAAGCATGGATGGGCTCCGTGATGGGTGGATGTAATATTTTTTTTTTCCCAGGAATCACAGCATGAAGCCCCTGATCTATTCCTGGGAACAAGGGAGAGGATCTAGACAGGGAAATATGTAGGCCTCTTAAATTCTAAACTTCTTGTGCTTTGCACAGCTTAACATCTAATACATGTCTGAAGAGCTTACTGAATGCATATGTGGATAAAGGAGGGCATAATTTCATTGGAAAGCATATGCGTAGATCTATGTTTTGGAGTAGAAGGGATATTGAGATATGTACTTTAGGTCTTCCGGAAGAAAGAAGGGGGAAAGGAAGTGCCTAGGGCCTGGGGCTGGGCTCCACAGTCCAGTGCTCACCTGGCATGCAGGAGGCTCTGGGCTGGGTCAATAACTGACAAGAATAGCTTCGAGAAGGAAAGGTTTATTTTGGCACATGGTTTCAGAGGTTCAGTCCATGGCCTGAAGGTTCCGGGCTGAAGCATCGTGGTGGGAAAAGCTGCTCAGCTTGTGGTAGGCAGGAAGCAGAGAGAGAATACATGACAAAGGCATCAGAATAATCCTCAGGGCCCTGCCTCCCGCGATCCACTTCCTCCAGCCACACCCCGCTGGACCTGCTGCATCGGGACTGCGTTTTCCACACATGAGCTTTTGGGGGACACTCTAGATCCACACCATAACAGGCCCTCTACACTGTGGGGGGCGGGGGGAACCTTAAGATCTTTTTACATTCCTTAAATTCTTTTTTTTAAAACCCAGCATGGTGGCACATGCTTGAATCCCAGTAATTGGAAGGCTGAGACAGGAGAATTGCAGGTTTGAGGATAGCCTCACTAAATAGTGAGACTCTCATCCACCTAGTGAGATCTTGTTACAAAATAAAAATAAAAAACAGGGGCTGGAGGTATAGCTCAGAGGTAGAATGCTCATGGGTTCCATACTCAGTACTAGGGTTGTTTGACCTCCAACCTACACCCCAGCCCTATTTATTATTTATTTATTTATCTATTTATTTATTTTTATATTCTTTTGTGGTTCTGGAGATTGAACCTAGTAACAGTCTACCTCTAAGCTACGTTCCCAGCCCATTTATTTTGAAATAGGGTCTTGCTAGGTTGATGAGGTTGTTTTTGAACCTGCATTTCTCCTGTCTCAGCCTCCCAAGTACTGGGATTATAGGCATGTACCTCCATACCTGGCTTTAATGTTATTTTCAAATAGGGTCTTGCTAGGTTGCTGAGAGTCTTAAGTTGCCAGAGCTGGTCTTCAACCTGTGATCCTTCTGTTTCAGCCTCCCTGAGATGACAGGACGCCACATCCAACTCATTCTTTAATTCACATCCAAACAGTGCTGTGGTTGGGAGTGGCCTTTCTCAGCTTGTTGTCCTCCTTTCTTCCCATCTTTGCCTCCAAAGATGTAAAGCTCTTGTTTGCCATGCTTTTTGGCGGCCTGGCTCCCACAGCATGACACTGTCTTGGCAAATATGTTTTGCTGTTGGACATATCCTGCCATTGATGTTAACCTCGGTGGAGGTTCCGCTGGAAAGAAGCGCGACAGGATATCTCCCATGGTTAGATGCATTTTGCTTCTGGCAGCTTCCTCTACAAGGAAGGAAACAGGAACAGGTTTTGTTCTGGTATAGTGTGTTTCTCTGTTTAGAATTCATCCAAAGGAGGACCTCGTGGTGAAATGCAAATATGAATGTGAGGTCATTTAGTACAAAAACAAATTTTTGAGTCCTTCGGGTCTTTACCTCCAAGTCTGAAGTCTGAGTGTTCTTTTTCTTCTGTCTTTAATCTCCATCTCTTCAGATTCTCTCTCTCTCTCTCTCTCTCTCTCTCTCTCTCTCTCTCTCTCACTCAATCTTATTCTCTTCCTCTCTCTCTTCCATTAAAAATGAGGTCATTATGATTTGGAGCCAAGAGAAGTGCATTCCTGTAACTTTAAGTCTCCATACTCAATTTGTGACTCTCTCTCTCTCAAAGATGGTTATACTTTATAGCTGGAGGACAGCTTGCTTAATTGTGCTATTTTAGAATACAAATATGAGCCTACTGGAGAAATTTTGTCAATTTGTGAACAGGGCTCGATGCTTCCGCACTTCTTATTCTCACTTACTTTAAATTTATAATTGCTTTCAAATCCATTATGGCATGTTAAAAATATGCTGGGCTTGATTAGGTTACTAGCCAGTTGATTAGATTCTTCTGTGCCTTTTACTTTGGACATGCAGCTCTTCTGTAATATGCAGGGAAGCACTGTTACTACTGGGAGTGGAGAGATCAGGCTAGGCCCCTTCTCTCCTGACAGCGCCGTGCGGTGCCAGGATGCTTTGGAAAAGAGGTTTTCTAATATGAGCTAGGATCTAATATGTTATAGGATCATAATAGAGAGGTGAAGGAGGATGGGGAAAGGGGGAGGGGAAAGGAGAGTGAGGAGAAAGAGG
Organism: Muscardinus avellanarius; assembly: GCF_963383645.1. Lineage (NCBI taxonomy): Eukaryota > Metazoa > Chordata > Mammalia > Rodentia > Gliridae > Muscardinus > Muscardinus avellanarius. The sequence goes on from NC_137786.1 coordinate 145,951,654, forward strand.
TAGGAAGATACCTACTATGAGGAATGACCTCACCTATTATCCCAAGACCACGTGCAGTAGGTGGGACAGCAGGGGTTTGACGGTCAGGAGGTCTGGGCATTGCATCTGTCCCTCTGTGGCCTTAGGCAATACACTTTTCCCTTCTGGGTCCCAGTTTCCCCTACTTAAAGAAGTAGGTGATAGCACCGATGTTCTGCAATCCCAAGACTCTCTAAGGAATAAAGGAAGTTTCCCTAAGTCCTTTTAAAAGTACTTAATTGGTGCATTGTGATTGTACATCGGAGTGATACAAACGTACGCAGGCACAGCATTTGATGTACGGCCCAGCGCATCCCTCCCGCGCCCCTCCCTCTCCCTGTTTGTGTAGGTGGGTTGGCAGCGGTACCTTCATATACAACACAGCATCCTTTGACCTGTTTCCTTCCTCGAGCCTCTTTTTTCTTTCACTCACTTCCCTCCCCTCAATCCCTTCGGTTCTGCTGGTCTCTCCTCACTTACCTGAAGTCCCTTTTGTTTCCTATTTCCTCTCTAGCTTGCACATATGCGAGAAGTCACATGGCCCTTGACTTTCTGAGCCTGGCTGATGCCGTTTAGTATGCTGTTTCCTAGTTCCATTCATTTTTCTCCTGAAAATGACACATTTTGGTTCCTCCTTATGGTTGCGTAAAACCCCATATGTCTATATACCACGTTTTCTTTACCTGTTCATTTGTTGATGGGCACCTGGGTTGGTTCCATAACTTGGCTACTGTGAATTGTGCTGCTATGAGCACGGCTATGGAGGTATCGCCATCGTATTCTAACGTTAATTCTTTTGAAAGGATACAGAGGAGTGGTATAGCTGGGGCACATGGAGGTTCCGTTCCTAGTCCTCTGAGGCATCTCCATACTGATCTCTATAGTGGTTGCACTAATTTAAAAACCAGTATCTCAATCCTTTTCTTTTAGGGAATTTGAGCCCTTTGATTAGTTCAGAAAGCTGTCATCCTCTGCCTTTTGCCAACTGTAGGACAAGGTGAATTATGGGCATCGCCTGCCCCATCTGTAAGAGTATAATAATACTCTTTTGGGGTGTGTGTGAGGACAGTGTTGCAAATGTGTGCTGCTGTGATGATACTAACTGAACAATGGTGTATGGAGAAACCGAGCCCTTGTCTTTGGCCAGGTACTCTTCCCTGCGTGGTTCCCAAAGGGACTTTGTGGCTGGGAAGGAGGACATGCAATAAATAAGCCCACCCACCCTTTTTCCCTTTCTGCCTTCCTCCCTCCCCTCTCTCCTTCCCTTCCTTTCTTCTTTCCTTTCTCTATCTTTTTTTTTTTTTTTTTTTTTTGGTGGTACTGGGATTTGAACTACTGTCCTAGCCCTATTTTATTTTTTAGTTTGAAACAGGTTCTCACCACATAGCTGAGGGCCTTACGAAGCTGCTGAGGCTGGCCATGAACCCATGATCCTCCTCTCTCAGTTTCTCGAGTGCTGGGATGATCGCAGGTGTGCATCACCACGCCGGGCTGAGTGAACCTCTCACCCTGGCTTTGGCCCCTTCTTCCTGCTCACTCTGAATGCATCACACAGGACCAAGTGTCGCCAGTGGTGACCAGTGTGTCGCCAGGACCTCCTTTGGTTTAGTAGAGGCCCGCCAGATCCCTGCAAACCACATCCCTTTAGTAAGAGGCAAGCACGGGGGAAAAGGGGCAGCGAGCCCTGGGTCTGGCTCACCCCTCGGCCTGTGGCGGGCAGAGCATGCCCAGAAAAAGTCCTTCTTCTCCAAGAGCAAGTCCTCAACACTTTCTCATCTTGGTGAACATTTCCTTCATTAGCTTAATAGAATGTCTTTGATTTTGGCCAATTCTTGGCATCACTCCTCCCTTTTAAAGGGTGGAGATTCTCTCAGTTCCTTCCTTTTGGGAGCCAGAGAATAATCTACAGGAAGCCATCTATCCCTTTGAAGAACAATCTAGCAAAACTCGTAAAGTTGAAGGTGTTTATGCCCTAGAGTCAACCATTCCACTCTTAGATGTATCTCCAGTAAATTCAGAGTGCCTTAAACTTTATGTCTTAGAAATTTATGTCTGAGACCGGAGGATCGTGCAGGTTTGAAGCCAGCTTTGCTGGCTTAAGAGACCCTGTTTCCAAATAAAAAAATATAAAAATGGGACTGGGAGTGTTGCCCGGAGGTAGAAGGGTTTCCAGGAACCCCAGTACCACCAAAGGAAAAAAAAATGGAGTCTCACTAAGTTGTTAAATTTCCTGCTAAGTTGCTGAGGCTGGCCTTGGATCAGTTATCCTCCTGTCTTAGTCTCCCAAATACTGGGATTACAGTTGCCGGCTACTCAATCCTGTTGCAGGGGATAGGTTGGGGTGGGGGGGAAGGTGTGTGGTGTGAAATAATTCCCCCCACCACCACCAGACACACAGAGACAAACAGAAAAACCGTGGATTCTTGTCCTAAGCTAAGAATAAGTATTCATCGCTTGGACAGCTGCTGAAGATTTAAAGAAGTTTATTAAAAAGATAGAAATATAGAGATAGTTACAGCCCTGTGCCGGAGCGAGGCACAGGGGGGCAATTCGAATGAAAATGCCAACGAACTCCAGTTTACTGAGTTTTTATCCTGTCTAAGTCCAACAGGTCCCTCTGATTTTTGGAGATCATGTTACACCTTATCTCCAACCCCGGCTCTGCTTCTGTTATCTCTCCAGCTGGGTTTATGGCCTAAAAGGGGAGACATCTCTGTCTCCAAACACAGGCCCAGATTTATGGCCTGAGAGGGAGGCATCTCTATCTTCAAACACAGGCCCCCAAACTTTGTTAAATTGTTCTTAGGAATGCAAGGACATGTTGGCTAACCCTGGCTTTCTTAGTAAAGAAGATATGTTTCAAGGTTGGACATCTTTCCCAGGATTGATACATTAATACTTTTTAAACTCCCTTCCCAATACCAGTACAAATCCTTTTCTAAAAGAGCTCTCTGTGTCTGGTGCACTTACTTTCTGGTCTTCTAGTCACTGAAATCTGATTTCAGATGTTCCCACTAACAAAAGGTTTTTCTTTAAAGACCTAGCAACTTCCAATGTGCCAAATGTCACTTCTCTGTATTTCCTTCCTCCCTTCCTTCCTTTCTTCCTCTTTCTTTCTTTCTTTCTTTCTTTCTTCCTTCCTTCCTTCCTTTCTTTCTTTCTTTCTTTCTTTCTTTCTTTCTTTCTTTCTTTCTTTCTTTCTTTCTTTCTTTCTTTCTTTCTTTCTTTCTTTCTTTCTTTCTGTGGTACTGGGGATGGAAGCCAGGGGCATTCTACCTCCAAGCTACACCCTCTGCCCTGTTTTTTATTCTTTATTTTGAAACAGGGTCTCACTGAGTTGCAAAGGGCCTCACTAAGTAGCTGAGTCTGTCTGCGAACTGTGATCCTCCTGCCTCAGCCTCCCAATTGCTGAGATTACAAGTGTGTGTCACCATGCCAGGCGCTGGTTTATTTTCTTATGGTTTTAGTCCATGGAGGTCGGGGACCAAGAATTTGAGAGCATGGCGGTGGGAAGTAGAGAGAGGGCGAGCGAGTGGGCTGCGTTTCTCATACCATGGTGGCTGAAAGCAAGAGAGCAAGACCAGGGGGCAGAGGAGCCATGATAATCCCCAAGGCGACCCCATCCCTGCCAGGAACCCACCTCTCCAGCCACACCCAGATAGCTTCATTACTATGGATTTATCGACTGCTGGGATTACAACTCTCATGACTTGGCCACATCAACCCTGAATATATTAATACGTGAGCTCTTTAGGGGACATTTTATTTATTATTTATTTTTTTTAAATTTTATTATTATTATTATTATTATTATTATTATTATTATTATTATTATTATTTGTGGTACTGGGGTTCCTGGAAGCCCTTCTACCTCTGGGCTACACTCCCAGACCTATTTTATACTTTTTATTTGGAAACAGGGTCTCTTAAGCCAGTGCGGCTGGCTTCGAACCTGCGCGATCCTCCTGTCTCCGCCTCCCAAGCGCAGGGTTTACAAGCGTGCGCCACTGCGCCCGGCTTTAGGGGACATTTTATATCTAACTATAACACGGAGTATGTCTTCAGGAGGTGGGGGGGATCATAAATGTAAAAGAGAATAAAAAATGTAGTCAGTCAAAATCCAACAATTTATTTTTTGTACAGATGAAGTAAACAATAAAATGAAATAACCTTTTGAAAGCCAGGTCTGGGGGTTCATGGCTGTAAGCCAGTACTTTCAAGACTGAGGCAGAAAGAGCATTAGGTTCAAGGCCAGCCTCAGCAATTTAGTGAGACCCTCAGCAACTCAGAGAGACTCTATTTAAAAAAAAAAGTAAAAAGGTCTGGAGATGTAGCATGGGGATAAAATTTCCCCGAATTTAATGCATTCCATCTCTGCAACAAAACAAAACAAAAACAAAAACACCATTGAATTTATATGTTTAGCACAAATGTGTGTGTGCGTATGTTACAGGTGTAAGTTACAAGTTCTGATTCCTTCCTCTCTTTTCTAGGACTATTTTGAAAACGATTGCTCTGGGCCAGATGCTGTCCCTGTGCATATGTGGGACGGCCATCACCAGTCAGTACCTGGCAGAAAAGTACAAAGTGAACGCCCCCATGCTACAGAGCTTCGTCAACTACTGCTTACTGCTCCTGGTCTATACAGTGATGCTGGCGTTCCAGTCAGGTACGTCAACTGTGGGAACGGCCTTTTCAACAAAAGCATCTTCGTAAGAATGTTCAGCTTTGCAACCTTTAAAAATAAAGTATAGCCGGGCGTGGTGGCGCACGCTTGTAATCCCCGCGCTTGGGAGGCAGAGACAGGAGGATCGCGCGGGTTCGAAGCCAGCCGCACGTGCTGGTTTAGGAGACCCTGTTTCCAAATAAAAATGTTAAAATAGGTCTGGGAGTGTAGCCCGGAGGTAGAAGGGCTTCCAGGAACCCCAGTACCACCAAATAAATAAATAAATAAATAAATAAATAAATAAATAAATAAATAAAAATAAAGTACACATGCCGGGCATGGTGGCACACCTGCTTGTAATCCCTGCGCTTGGGAGGCAGAGACAGGAGGATCGCGCAGGTTCGAAGCCAGCCACGCACGCTGGCTTAGGAGACCCCGTTTCCAAATAAAAATATAAAATAGGTCTGGGAGTGTAGCCCGGAGTTAGAAGGGTTCCATTCCCAGTACCACCAAAAAATAAAAAATAAAAAATAAATAAAAATTAAAAGTACACAGAACAAGAACAGGAAATAATATTGTATTTATAAAAGCTGTTAGAAAAGCACGACACCTCTAAATTCTATCAAAGTAGCGACTATGGATTAATATGTAGCTCGCTGGAATTGTTGGTTAAAATAAAACACATAGCACCAACTATTGTAGCAGAGTAGGAGTTATAAAAATAAGTATAAATAAGCAGGAAGTGGTGGCGCACTCCTGTAATCCCAGGGCTTGGGAGGCTGAGACAGGAGGATCTTGTGTTTGAGGACAGCCTCAGCAACTTAGTGAGATTTCTCAGCAACCTAGTGAGACTCTGTTTCAAAACAAAACAAAAAAAAAAATAAAAAAGGGCTGGGGGTGTAGCTTGGAGGTAGATTGTTTCTGGGTTCGATCCCCAGTCCCACCAAAAATAGAAAACACAAAGCGTAATTGTTCGGTTTTATTTTTTTCCTCTCCCCTCTGGTTGATAAAATTAAGATAAAATTCCAGAAATACCTTGAAAGTTAAGAACTTTACTCTCCCCAAACCCTCATTTTCCAGCTAAGTGGGGAATGCTATGTAGATGCAATACATGCAGATCAAATCTGTTCTGAGAGTAAGATAAGAAATTGGTAAGGAATTAACATCTTTATCACAAACTGCTCCAAAATACTTTAGCACCATCAGAGAATTACTGTTTCTAGCTAGCTGCACAACAACGGGAAAAGCTAGCTTCTAACATTTTTGCACCGGGCAGATTTTGTTTTGTGTTTTGTGTGCTTGGGATGGGACCCAGGCTTTGATGATGCCGGGCCAGCGCCCACCACTGAGCTGCACCCCAGCGCCAGGCATTGCTTGCCCTGCTCCACTTGTGTAGCTTATATAGGAACTCGTGGGCACCCACAGCTCAGGGGAGGGTTACTGTTGTCCTCACTTTGCAGATGAGAAACAGACGTGGCCAGCACTTGGGTAACTTGCTTTGAGTCATGTTGGTGGGAACTGGGGAACCAGAAGTCAACCTTGGCAGCCTGCCCCAGATCCCATGTGCTCGCCAGCTCTGGGTATCGGGGGCTGCTGCAGAGCACCCAAAGGTCCTTCCCGTAAGAGAAGAGCATGATGTTGTCACAGCAGGCAGTCAGGTGAGATGGAATCCAGGAGCGGGGAGAAAACATGCAGCCTGCATGGTATGGTGAGGTTCCCATCCTCCATCCTCTTGTTGATCCTCTTAAAATAGACCTTAGTACCTCTGTGGGGTGTGTCCATACAGCGCCTAAGGAGATGCAGCCTCCCTCGGCCTGAGCGGCCTGCAGCCTAAGGCAAAACTTTAAGTAAAGTGATTCAGCAGAAAATGAGCTAAAGATGGCCCCTGGAGGAAGCTACGAAGGCGTGGTTTCCCCATTCATTATGGGTGGGGAGACTGAGCAGTTTTTCCCTTTCTACCTTTAAAGGAGCTTTCCGCACACATGAATGGCTCATGTACTGGCCTGGGATTGGCTGTGAACTGCGTGCTAGTGATCTTTATCCCGGATAGGCTAGGCTATTTCTCATGGGAATTCCCCTCGTGGCTTGGTGCTATATATGATTGTTTGGAAAGAAATAAATGAGATCTTGCTTGACTTGACTCCCGGCTCGTGGGTTTGTGTTCGAGTTGTCGGTACTCATCATCTCGTCAAGCCCCGCCACTGTTGGGCTGGATTCCCGACACATCTGTGGGTTTCCTATGGGTCAGGATTTAGTCTTCCTTTATTTAACTTTGATGGTACTTAGGATGGAACTTCTGAGCTATACCTCCAGACTTATTTCATTCTTTTACTTGTTTTTTTGTTTGTTTGTTTTAGTGGTACTGGGGGTGGAACCCAGAGGCTTTCTACCTCCGGGCTATACACCCAGACCTTTTTTATATTTTATTTGGAAACAGGGTCTCACTAAGTAGCTGAGGCTGGCTTCGAACCCGTGGGATCCTCCTGTCTCAGCCTCCCAAGCGCGGGGATTACAAGTGTGCGCCACCACGCCCAACTCATTCTTTAATTTGGAAACAGGGTCTCTCTCACTAAGTTGCTGAGGCTGGCTGGGCACCTGAAATCCTCCTGTCTCAGCCCCCCAAATCCTGAGATTACAAGTGTGGGCCACCATGTCCAGCTCGTGATTTATTATTATTATTATTATTATTATTATTATTATTATTATTATTATTTTTGTGGTACTGGGGTTCCTGGAAGCCCTTCTACCTCCAGGCTACACTCTTAGCATGGTGCTAAGAGCCCTGCTAAGTCACCGAGGCTGGCCTTGAGCCTGCAATCCTCCTGTCTCAGCCTTCTAAGTACTGGGATTATAGGCAGACACCACCAAACCCCGCTTAGTTGGATTTATGTGTGTGTGGGTTTGGTACTGAGGATTGGACCCACGGGCATTCTACCTAAAGCTACCCTCTCCCCACCCCAATTTTATTTTTTTGTTTTGAAATGGGGTCTCACTAGGTTACTTGCTGAGGCTGCCCTCATTGGTTAGATTTTAATGATAATCATTTGGTTGTGATTCTCACTAGTTTTATTTCTTTGTGGGTGGTCTTACCATAAAGCCTTCCCATGTGTGCCAGCTGTGCACCTCCTGTCATCTTAGATTCTCCAAAGCAGTGGGTCCTAGTTAACTTGAATAAATGGAATTGGGGGAATAAAAGGTGTGTGTCTAATAATGCCACTAAGCCCTTCCCTGAGCCCATCACTGGCTTAATTTTCGCTTGCAAATACATCTTTTCCAAAGAATACCACGTGCGGTTTCCTTTGAAGAAGGAAGATTACATGACCAGTTAATTAACAGGGGAAATCTCATTCTCTATAGTAGTTCGTGGTTTGTCAGAAATGGTGACATCCAAGTTCATGTCCAGATTCTATATTTCTGTTCCAATAGAAAAGGGAATTTAACTACTTTTCTCCTACTTTCTGGGGCTTTTTTTTTTTTCCCTTTGGTGGTATTGGGGTTCCTGGAAGCCCTTCTACCTCCGGGCTACACTCCCAGACCTATTTTTACATTTTTGTTTGGAAACAGGGTCTCCTGAGCCAGCTCACGCGGCTGGCTTCGAACCTGCACGATCCTCCTGTCTCTGCCTCCCAAGCGCGGGGATTACAAGCGTGCGCCACCACGCCCGGCTTTCTGGGGCTTTTATTGAACAGTTCATCTATGATGACACCTTAATGTGAGTTTCATACTAGAAAAAAAATCTGACTGACTCTGCTAAGCTGATGTGGGAGGGCTCTGGGTAATGGAAATTACGATGGCTCACTTTCAAAATACTCAACATGGCTGGGTATAGTGGCACAGGCCTGTAATATCAGTACTTAGGTGGCCGACACAGGGGACTCGCAGGATCAAGGCCAGTCTCAGCAACTTAGCAAGACCCTGCTTCAAAATAAAAAAAAAAAGCAAAAGTAGGGCTTGGTGGTGCAGCTTGGAGGTAGAATGTCTCTGGGTTCAATCTCCAATACCAAATAAATAAATAAATAAATAAATATAAAAAGAAAGAAAAAAAAATGCACAAGCCCTTGCTTTGATCCTATGACCTCCAAATGAACTTGTGTGCTATCATTTTCCTGTAATACGCACTAACTCGATTTTCTTACCAGGCACCAATAACCTTTTGGACATCTTGAAAAGAAAATGGTGGAAGTACATTCTGCTGGCCCTGGCGGACGTGGAAGCGAATTACCTGATTGTCAGAGCGTACCAGTACACGACCCTCACCAGCGTCCAGGTGAGAGGGAGCCGCCGCCCACCACAGCCGGTGCAGCTCCAGGAGGACAGGCGCTCCCGCGTGTTGACTAGCTTTATTGAAATCTGTTCATGCGACACAAACCCAAACACAGGTGGATGATGTCTGTTTTTCAGTAGAGCGTACGCTTCTAATGAGTAATGGTGCTGGGAATTAGTGAAAATGTATACAAGTTAATCATTTCCTAAACTGCTGATGCTATAGCAGATTAGAACAATTTCTACCAAAATAAACATCAATATTTAGATGGCAGTTGGCGCTGTGATGTTGTATGTGGAAGTGGATGTACCTTGGTACGTACTACAGAGGAGTTGGAGGTTTGCAAGCTTCTGGGAGGAGCATATTAGACGTCGTGGGGAGAGGTGGTAGCCAAAGGGGAAACTCCCCTTCCTTCCTTCCTTCCTTCCTTCCTTCCTTCCTTCCTTCCTCCCTTCCTTCCTTCCTTCCTTCCTTCTTTCCCTTGTTCCTTTGTTCCTCTCTCCCTCTCTTCCTTTTTCTTTTCTTTATTTACTAGAGATCGAACCTGGGGCATTCTGCCTTTGAACTACACTCTCAGCCTTTTTTTCTTTTAATTTTTGAAACAAGGTCTTGCTAAGTTGCTGAGGCTGGCCTCAAACCTGCAATCTTCCCGTCTCAGCCTCCCAAGTCCTGGGGTTATCAGTGTGCACCACTATGCCCAGCTCTTCCCTATTTCTTCTTTAGGTTCACTCTTATAGGGTTGAAAGAAAAATGTTCCTATATAGCCGTGCTTATTAACTTTGTGGCATTGAGGAATGCCGATTTCAGTCTTAATGTTGGCAAATGATGGGCTGTATCATAACGCTGACTCACCACCACTAACAACAAAATTGTTTATAATTAGAGGTACAAATGAGGTAAACTCCAGTGTCACGCTCAGACTTCATAGTGTAATGAATTTATAATTTTTCTTGGGGGGCACTGGGAATTGAACTCAAGAGCATTGTACCGCTGAGCTACACCCCCAGCCTTACTTTATTTTTGTTTTGAAACAGGGTCTCTGTAGGTTGATGAGAGTCTCGCTACTTGCTGAGGCTGCCCTCGAACCTGCGATCCTCCTGTCTTAGCCTCCAAAGTACTGGGGTTACAGATGTGTACCACCATACCCAACACATTTATAACTTTTTGATATATCACTTTTCTCACTATACATACTACAGAGATATTCTTATTAGATCTCCAAGTTTTAGGAACTGTGGAGAAATTAAAATGAAATTAGACTTATTTCACTGGAAAAGGTAAGAATAAAAATTCAGTACTTTTTCTATGAGCATGCACATTAAGTCATTACCAGGATACATTCTATGAAATGCTTTTCTTTCTGTAACACTGTTCCAAGCTAAGTATTAGCAAGGGAAACTCTGCAGACCTCTTGGGTTTTGACTGATCTGATAAAAAAAAAAATCAGAGAGAGAGCTGGGCATGGTAGTTCACACCTATAATCCTAGTAGTTGGACGGCTGAGACAAGAGGATTGCAGGTTTGAGGACTGCCTCTGCAACCTAGTAAAACTGTTTTAAAACAAAAAATAAAAAGAACCGGGGTGTAGCTTGGAGATAGAATGCCCCTTGGTTCAATTCCCAGCATGAATACCCCCTTAAAAATTATGTAGAAAATGGCCTTTCTAGTCACATCAACCCTTATAATTTCTCTCTCTTTTTCTTTTTCTTTTTGCAGTACTAGGGATTCAACCCAGGAGCATTCTACCTCCAAGCTACATCCCCCACCCTATTTTTTATTCTTTATTTTGAAACAGGGTCTGAGTTAGTTGCAGAGGGCCTCACTAAGTAGCTGAGGCTGTCCAGGACCCTGTGATCCTCCTTTCTCAGCTTCCCAAATCCTGGGATTACAAGTGTGCACCACCATGCCGGGATATATATTAATTTAACAATTTAAGCTCCCTCCAGCAGTAGAGATGTCTGTTACTGAAATTATTTAAGTTGATTTTCTTTGACCCTATGACCTCCAAATGAACCTGTATGCTATCATTTTCTTGAGTAAATCTCTGGCCTAGGTAATCTGAAAAGGTAGAAGTATGAATTAGATGGCTTCTGAACCTCCTTCATATGGATTCCTTCAAGGCTGGGCATGGCTGTGCACACCAGTAATCTTAATACTTGGGAGGCTGAGACAAGAAGATTATAATATTAGTATTAGTATTAGTATTAGTATTAGTAGTAGTAGTAGTATTGATTTTGTGGTACTGGGGAGAGAACCCTGGGGACGTCTACTTCTGGGCTATACCACCAGACCTATTTTATTTTTTATTTAGGAAGAAGGTCTTATTAAGTTACTGAGAGCCTCACTAAATTGAGGCTGGCTTTGAACCTGCAATCCTCCTATCTCAGCTTCTCAGGTACTGGGATTACAAGCATGTGCCACCACTCCTGGCTAAGAGGATCATATTTGAAAGCTAGCTCCAGCAACTTAATAAAACCTGTTTCAAATACAAAAAATACAAAGGGCTTGGAGTATAGCTCAGAGGTAGACTGCCCCTGGGTTCAAGGATTCCTTCAAATATCCTGTAGTAGCTTAGTGTGGTGCCCCATCCTTATAATCCCAGCACTGGGGGCTGAGACAGAAGGATCGCACAAGGACAGCCTCAGCAAGTCGTGAGACTTCCATCAAGTGAGTCTCTTTTTTTAATTTTTACTTTTTTGTATAAAAATGTATCATTTATTAAACTGAATATGTTGAATACAATGTAGTCCTTGATAACTAACACTCTATCAATGCAAATTATTTAGTGGCTTGTTTATTAAACTATTCTGTGTATGGGGTGATTCTTTTACTCTCTTAAATTAAGCAGACCTAGAAATAAGTTTATATAGTTACTGTTTCCTTTCTTAATATTGTTTCACATTTCTATCAGTGTATTTCTCAGGATTTGCCTTTAGTTTTTGAAATTCTATGAACCTTTTCATGCACTCTGTTGCTTCACATGTAGGATACAGACATTCTCAATTCTCCGTTAACCTTGCCCCACACAGAGGGTAGCAGCATTTAAACTATTTCTAGCTGGATGGGAGAAAGATATTTAAGCAAGGTATCACATGTTTACCACCTTATTTATTTATTTATTTTTTTGGTGGTACTGGGGTTCCTGGAAACCCTTCTACTTCTGGGCTACACTCCCAGACCTATTTATACTTTTTAAAAATTAATTTGGAAACAGGGTCTCTTAAGCCAGAGCAGCTGGCTTCGAACCTGCGCGATCCTCCTGTCTCCGCCTCCCAAGCATGGGAATTACAAGAGTGCGCCATCACGCCCGGCTTACCACCCTATCTTGAATTGTCCTTGTTCTTGGCATGCCTGACATTTCCTGATTTCCAAATACCTAAAATTTAAACTCCCTTTTTGGCTTTGATTTTTTTTTCTTCCTGGTACTGGAGAAGGAACTTGGGCATTCTACCTTCGAGCTATGCCTCCAGCCCTATTTTTTATTCTTTATTTTGAAACAGGGTCTCACTAAGTTGCAGAGAGCCTCACAAAGTAGCTGAGGGTGGCTGAGAACCCAGATCCTTCTGTCTCAGCCTCCCGAAAGCTGGGGTTACAAGTGTGCGCCACCGTGCCCCGCTTTGGCTTTGGTTTTTGCTGCTTAAATGTTCCTATTTTAGCCAAGCATAGTGGTGCATCCCCTGTTTAAAAAAAAAAAATAGGCTTGGGGGGGTGTAGCTCAGAGGTAGAATGCTCTGAGCTTCATTCCCCAGTACCACTACCACAACAAAAGATTCTGCAATTATAGGTAGTCACGTGGTGGTTCACGTGAAGGTTGTGATGCGGCCATTAGCATCCCCAGCCTAGGCTTCCACCCTGTGGCTTCCATGGCACCATCACATCTGCCTGTCCCTATACAGCTGGCTTCTTCTTTTAGGCTACTTTAGTTTTTCAATAATCCAATCTGTTTTGAAGCCCATCCCCCCTTCTCTAAGGCCTAATTTAATTTCATTTTTTCTTTGGTATTTTTTTTATACTTCCAATATGTTCTAACTCATTTTTCTTTTTTCTTTCTTTCTGGGTATTTTACCTCCAAGCTACACCCCCAGCCAGATATTTTATTCTATATTTGGAAACAGGGTCTCACTAAGTTGCAGAGAGCCTCACTAAGTAGCTGAGGCTGGCCATGAACCTACCATCTTCCTGTCTCAGCCTCCCAAGTACTGGATTACAAGCATGTGCCACCACGCCCAGCTCTATTTTTTATTCTTTGTTTTTAAATAGGGTCTCACTAAGTTGCAGAGGGCCTCACTAAGTAGCTGAGGCTGGCCGCAAACCTGTGATCCTCTTGTCTCAGCCTCCCAAGTACAGGGATTACAAGCGTGCACCACCATGCCCAGCTCAGTGATCGGCTTCTAAAGTGGGCTTTTTTTTTTTTTTTTCTACTTTCTTTTGGCTTAAGAAAGTTTAGACTTTGTTAAGCTATCATGGCTGGATTCCACTGGGGTCTTCCGGGACAGGCTATTATCATTTGCATCATTTAATAGTTTGTTATTCAGGCAGGCTCAATAAAGCACTTAGGAGATGAGAGTTCTGCAGTTGGAATAAATAACAAGGCAAGGTGCCCATTCCTACACATGGCGTGTTGGATTCTGGCAATGTTGTCGCAGTGAAAAGCAATCAGTGAATAACTGCAGACAAGATGGAACCAGCTGCTGGAGATTTAAGAGTTTGTTTTTGTCCATGGCTGAACAGACACAGAGTCAGGAACAAGGCTGAACAAACCAAACCGAACCAAACCAATAACACCAGAAACCAGGGTGGGCGCTAGAACAGCAGTTTCAGGAATATTACCAATGTAAGGAAATATGTTATTCTTGAATGTGCTTGAATGCATTAAGAATTATCCTTTTTATACTTTGGTGCATTGTAATGATAAATGATGATGTGATTCAAAGTGATACAGACACACACTTGGTGCATTCTCCTCCACATCCCACACCGCTCCCCTCCTCTCTCCCCATTCATATGAGATTACTAGTATTATCTTCATATATAAAGATAGTGTCATTGGAGATCTGTTTTCTTCCTCAAGCTTCGTTTTCCTCCTCCCTCCCCCAGCCCCCTTCCTCTATTCTACTGGCCTGTCTTCTCATTTATCTGAAGTCCTTTTGTTACCTATTTATCTCTAGCTTCCACATACGAGAGAAAACACACCACCCCGGACTTTCTGAGACTGGCTGAGAAATGGCAGTTTCATCCATTTTCCTGAAAATGACATAATTTTGTTCTTCTTTACGGCTGAGTAAAACTCCATCATGAGCATATACCACACTTTTTATCTTTACCCATTCACCTGTTGATGGACACTTAGGTTGGTTCCATAATTTAGCTACTGTGAATTGTGCTGCTGTAAACACGAGTGTCATGCGTCAGTACAGTACTTTAATTCTCTTGGAAAGATACTAAGTAGTGGTGTAGTTGGGTCTATATTTCTAGTCTTTTGAAGAACCTCGACGTTGATTGCCATAGTGAATATACTGATTTTCAATTTCACCTATAGTATATGAGTTCCTTTTCCTCACATTCTCCCCAGCATTTATTATTTTTTGTATTCTTGATGATTGCCATTCTAACTGGAGTTAGATGGCATCTCAGTGCATTTTTGTTTTTGTTTCCTACTTGCTAATGATGTTGAATATTTTTATGGCCATCTTCCTTCCCTCCTTCCCTCCCTTCCTTTTTTTTTCTTTCTTTTTGTGGTACCCTTGTGTGTTATGCCTCTAAGCTATACCCCAATTTATTTATTTTGAAACTGGATCTCACTAAGTTGCTGAGGACCTTGCTGAGTTGCTAAAAACTTGTGATCCTCCTTTCTCAGCCTTACAAGTACTAGGATTACAGGTTTGGGATTACCTCCACACCCAACACAAGCCTGTACTTTTTAGAGAAGTACCTATTCACTTGCCAATTTAAAAAATTGAGTTATTTGTTGTTTTAGTGAAGAGTTATTCTTGAATATATTTTACTTTGACTTTACATAAAATTTGTGAAGTTAAGAATTGAGTAAACGAAGCCAGGTGTGGTGGCGCACACTTGTAATCCCAGCATTCGGGAGGCTGAGACAGGAGGATCTCGGTTTGCAGACAGACTCAGCTACTTAGTGAGACCGTTTGCAACTCAGTGAGATCCTGTTTCAAAATAAAGAATAAAAAATAGGGCTGGGGTTGTCGTTTGGAGGTATACTAACGCTCCTGGTATTATAGCCAGTACTGCCAAAAAAAAAAAAAAAAAAAGAATTGAGTAAATGAAATCTCTATTTTTTTTTAATTTTTATTTTTTTATTTTTTAATTTTTTTTTTATCTTGCAAATGATTTTGGATTCCCTGTAACGGGATCCCTTAATCTCCCTGCCTTTGAAATGGGCAGCATCAGGGGTATAGCAAGTGTTTTCTGGTCCCAGGATCAGTAGGTGATGGGGGAGCATATGATGAAGTTTGTGCTGTGAGGCAGCATCTGTCTCACGTGGTGGGGTTGGACACTTGTCAGGGAGAAGGTGACTGTCTGTTCTCTCATGGGAACCTGTACTTCTTGGTAGCACTTTGCCAAGTTGCAGTTAAATATCATGCTATGTTATTTATTTATTTATTTATTTATGTTTGATTGTTTATTTATTTACTTATTAATTGGTACTGTGGTTTGAACCCAGGGACATTCTACCTCTGAGCAATACTGCCAGCCCTATTTTATTCTTTATTTTGAAACAGGATCCTATAAGTTATGAAGAGCTTCACCAAGTTGTAGATATTGGCTATGATCCTGCAGTCCTCTGTCCCAGCCTCCAAAGTATTGGAATTACATGCGTGTACCACCACGCCCAGTGTTGTGATTATTTATTCCATATCTGTGTGGCCTTGTGTAAGCTCTTGATGACAAGGCTTGTATCTGTCTTGTTCACCTCTGTAATCTTAGCTCCTCCTACCAGTGTCTTGCACATGCCAAATGTTTTAATAAATATTTGTTGATTGAGCAAATGGTTGCATACAGGATGGAAATTTTTGATTCCTTGACTTAAGGATAAACACAGGTGAGTGTGTAGATGTAAATTGCATAGGCCTTTGGATAGAATTTTTGGGTTTTAGCTGGGTCCTACTACTTGGGAGACAGAGACAGGAGTATAGAGGCCAGTGTGTGTGATAACTTAGTGAGACCCTATTTCAAACTAAAAAGTAAAAATGGCTGGGGTGTTGCTCAGAGATAGAATGCCTCTGGGTTCAATTCCCCATACCAAAAAAAAAAAAAAAAAAATCTTTGTTTCAACCAAGTGTGCTTGTGAACGCTTGTAATTCCAATAATTCGAAGGCTGAGACAGGAGGATCCAAAGTTTGAGAAGGGCCCCGTTTCAGAAAGAAAAAAAGGTAGGGGGCTGAGGATGTAGCTCAGTGGTAGAGTGTCTCAGTGTTTGATCCCCAGTACTACAAAGAATTCTTGGGTTCAGCAACTAATTCTCCACTTTTAACTATATGATTTTGGGCAGTTCAGTTACTTCTCTGCGCCTTTGTTTTCTCACGTATGAAACAAGAGTATAAATCCAATCTCAGAGTTGAGAGTTGTTGTGAGGAGTATTGAATGAATTAAACCTGGCAGCGCACTTAATATGCAGGGCTGGCAATAATAAATTTTCAACAAATACTGCCGCCTATTTTTACTTACTCGCCTGTCTTTTACCTACTGAGAGATGTTTGAAACTGTTTATTTTTCCTTCCTTGAAGCTTTTGGATTGCTTTGGGATTCCTGTGTTGATGGCTCTCTCCTGGTTTATTCTTCATGCAAGATACAGAGTGATCCACTTTGTGGCCGTGTTTGTCTGTCTGCTAGGGGTAGGAACCATGGTTGGCGCAGACATATTAGCAGGGAGGGAAGACAATTCAGGTAAGACTGTCTGTGTCACTCCTTTGTGGTTCAGTCGCAACAAAGTTTTGTTCATGTCTTCAGCTTTGTTTATCAGTAACTTGATAAATCTACATTTAAAATTTTATTTTCAGAGTTACTTGTTTCTGCCACTTTGTAACTATTTCCATAAAACCACGTTTATGTTCCTATTGGCCATAGTCTTTGCCAACCAGGCTTTTTCTTTCTTTCTTTCTTTCTTTCTTTCTTTCTTTCTTTCTTTCTTTCTTTCTTTCTTTCTCTTTTTTTGTCACACTAAATAGTTTTGTCTCATAACAGAGAAATTTATTTGTAATAATCTTATTTTGGTTCAAACGTTTTGGGTTAGTCACTGTAAAACCTACTGCAGATTCTTTGCTTTTAGTTTTTAGTAAGAAAGGAGACTTGCTGTTCAGTGGTGACACCCTTTCAAGTCACTCTGTAGATAAGAACACTTTGGTGTCAAATTTACACAGTTGATAGTATAATATTTAAATAAGGTCTGCATTCACCCAATTTCAAGTGACTTCAGGGACTCCCTGGATTGAGAAAAAATTGCCTTGCTTACCAACCTTCCTCCTCAAAGTTTCCAATAAATTCCCTTTGATAAATGTCATGCATTTCTCAAGTCATAGACTCTGTTTCTGAGGACTGACATAATGACATATGTACTACCATTGTCCAATCTGTTAATCTCTTGAGGAGTCAAAGTATGAAAAATGTGCCATGTAGTAAGATTTGGACCCAACAGTGATAATTGTGCCAGTCAGTGAGTTTAAATTAATGAGAGTTTAAATTGATAGAAACCACGATTAAATAAAATCTCTCAAAAATGAATAGGAGTCCACCTCCTGTCTCTCTTAGTGACCGTGTGCCCCTCTTTCGGCCTTGCCTTCCTGTAGGGAGCGATGTACTGATTGGAGACCTCTTGGTGCTGCTGGGGGCTTCTCTCTACGCGGTTTCTAATGTGTGTGAAGAATATGTTGTGAAGAAGCTGAGCAGACAGGAGTTTTTGGGAATGGTGGGATTATTTGGAACAATTATCAGTGGTATACAGCTGTAAGTTTCTAAGAATTTTTTAAAAAACAAAATAAGCAAATGTGTAGATTACTAACTACTAATATTCATTGTTTGGCCCAAATTTACATTTGAAATCAGTAACTTGGTAAAGGTCTAATACTAGGATCATTAAAACTTTGAGAATTATATCTTTTTTTTTTATCATGTGTGATGCTTAGTATTCCAGATTACAGTATGGCTGAGGCATACAAGTAAGGATTATTCTTTTGCATTATTTCCAGAAAATATTAACACATTAACTTCCAAAGCTCATTCAAGTGAAAGTGTGATGTGATGTTTTCCTCCTATAGCTGACTACAGTTGCAGAGCACTTGTAAGGTAGTCAGATATATCTTTATTCACTCCTTTGGTTTTATTCTGTTGTTTTTATTAAAGACAGTTATTTTTATATTCCAAAAAATTCAAAAGTCAATATAATTCCTTATCTTAGCTGAAGTATACCAAATAAATTGTTTATAAAGTAGTAAAAATTAATTTTGATTTCTTTGTAACCTCTTGTTTTAATCATAGATTGATTGTGGAATATAAGGACATTGCCAGCATTCACTGGAACTGGAAAATTGGTATGTAAATAAATGATCTTTTTCTTTTCATCAGTGTTCTGTCCTTTAACTGACAAAAATGCATACTAAGAAACAAATATTTCATCTGGGTGTGGTGGTGAATGCTTGTAACCCCAGTACTTGGGATGCTGAGATAGGAGGATTGCAGGTTCGTGGCCAGCCTCAGCAATTTAATGAGATCCTCTTCAACTTAGTGAGTCCCTGTTTCCAAATCCAAAAAATAAAATAGGGATGGAGGTGTAGCTCAGAGGTAGAAAGCTCCTAGGTTCAATCCCCAGTAAAACACACACACACACACACACACACACACACACACACACACGCGTGCGCGCGCACACACACACATTTTATTTTAATAAGATATGTATTTCTTCATAAAATCACACTAGCCATAGAGGTTTACATTGAGATTTCTCTGAGAATTGCTAGGTTAACCTTTATAGCAGTTAATTTTTTTTTTTTTTTTGGTGCTAGGGGTTGAACCCAGGAGCATTCTACCTCACACCCCCCAATTCCTATTTTATTTTTTATTTTGTAACAAGATCTCACGAATTTGTTGATGGTGGCAGCGAACCTATGAGGATTCCTCCTGTCTCAGCCTCCCAAGTATTGGGCATAAAAGTTAGTGTCTTTACCTACAAAAATAGCTCTTCTTTCTTCCTTTTCTTTTTGAACTAGGAATTCTGAACAAGGCCACATATTTTTTGTCACACTAGCTGTCAATTAGATCTGTATCTGAGGTCCTCCTGTCATGGGAGAAGAGAGAGCTCTGCAAGAAGATCTGAGGGGTTCTCAGACAGAGGGGGAGCGCGTCTCAGCACAAGTGGGATTCTTGATGTATGTGATGGAAAAGAGTCCCAGCACATGTCAGTAGAGACACAGACATTTATTTAGGAAAGCAAGGAGTACACTCAAGGAGAATGTAGGCCACGTCCAGAGCAAGAGACACGTTTTAGGGTTTCCTGGCTCTTCTTTTAAAGGGAACTTGGTGAAGAGTGGGTATGAGAAGGTCTGTGAAGATGACATCAGTTTGGCAATCACAAGTTTGACAGTTTATAGTTGATCCAGTCATCTTCTGGATTCTTGACATGGTCTCCATTATCTGATCAGTAGATAATGCTGGAAAGTTCTCTACATTATAGATATCTCAAGATATAATATCTGTTTTGCTCAAGCTCCTTATCAGGAGGGTTAATTAACAGTGTACAATATAATTAGCCAGGTGTGGTGGCGCACACTTGTAATCCCCGCACTTGGGAGGCAGAGACAGGAGGATCGCGCAGGTTCGAAGCCAGCCGTGCGTGCTGGCTTAGGAGACCCTGTTACCAAATAAAAATGTAAAAATAGGTCTGGGAGTGTAGCCCGGAGGTAGAAGGGCTTCCAGGAACCCCAGTACCACCAAAAACAAACAAAAAAAAAACCCAAAAAACAAAAACAAAAAAAACAAAACAGTGTACAATATAATTATAATTTTGGGGTAGAAGAATGAATTTACACTCCAGTCTCTTATTCTGTACAAACATCAACTCAAGATGGATCAGAGACTTAGACATTAGACCAGAATGTTTGCAATTACTAGAAGAAAACATAGGACCAATTCTCTAACATGTAGAGAATTCCTCACCTCAGTATGATCCCCAGAACTTGGGAAATAAAACTGAGAATCAATAAATGGGATAGCATCATATTTAAAAATGCTTCTGAAGAGTAAAGGAAACATCAAAGAGTCTGAAAGGAAGCTGGGTGTGGTGGCACAGGACATAATCCCAGTACTTGGAAGGTTGAGACAGGCAGATCATAGGTTGAAGGCCAGCATCAGCAACTTGTGAGGACCTGTACAACTTAGTGAGACCTTGTTTCAAAATAAGAATTAAAATAGGGCTGGGGGTATAAGTTGGGGGTAGAATTCCCCTGAGTTTCATCCCAATACCATCAGAAAAAGAAGTCTGAAGGGAGAGCCTACAGACTTGGAGAAGATTTTTGACAGCTACTCTTAGGATAGAGGACTAGTATCTAGAATATTACAAAGAACTGAAAAGAGTTAACACTAAAAAAAAAGTAACTCAAGCAAAAACAATGGGCAACTGAACTGAATAGATACTTCTCAAAAGCAGAAATAAATATGCCCAACAAATATTTGAAAAAAATGGTCAATATTATTATCAGTCACGAAAACTCAAATAAAAACTGCACTGAGATTCCATCAAACTTCAGTTACAATGGCAGTCATCAAGAATAGAAGCAATAAATGTTGGTGAGGATGTGGGAAAATAGGAATCCTTACATACTGTTGGTGGGAGTATAAATTAATATAACCACTATATAGATCAGTATAGAGGCTCCTCAAAAGGCTAAGAGTCAAAGCTAAGCGTGGTGGCTCACTCTTGTAATCCCAATATTTAGAAGACTGAGACAGGAGGATCACAGGTTCACAGCCAGCCTCAGCTACTTAGTGAGGCCCTCTGCAACTTAATGAGACCCTGTTTCAAAAATAAAGAATAAAGCCGACATGGTGGCCTATGTTTGTAATCTCGACATTTGAGAGGCTGAAACAGGAGGGTGGTGGTTTGTGGACAGCCTCAGCTACTTAGGTCTTTGGCAACTCACAGACCCTGTTTCAAGATAAAGAATAAAAAATAGGGCTGGAAGTGTATCTCAGAGGTAGAATGCCCCTGGGTTCCATCACTAGTACTGAAAAACAAAAACAAACAGACAAACAAACAAAACCCCCAAAACCAATAGGGCTGGAGATGTAGCTTGGAGGTTCACCCCTGAGTTCTATCCCCAGCACTGGGTGGGGGGGAGGCTAGGAGTCGAACCATCATATGATCCAAATTCAGCTTTAGTACTCCTAGGTATCTTTCCAAAATAATTAAAGTCAGAATAATATATTAATAACATTCACATGCATGTTTATTACAGTACAACTCAAAATAGCCAAATTATGGAGTCAACCTACGTTTCTATCAACAGATGGAATGGATAAAGAAAATATGATATACACACAATGGAATTTTACTCAGTTATAAAGAAGAACAAAATTATGCCCTTTGAAGGAAAATGGTGTTAACTAGAGAACATTATGCTAAGTGAAGTCAGCTAGTGTCAGTAATTCAAGGGTTGTATGTTTTCTCTTATATGTGAAAACTAGAGAGAATATAGAAAACAAAGGGATTTCATGATAATAAGGAGAGAAACCAGGAGAATAGTGAAAGGGAATTAGAGGAGGGAAGTGGGGAGGGGAAAGGAGGCTTGGTGAAGGAAACAGTTCAAATAATGCTGTATCCATGTATGAAAGTATCACTACATGGTATTACTAAAATGCACGAGGAGAGAGGGGTGGAGTCTGGAAGGAATCCTGCCATGTGCTCTGTGTACATATGTTTGTATCACACTGAACCTCTCTAGGATGTATAATTACAACACACCAATAAAAGTATATTTAAAAAAAGATTTACAGATTTCCCAGGAACTCAAGAGTGACAGGCCTGGAAAAGTATGGAGAACCCCTGAACTAGAGTTTTATTTTCTTCTCCTTCCTTTGTGTTTTCTTTCCACACATCTCGTTTATCCTATCACACTCACATGTGTGAAGGCTGTTGTCTGCTTGATGTAATTTGTGAAGCATTAATGGAAGCAACTGAAGATTGTGTGATCATTTAGTGCCTTCCATTGGTCCTCTTCTGACCTCGCTAGGTATCTTCACAATATAAAGCAGACGAGAATGTTAGGACAGTTAGAAGAGCTTTGAACTTTCTTTAATGAGGGGTGGAAAGAAGGTAAATAGTACATAAATGCCTTTGAAGACTGTGTAGTACCATGCTTGGATAATGAGAGAGAGAGAGAGAGAGAGAGAGAGAGAGAGAGAGAGAGAGAGAGAGAGGGAGAGAGGGAGAGAGGAGAGAGGAGAGAGGAGAGAGGAGAGAGGAGAGAGGAGAGAGGAGAGAGGAGAGAGGAGAGAGGAAGAAAGAGAGAGGATATGAATGAATATGAATGTGTGCTAAGCATGGGCTGAGATTAAAGAAGTGGTTCCAGAGCAGACACACTGCTGCTGTAGTCAGCATGCACTTGACTTACTCTGTCCTAAAGAAAATAGTTACATTGTGCTATGTTACGGCATATATCAAGATGAACAAAATACGATGGGTTTAATATTTGTCTTTGATGTCCTAAAAATACTTTATTCTGAATATAGTTACACAAACCATATCCAACTGACCAGATAAAAGTAAACAAAAGATAATGAGTGATTTTTCTTGACCCATGACATCGATTCTGCTTTTATTGATCTTTTATCACAGGGTTAGTCTGCCATGAGAGGGTGGATATGGGGAAATATGAGTTGTTGACTCAGTCAAACCATAAGCAAGATTTTATGACTTTGATCACCTAATACTCTGTTGGATTTTTTAGGCTCTTCATCTATACTATAAATTGCCATTATTATTATTATTATTATTATTATTATTACTATTATTCAGAGAGCTTTGTCTGTTATTTTGCCATGCTGATGGGAGGAGCTTTATAGATAGTGTGCTAAAGGAGTAGGGAGTTTTATGTGGCCTTTGTCTCTCAATGTCTTCTCATAACGTTAGCTATTCCGCTTTCCCCACAGCTCTGCTGTTTGTGGCATTTGCCCTCTGTATGTTTTGCCTGTACACCTTCATGCCGTTGGTGATTAAAGTCACAAGCGCCACTTCTGTTAACCTGGGCATCCTGACAGCTGACCTCTACAGCCTTTTCTTTGGACTCTTTCTGTTTGGCTATAAGGTAAAAATGAATCATGTTCAAATAGGAGCAACTGCTTGTTATAAATAAATTTCTTTAAGCAGGTTTCTTTAAGACTCTCGATCAAAACTGAAACCTCCTTATTGCATTGGCAAGAGCTTCACTGGACAGGCCTCTCTCTTGTTACTGCTTTCAAACTCCAACATTGGTCTAATAAGAATTTCCCTTCTAGGGTTTTTCTAAAGGGTGAATATTATGGTTTTCACCTTTTGGAAATGCTAATGCATGTGGCCAGTTTACAAATAAGTAATCTCAGAGCTGCTATTGACCTTGCAAAACAATCTGTCTTTGTACACAGGCAGAGTCTGGAGTACATGATGGAAAGGAAAGAGAGGAGCCAGGCATGGTGGTGCATGCTGTAATCTCAGTTCTTTGGGAGGCTGAGACAGGAGGATAACAGGTTTGCAGCCAGCCTCAGAAATTTAGTGAGCCTTTCTGCAGCTTAGTGAAACCCTGTTTCCAAATAAAGAATAAAATAGGGCTAGGGGTATAGCTCAGAGGTAGAATGCCCCTGGGTTCCACAAAAGAAGAAGAAGAAGGAGGAGGAGGAGGAAGGAGAGTAAGGTATATTATTATGCATTCATGACTGGAATGGTTGCTCTTTGATAGGAATTTTGTTTATGGATATAAAGGGATCTTAATAGTAATTCAGTCCTGTGGGTTTTCAGACTAATTCTATTTCTACCACATCACAGCATACACGGGTGTAACCTATCCCCATCAGTGACAGTTCCTGCTATGGGTACTAAGTCTCAAGGGAGTGGGGTGGGAGGAAATGTATCACTGTCTTTCAAAGAATGAAATGTGTAGTTTGGAAAAATAGTATTCCCATTCGGACCGACCATCTCTTGAGAATCACTGATTGAACCATCTCATTTTAGAAAGAGGAAATGAAGGCCTAGGGAAGCTACATGCACTGAAGTGATTTATCCTTACCAGTGGGTGGTTAGTGGTAAAATCAAGACCAAATCTTGGTTATAATCCCCTTTCGGATTCCGGAACCGACGGGAAAGAGAGCGATCATGGGGAAGCAAAAGAAAACAAGGAAGTACACGACCATGAAGTGAATGCTTAGTTTTAGAGACTTAAAGAAAAGGATAGATTAAAACCAAAAAAGAAACCAAAGAAAGATCCCAGTGTACTGAAAAAAAGAGAAGTCCCCCAACACCCTTCATCCTTATTCTTCCAATATAACACTCAGTTGGGCCCACCTTACCACATTCTGGTTGATACCAACTTTATCAACTTTTCCATTAAAGCCAAATTGGACTTAGTGCAATCAATGATGGATTGTCTATATGCCAAGTGTATCCCTTGTACAACTGATTGTGTAATGGCTGATATTGAAAAACTGGGGCAGAAGTATTGAGTGGCTTTAAGCACAAGTGTTACATCGTGGCCACAGTTGACCGTGACCTTAAACAAAGAATCCGGAAGATCCCTGGAGTTCCTATCATGTACATTTCTAACCATAGGTACGGCATTGAGCGGATGCCCGATGATTATGGAGCCCCTTGGTTCTAATTCTTACAACAAAGTTCCTCTGCCTGCTTTCAACCAACTTTGTCTGCTTCAGTTCACTAAACATGCTGTATAGCATGGATTATTATTTTTATCACCCATTTGCTCTATTGAGCCGATTTTGGTTAAATATACTCAGTTTTTGATGCTTTTTGAAAATATTTTGTCTCATTCAAAAATTTTTAATCCAGGCATGGTGGCAAATGCTTGTAATCCCAGTATATAGAAGGCTGAGACAAGAGGTTCACAGGTTCCAGACCAACCTCAGCAATTTTGCATGACCCTAATTCAAAATAAAAATAAAAGGGATTGGGGGTATAGTTTGGAGAAAAAAAAAATCACCTTTCCTCCCCAATCAATCTAGTCTTCTGTCCTTCACGTTCTCCTCCTCATTTTTTGTTATTAAGATGAGACTCCCCATACATTTGAGAGAGCCAAATGAGTAGGTATTGTTCAGTTTCACAGCCAATTCGAAAACTTTTAGGGCATCAGTTCCTATGTGTTTTGGTCATAAGACCCTTCCAAATGCTTAAAATTTGAGGGCTCCTATCACCTTTCCCTATTATTTAACATACTAGAGATTAAAACTGAGGGAAAAAGATTAAATGGCAGAATAGAGGGAGACAGTACATTTCAGTTGCTCTGTAACTCGGAAGTCAACCAGAGGGAAGATTGCTTCTTGTGAGCAATGGGGCCACAAGGTCCCAAGACCAATGAGTTATATCACACAGAGTTTGTCTTTCCAGAGTGTCACAAGGTTATTCAACACTCAAAGATTATGACATGCAAGAACTTATCAGGAAATTATCTGAGTAAAGTTAAGCTAAGTTCTAAGTTCAGATGCTGGACAGCGGCTTTGCCAAAGCTGGTTAACAGTGAATGGGCATCACACAATACATTCCACACCAGTGAATCTAACAGTTGAGTTTGAACAAGCATATTATACAATATACAAGGCCTTAAACTTAAGAGCATCTCAAATAATCAGCAAAATAATACAATACAAACAGGGATTAGAGATTAATGGACCAAATGCAGGAATGGAAGAGAAGATTCAGGAGTTGTCCCTGAGTGCTGAGCTGGTCAGTTTTCTCACACTAATCCTTGGTCAATGAGGAGAGCAGGACTGGAGCAAGTCACCAGATTGGACATGTACATTTGGGCAGATGGTTTTGGCAAAAGCAAAGTTTAGTTAGCTGCTTGTAGGAAGGCCCGGGTCTTTATAGGACTTTCTGGGCTTTTCCCAGAGTCTTTGTCAAGCTTACCCAGTAAAGAAGAAGCTGAAATTTCTTGAAATGCTGACTGCAGAAAACGATCATCAAAAGCAATTGCATTCTTCTCTCCATGCACAAATACCTCAAGACTCAACTCCCTCAGCTGTCCAGTGAGACCGTGCAGCATTCAAAAAGGTCTAGAAACATTAGGTGTAGGGTATTAAAAAATCTCTCCAAAGAAATATCAGAGAATTTCCCCAAAATAGAAAAAGACTTGGACATCCATGTACTGGAGACAGTCCAAACACCAACAAGTAAGATCAAAGAAGAATTTCTCCACACCACATAGCAATCATAATGACTAATATAGAGGCCATGGAAAAAAATCATAAATGCATCAAGAACAAAAGAATGGGTGACAGTCAGGGACAAAACAATAAGGATCACTCCAGACCTCTCAACCCAAGTCATAAAAAGCCAAGAAGGTTAAGACTGGTATGATGTACTCCAGACCCTGAATGAGAACAATTTCAACCAAGACTGTATATCCAGCAAAGATATTAAAAACTCATAGAGAAACAAAAACCTTCTTAAACAAGAAGAAACAAAAAGAATTCATGACTACCAACCCAGCACTAGAGAAAATGTTCAAACAAATAAAACACAAAGAAGGAAAAAGTATATTCCAAAGTCAGAGAAGGGACAAATTCCACCAGATGGGCAACTAAGTGAAGGAGAAATAACGCTACATCAAACAGAATATATTATTTAAAATGACAGGAATAAAAAATCATCTCTCAATAATACTGAATGTCAAAGATTTAAACTACCCAATTAAAAGGCAATATGGATTAAAGAACATAATCTAACTGTATGCTGCTTGAAAGAAACTTACCTTACAGGCAACGAAATTCATAGGCTAAAGGTGAAAGGATGGAAAAAAATGTACCATGCAAATTGAAACCAAAAACAAGCAAGGATAGCAATCCTCATCCAACAAAGCAGACTTTAAGCCCAAACTTATCAACAGAGACAAAGTGGGTCACTCTTACTAACAAAAGGAACAATCCAACAAAAAGATATAAGGATAGTAAACATTTATGCCCCAACTTTTATAGAACAGACTCCTTGGGACATTATGTCTCAAATAGACCCAAATATAATAATATTGGGAGACTGCTTACACCACTAGATCAGTCTTCCAGGCAAAAAATAGTAAAGACTCTTCAGATCTAAAGAACACTGCAATGCCGGGCGTGGTGGCGCACGCTTGTAATCCCCGCGCTTGGGAGGCAGAGACAGGAGGATCGCGCAGGTTCGAAGCCAGCCGCGTGCGCTGGCTTAGGAGACCCTGTTTCCAAATAAAAATGTTAAAAATAGGTCTGGGAGTGTAGCCCAGAGGTAGAAGGGCTTCCAGGAACCCCAGTACCACCAAAAAAAAAAAAAAAAAAAAAAAAAAAAGAACACTGCAAACCAAATGAATCTAATAGATACGTACAGGATATTTCAACCAACAACTGAATACACATTGTTATCAGCTCATGGAACCTTCTTCAAAATAGACCACAGTCTTGGACATAAAGCCAGGACTAGCAAATTTAAAAAGTATAATATAATGACTACATCTTTTCAACTCATAGAAATCAATAACAAGAAGACCAAAAGAAATTGCTTAAATACAATTGGATGTACACTTTTTTTTGGTGGTAGTAGGGATGGAACCCAGGGTACTTCTATTTCCGGGCTACATTCCCAGACCTATTTTATATTTTTTATTTGGAAACAGGGTCTCTTAAGCCAACTGAGGCTGGCATCGAACCTGTGTGGTCCTCCTGTCTCAGCCTCCCAAGCACCGGGATTACAAGCGTGCGCCACCACGCCTGACTCAAATGTACACTTTTTAATGAATGAAGACTGGATCAGAGAAGATATAAGGGGAGAAATAAAAAAAATTCATGGAATTAAGAGAAAATAGAGACACAACAACCCAAAATCTATGGGACACTTTGGAGACACTTTTAAGAGGAAAACTTATAGCACTGAGTGTCCACATAAGCAAAACAGAAAGCCACCAAATAAACTAATGGCACATTTCAAGGACCTAGAAAAATAGGATCAGTCTAATCCCAAAGCTAGTAGAAGGCAAGAGATAATTAATATCAGAGCAGAAATCAATGAAATAGAGAACCAAAAACAATACAAAAGATCAAGAAAACAAAATATTGGCTCTTTGAAAAGATGAACAATTTTGATGAACTCTTAGGCAACCTAACCTAAAGAAAGAAAAAATCAATCCAAATTATCAAAATCAGAAATGAAAAAAGAGACATCAGCTGGGCATGGGCACACACTTGTAATCCCTGCATTTGGGAGGCTAAGACAGGAGGATCACAGTTCATGGACAGCCTCAGCTACTTAACCCCTTTGCAACTCCGTGAGACCCTGTTTCAAAATAAAGAATAAAAAATAGGGCTGGGAATGTAGCTCAGAGGTAGAATGCCCCTGGGTTCCATCCCCAGTACCACACACACACACACACACAAAGAAAATTACAGACCAATATCCTTAATGGACATACCTGCAAAAATTCTAAAGAAAATACTAGTGATACATCTTCAAAACCACATCAAGAAAATCATATACTATGACCAAGTTTATTTCATCCCAGGGATGGAAGCCTAGCTCAACATATGCAAATCAATACATATTATTCACCACATAAATAGATTGAAAGACAAAAAGCACATGATCATCTCAATAGATGCTGAAAAAGCATTTGACAAAATTCAACACTCGTTCATGTTGAAAACTGCAGAAAGCTGGAATAGAAGGAACTTACCTCAACATCATTAATGCAATATATAATAAACGCAAAGGCAACATCACACTGAGTGGAGAAAAACTTTGGGAATTCCCTTTAAAATCAATAACAAGCGGGTGTGGTGGCACACACTTGTAATCCCAGTACTTGGGAGGCCCAGACAGGAGGATCAAAGGTTCATGTGTGGCCAGCCTCAGCTACTTAGTGAGGCACTCCACAATTTAGTGAGACCCTGTTTCAAAATAAAGAATAAAAAGTAGGGCTGGGAATACAGCTCAGAGGTAGAATGGCTCTGGGTTCAATCTCCAGTACAAAATATATATATATATAACAACAAGACAAGAATACTCACTATCGCCACATTTTTTTCTTTTTGTCTTTTTTCAGTACTGGGTATTGAACCCGGAGGCATTCTGCCTCCAAGCTACAACCCCAGCTCTATTTTTTATTCTTTATTTTGAAACAGGGTCTCACTAAGTTGGGGAGGGCCTAAATAGCTGAGGCTGGCCTTGAACTTGCAATCCTCCTGTCTCAGCATCCCAAGTACAGGGATTACAAGCATGTGCCACCATGCCAGGCTTCACCACTTCTTTTAATATATTCTTCGAGACTCTTGCCAGAACAATAAGGCAACAGAAGGATATCAAAAGAATTCAAATGGGAAAAGAAGAACTGAAACTATCTTTATTTGCAGATGACATGATCCTATATTTAGAAGACCCCCAAAATTCAATGAAAAGACGTCTAGAGCTGGTTAACGAATTCAATAAAGTAGCAGAATATAATATCAATCTAAAAAAAACACAGTAACTTTTCTATATGACAGCTATCATTCCACAGAGAAACAAATTCAGCAAACAATTCAATTCACAATAACCTCAAAAACAGTAACATACCTAGGAATAAATCTAAGAGGTAAAAGACTGCTACAGTGAAAATTATACAACCAAATAAATTCCTGAGGAAGATCTTAGAAGATGGAAAAACTACCCTTGCTCTTGGAAAGGCAGAATAAATACTATCAAAATGGCCATTCTACCAAAAGTGATCTACAGAGTCAGTGCAATCCCTATCAAAATACCAGTGTCATTCTTCACAGACTGGAAAAACCAGTCATAAATTTCATATGGAGAAATTAAAGACCCAGAACAGACAAAGCCATTTTCAGCAATAAGAACCATGCAAGAAGAATTACAATTCCTGACTTCAAATTATACTACAGAGTTATAGTAATAAAAACACCTTGGTACTGGCACAAAAACAGACACATATATCAGTTGGACAGAATAGAAGATACAGAAACAAATTCACACATTTGTAGCCAATTGACTTTTGACAAAGGTACCAAACACATTGGAGAAAAGGCAGCTTTTCAACAAATAGTGTAGGGGAAATTGATTACCCGTTTATAGAAAAATGGAATTAAATCCTTACCTCTCACCCTGCACAAGGGTCAACTTGAAATGGATCAAATTGAGACCTGAGAATTAGACCAGAGACTTTAAAGTTACCAGCAGAGGGCATAGGTCCAACACTCCAGCATATAGGCACAGGTTAGAAACTTCTTCAGTAAGACCTCCAAAGCTCAAGAAATTAAAACAAGAATTAACAAATAGGATGGCATTAAACTCAAAAACTTCTGTTCATCAAAGGAAACTCACAAAAGACTAAAAGGAAAGCCTACAGAATGGGAGAAGATCTTTGCCAGCTATCCCTCTGATAAAAGACTGTTATCTAGAATATGCAAAGTACTTAAAGGACTCAATACTTAAAAAAAAAAACTCAAAACAAAACAAAACAAACAAACAAAAAAAACTCAGTCAAGAAATAGGCAACTGAATTACATGGACCCTTTACAAAAGAAGAGATATAAATGGACAATAAATATATGAAAAGGTATTCAACATCAATTAGGAGATGCAAATCAAAACTGCACTGAGATTCTAGCCCCAATTAGAATGGCAATCATCAAGAAGTCAAACAAAATAAACGGTGGCAAAGATGCAGGGAAATAGAAACTCTACTTGGTTGGATTGCAAATTAATGCATCTGCTATGGAGATTAGTCTGGAGATTCCTCCAAAAATTGGGAATGAATCCACCATATCATCTAGTTATACCACTCCTGGATATCTTTCCAATGGGAGTGAAATCAGAAAAAAACATACTAATATGTGTATATCCATGTTTATAGCAGCATAATTCACAATAGCTAAATTATGGACCCAACTTATGTCTCCGTCAACAGATGAATGGATATGCACACAATGGAATTCTACTCAACAATAAAGGAGAACAAAATAATGCCATTTGCAGAAAAATGGATAGACTTGGCAAACCTTCGGCCAAGTCAGATTAGCCAGTCACAGAAAGTGAAGGGTGATATATTTTATCTCATATGTGAAAACTGCAATAATCAGGATACCAGAGGGGCTTCAGACAATGGAGGAAAACTTCAGTGAAGCCAGGGAGATGGTCTAGGGAAAGGGGAGGGAGGAGAGTGGGAATCAATGAAGGAATTATTACTTCCATCGACATTATGTACATATGTGAGAACACCAGTGTCAGTTTCAGTAGCCTGTAAGAGAAAGGGAGGAGTGGGGAGAGAGCTGGGGGCAAGCCCACCAAATGCTGTGTGCATGGATGGCACTATTACTGTCAACTACATTATGATGTGAGACTACAATGCAACAATAAAAGTATTAAAAAATGAGCTGGGCGTGGTGGTGCACGCTTGCAATCCCAGTACTTGGGAGGCTGAGACAGGAGGATCGAGCAGCTTTGAAGCCAGCCTCAGCTGCTTAGTGAAGCTCTCAACAACTTAGTGAGACCTGTTAGGTTGAAAATAGAGTTAGGAGGTTTAGAAGGGAGGTAAAAACACCAACTGGGTTATCAAAGACCGCTGCTTTATTCGGACCCGGCCCCTCCGGAGAGTCAGCTGGCCGGCCGTGGGGGAAAGGGACCTATAGGCCACGCGTCTGAAGAGTTGCGCATTGTCCTGATTGGCTGGCTGAGTCACGTGGTGGATTGGAGGCACCGATGTTTTATAGGCGTGCCAATTCTCTCGCGACATCTGTAGTCTCGTGATGTTTGGAGTCTTGAGGCACCTGGAGTCTTGCATTATCTCCGCTTCTGGCTTCCGGGGTTCCGCCTCCTGTTCCCGCTGACCTCATGTGGGGGAGGGACCCAACTTATCAAGACCCTGTTTCCAAATAAAATATAAAATAGGCCGGGAGTGTAGCCCAGAGGTAGAAGGCTCCTGGGTTCCATCCCCAGTACCACACAAAAAAGTATCACAAATGAAACAAATTTATTTATAAACTTGTTAAGAAAATAGCAAACTCACTTCATATTAACATAAGTAACATTTTTTAATGAAAAACTATATTGTCTAGATTTTTTTTAAAGTAGGAATGAAACTGATTTACATTTTAAAGAATCTAATGCATGGCCTAATAGAAAAAAGCTGGAATTTCACATCTGCTTCTTCATTTTGCCTTGTGACTATACCTTTTGTAGTCTCTGGAAGATTCCACCAGCATTTGTAAGACGATGACATTGTATCTTAGTGTCACTGTGAAATAGTTTTGACCTCACAGATTCCCCTCAAGGGCCTTTGAACCACACTTTGAGAGTCACTGCCTTATAAGTTTATCTTTTCTCTGTATACTAAAAGCAGAGGCTGGTTGGCCTGCTTACAGTCTTTCCCTAGGGTCATTTGAAGAAATAGTTATGATGTTGGCTGTCACCTGATAGTTTTAGTTTCAGTAGGGGCTAGCAACTATGTTTCTGTCCTTGTAAAGTTTTGTATCCAAGCACTAATCCTTGATCTTGAGTTAGGTTCTTCCCATCAACCAGCCATAAACTGCTAAAGTTTATTGGAATTACTGATACAGGAAGCTCACTGAAGCCTCTAGAAGCTGCTGCTTGTGAAGGGCAGAGGGTTTGCCTTGCAAGATTGTAACTAGGACAAGACAGGAATCAGCTTTTTATCTTTGCAGACTTGATTAAGGTATTTTGTTTTTTTTTTATTTTATTGGTGGTACTGGGGTTTCTGGAAACTCTTCTAGCTTTAGGCTATACTCCCAGACCTATTTTATATTTTTATTTGGAAAAAGGGTCTCTTAAGCCAGCGTGGCTGTCTTTGAACCAGTGTGATCCTCCTGTCTCCCACCTCTCAAGCTCGGGGATTACAAGTGTGCGCCATCACGCCCGGCTGGGTATTTCTGAACTAAGACTGAAGAAGTATTTATAGTGGTAGTATCATAAGAAAGTAAGAAATGTCACAGTGAGTCAGAGAAGTGGTCCTGACAGGCCCAGGTTTTTTTGTTTTGTTTTGTTATGGTGAAAACTGTCAAGGGCTACACACCAGTCTTAAGGTAGTGGGTTCTTCCTTGGTGCTGTGGCTGAATTTCACAGGACCACCCCTAGGGATGATGGTGTTCTCATGCTGTGAATGTGTCTAACCCAAAGAAAGCCTGAGAATACAATGCACCAATGAAAGTTTATTGAAAAAAGAAAAGAAACAAAGAAAGAAAGACAAAGAAAGAGCAAGCCTGAGAGGTCAAAACTTTGTAGAGCAAGCCTGAGAGGTCAACACTTTGTCATTTGTGACCTCTCTCATCTGTGCTTTTTAATAAAATTAACCAAAACATAAACATCTAAGTAAAAGTATATTCATCACTATTATAAACTCGTGTGTGTGTGTGTGTGTGTGTGTGTGTGTGTGTGAGAGAGAGAGAGAGAGAGAGAGAGAGAGAGAGAGAGAGAGAGAGAGAGAGAGAGAGAGAAGGACTGGGGATTGAGCCCAGGGTCATTCCACCTCTGGCTATACCCAGTCCTTCCTATATATATTTTTTTATTTTCAAAGAGGGTCTTACTAAATTGCAGATGGCCTTGCTCAGTTTCGGAGGCTGTCCTTGAACCTGCAATCTTCCAGTTGCAGCCTCTCAAGTACTGGGGTTACAAGTATATACTACCATGGCTTATTCCAAACTGTTAATCGTAATGAATATTTCACTTAAAATATTAATAAATACTTAAGATTTGGATCTGAAAATTTTCAACTGCCCTTAACTTTAATATAAAGAAGCCCCTTTCTGTGTCCTTTTTTAATTACATGACTTCAAATTGCTATATTCTTGTAATGGGAGCAAGCAGTCTATTAATTCCTTTTCAGTTGTTTTGTTTTATGGTCTTTTATCACTGCATGTCTAGCAGCTCACTTTTAGATCAGATTTTATTGTTCTTGGTCAAAGGCCACTTCAAGACTTCCAGAACAAAGATCAGGTCTATGGTAGTTATGAGAGTAAATTATAGAGGTATAAAAACTCCAGGGCATAATGAAGACATAGTTTTTTTTTGTTTTGTTTTTGTTTTTTTGGTGGTACTGGGGTTCCTGGAAACCCTTCTACCTCCGGGCTACACTCCTAGACCTATTTTTGTACTTTTTAAAATTTGGAAACAGGGTCTCTTAAGCCAGCACGGCTGGCTTTGAACCTGCGCGATCCTCCTGTCTCTACCTCCCAAGCACGGGGATTACAAGCGTGCGCCACCACCACCGGCTGAAGACATAGTTTTTAAAGGCAGAATTGAAAGCCCAATGTACTACCAATTAAAAAAATTGCAGTACCTAAAGTAGCATTAGCTCTGATCCTTTTGAGTGAGGCAGTTGAAAAAAGAGATTTAAAATGTTTATACTGAGCCGGGCATGGTGGCACATGCTTGTAATCCCTGCGCTTGGGAGGCGGAGACAGGAGGATTGCGCAGGTTCGAAGCCAGACGCGCTGGCTTAAGAGACCCTGTTTCCAAATAAAAAATAAAATGTTTATACTCACCTGTGTCAGATCTTAAGCACTCTGCTTTTTGGAGTTGATCTGAAGTAAATATCGCTGGACCAGAAACGTCCTGTGTAGACCCAGACACAAAGGGTAGAATTTTAAAAAAGGTAGAAGTCTTTATTCGGGACACCTCACTCCATTAGTGTCTCTGATGTAATAAAGGCACCTTCGTTTCATCTCTGACCTTCTTAAGAGGAACATAGAGTTTCTCCCAGACATTTGAAAACCACCAGATGAAGCATGTCTTGAACAAGTTTTACAGGTTTTCCTACAGGTGACAGTGAGTACTTTATGAGAAAGCATAATGACTTTTTAGCTTATTTTTTTAAGGGGTTCTTTTTTTTTTTTTTTTTCTTTTTGGAACTGGGGATCGAACCCAGAGTGCCATACCTGCAAAGCAGGCGCTTTGCCACTGAGCTACATCCTGGCCCCGAACATGATTATTTTTCCTAATACTGACTTTAAAAATTTAAGGAGTTGAGTACTGTGGTGCTTGCTGATAGTCTTAGCTACTTGGGAAGCGGGGGCAGGAGGATCTAAAGTCCAAGAGTTAAGCCACACATGGTGGTGCACACTTGTATTCCTAGTACTTGGGAGACTGAGACTGGAGGATTGCAGGTTCAAGCACAGCCTCAGAAATTTAGTGAGGCTCTCAGCAACCTAGTGAGACCCTGTTTCCAAATAAAAGATAAAGTCAGTCTGGGTATGTAGCTGGGAGGTAGAATACCTTTGGGTTCAATTCCCAGTACCACACACTAAATAAATAAGTAAACAAATAAGTCCATACATAAATCTAAGAGTTACCACACACTAAAACAAACAAACAAATAAATAAATAAAAAGTCTGAAAGTTAAAGATCAGCCTGGGCAACATAGTGAAATGCCATTTTAAAAGAAAAAAAAAGGTTTAAGGTATTCTAAATAGCTCTAACTTCTCCTAATATTCTCTGCATAATTTTAACCCACTACAAACATTAGACACCAGCTATGTGTTGGGCACCATGCTTAGTAGCAGACATAAGTATTAAAGTCAATGGTAGAAAATAATTCAGTTGCTCAGCTTGACATTGTTACTGATTTTATACATTACTGAATCCAGAGAGGGCAGCCTTGGCTTGGACAGGCTATAGTGATTCTATTCTTTGTAGAGGTTAATATTAAGAGGTAGTTGAACACCTGAATAATTAACATGCAGTGGTGTTTGCAGAAGCCCAAGGCTGGATGTGATCAGCAATCTACATAATACTCATTTCAAAAACCTATTTAGTTTTTCCTTCTACCTTTGGGTAAAAGAAGCCCATTTCTTTTTTTAAATACATATTTTTATTAAAAATAAATGGTATACATTCAAACTGTACATGGGGTCCTCTCTCCCCCACCCCTGTCTTCCCTTCCCCCCTCCCACCAATAGTTGTCCAGGGTAACCATGCCATATTCATACTTTTGCACATATTTGGATGTGGACCCTCATTAATCAAGTTCAGCCTTCCTCCTCTTCTACCTTTCCATTTAAACTTTGCTGAGGTTTCCTTCCCATTATCTGGAGTCCATCTGGTATTCTCTACGTTCCCTAGTTTGGGCATATTAGAGGAAACATATGTACCTTCTCCTTCTGTGCTTGGCTGATCTCACTTAACATAATGCTCTCCAGGACTTTCCATCTTCTTGCAAATGATATGATTTTGTTCTTCTTTATGGCTGAATAGAATTGCATTGTGTGTATAATCCCGTAGTTTTGCTATCCATTCATCTGTTGATGGAGATCTGGGTTGGTTCCATATTTTGGCTATCACGAATTGTGCTGCTATGAACATAGGTATGCATATGTTGCTGTATTTCTCTGATTTCAACCCTTTTGGAACAATACCCAGGAGTGGTAGAGCTGGATCATGTGGATCTATTCCCGGTTTTCTTAGGAATTTCCACACTGATCTCCATAGTGGTTGAACTAGTTTGCACTCCCACTAACAGTGTAAAAGAGTTCCTCTTTCCCCACATCCTCGTCAGCATTTGTTGTTATTTGATTTCTTTATGCTTGCCACTCTGACTGGGGTTAGATGGAATCTCAGTGTAGTTTTGATTTGCATCTCCCTGACAAAAGCCCATTTCTTGTATCTTTTTCATCTGTGTTTTTCTCCAATCTTTTTCTTTCTCTTCCCCAGCCCATTCCATTTTCTTATTGCTTTTCTCTTTGATTCCTGGTGTGTGTGTGTGTGTGTGTGTGTGTGTGTGTGTGTGTGTGTGTGTCTAGAGATTGAACCCAGAGGCATTCTACCTCTGAGATACACCTCCAGCCCTGTTTTATTTTTTATTTTGAAACACAATCTCACTAAATTGAGAAGGGCCTCAATAAGTTGCTGAGGCTGGCCTAAGACCTGTAATTTTCCTGTTTCAGCCTACCAAGTACTGGGATTACAAGAAGGTGCCACCATACCCAACTTGTGATCCCCTAATTTAAACTTTTCTTATTAGACATAATGTAAAATCTTAGTTAATTTTTGGGGGTTTATTTTTGATGGGACCCAGAGACTTTCTACCTCTGGGCTATACTCCTAGACCTATTTTATATTTTATTTGGAAACAGGGTCTCACCAAGTTGCTGGGAGCCTCACTCAGTAGCTGAGGCTGGCTTTGAACCTGTGTGATCCTCCTGTCTCAGCCTCCCAAGTGCAGGAATTACAAGCGTGCGCTACCAGGCCTGGCAAATCTTAATTAATTTAAGCATATTTATTGGCTTGAATAAAATAGTATGTCCTCAATCTTAATTTCTTTTCTTTTCTTTTCTGAGACTGGGGGTGAAATCCAGAAGCAAGCTACCTCTGAGCTACATCTTCATCCTTATTTTTTATTCTTTATTTTGAAAAAGAGTCTAAGTTGCAGAGGGCATCGCTAAGTAGCTGAGGCTGGCCTCAAACTTGTGGTCCTATCTTAGCCTCCCAAGAACTGGATTTACAAGCATATGCCAGCATGCCTGGCCAATGTTAATTTTGAAATCCGTTTAGCAGGACTATTCATGAATGGAGTTTGCATGTTTCAAAGAAAAAACTGATCCTGGGCATTTAATTAAATGTTGATTATGCTACATAATTTCCCTAATTAACGTTGCCATTCTTGATTAGTCTTTAGTTATTTTTTTCTGTGCTTTATCATCCTATTAAAAACAAATTCAGTCTGGGCATGGCAGCACACTCCTATAATTCTAGCCATTTGAGGAGGGATGAGGCAATTCCAGGCATTCACTGGGAATTTTGCAACATATTCCACACAGATAAGGGGGGAGGTACTGTATTTGTTTTACTTATAAACTTACTTGCAGTGCTGGGAAGTGAACTCAAGGCCTCGAGCATGCTAAGCAAGCACTCCACTATTAAGCTACGCCTCTAGTCCCATTTTATTTCTTACTTGGAATCAGGGGTTAATGAGTCTCACTACTTGCTGAGGCTGTCCTCAAACCTGCCATCCTCCTGGCTCAGCCTCCCAAGTACAGAGATTATAGGCATGCACCACCATCTTTTAAGCCCCCAGCTTTTTAAAATTTTATTTTGACACAGGGTCTCACTAAGTTGCTCAGGATGGCCTGGAACTTGTGATCTTCTTCTCAGCTTCTCTAGTGCTTGAATTACAGGAGTGGGCCAACATGGCTGGCCTGTATTTGGATTTTGGGTATATTCTGGAAGCAGAGGGGCTAGCAGAGCCCCCCTGCGGGCTCCATTCCCATGGTTATCTTCACCGGGCTGTCCTTTGGGTTTCAGACTCTTAGGAAAAATGATGTTGCAGTCTCTTTCTAGCGATAAAAAACCTGAATCTGCACAGTCGGTCATAAAGCTTACTATGTAGCACTTGCCAATAGAGACAAGATAATTTATAAATCTTAACAAAATGAAACTTATTGGGATAGCACAGACTGTGAGGTTATTGGGCAGATGTCGCCTCTCTACGGCCACATTTCTTCTGAGGCCCTCTGTTCGTTTTATAATGATATTGTAATGTGGTCTGAAATGGGCTCTCTCCTGGTACTCAAGCCGACCTGCTACTTTCTCCACGTGGTGGGATTGCCTGCAGGGCGGGGTGCAACTGGATCATCGCAGAAATAGGCAAAGATTCCCTTTCTCCTCAGGATCCATGGGTCCCTTTGGCTCTTGTGCCAGGCGCTGTTGCCAGAGAGCGCACGCGTTGGCCGGTGCACGAGGGAGGGTTTGGGGCACTGGCATCTCCTTAGACAACTTTCAGATAAAAGATAACGGGAAGGGCGCGCTCAGGCACCGCCGGCCAAAGGCAGCGGCACGGCTGTGTAAGCGGGGGCGCACTCATCTCTTGTGCTTCTCCCAGTTTTCAGGCCTCTACATCCTGTCCTTTGTGGTCATCATGGTGGGGTTCATCGTGTATTGCTCCACGCCGACGCGCACGGCGGAGCCCGCGGAAAGCAGCGTGCCCCCGGTCACCAGCATCGGCATCGACAACCTGGGACTGAAGCTGGAGGAGAGCGGGCTCCCCGAGACGCCCCCTGCGGTCCTGTAGCCGCGGAAGAGCGCACAGCTGTCTCCACCCTGAGGACACCGAGCGGGCTGCTGAGGGGACCCTGGGGCACCAGGGCGCAAGTGAGCACCTGGGCTCAGATTGCATCCAGGCCTGGACTTCAGCAAGGAACCCTGAACAGTGTATCCAAAGTAGAAACGCCCAAATACAGTAGAACTCGAGGCTGGGATAGTGTCTGTGCGCGTTGAGGCCTCTGTGAGGGAGGAGGCCCCAGGCGACCCCACCCTGGGGTCTTGGAGGCAGTGTGGGAAGCCGGATGGGGAGACACCCCGGGGGAGCCCCTGGGCAGGGCCTCAAGGCAGGCCGTCCCGGCTGGGCCAGGTGCTCCATGGAGTTCTGTAGAGGGTGTCCTCCATGGGCAGCTTTGGGTTTGCGTCCTGCTGAGGCAGTCGTCCACAGGACTCGTGGGCTTTGGGTACAGATGATACCTGGTCACTAATTGCAGCATATGGCTGAAAAATGGGTGGCATGGCATTTCTGAAGTTCCGAGATAAAAGCAGCAGTACTATGGGAGCAATAAACTGAATGCAGTAGCCTAGGAACCTCTCCTGATTGTGCTCTTTTATTTATTTTTTAGTATTTATCCTCCATTGCTCCCTGCTCCTTACTGGCCACTTTTGCTCCTTCATTCCAGGTCCCCAAGCAAACTTCTCTCAAAGCCTGTGACCATGGACACCTTGTCCACATTTTAAGTCCCACACTATACTCTCCAGAATATCCCAGACCTGAGTAAATACTCAGGATGGATGCTATCCTTTTACAAAAATTCTCATGGCTCCCAGGAATATTTTCTATTGATCTCATGAAGTTTCAGCTCAGAGAATGAAGTCAAATTACCATAGCAAGGAGAATTTTTTTTAAAGCAGTGGTTTAAGAAAATTATCATCAAAATGAAAACAAAAAGTTTAATAATTTCTCAGCATAGTATAACCTGGAGCCCTGGAAGCCCGTAATTACTAAAAGAGGATGCTGTGCTGCTCCTTATCAAATGTTTGTAACTCCATGGGGATTTTATAATACTTCTTCAATACAAAGTGTTAATGGGTTGGATCAGTATAATATCAACCATCAGAATGACACTATCAGAAAACTCTGTATATAATTTTTTTTGTAAAAGTATAACAAAGTAATTGGGCTGAATAATCATTTTATTAAAAGACTTTGAATTTATGGAAAGTCAGCCACTGTGTGTTTTCTTAGGTTAACCAGTTCCCTTTGTAGATATTAAATGACTTGATATATTCAAGATTTCTCGTGTCCAGCTTTTTAGAATTCTGTCTCCTGTGAGGTGAGGCATGCATACCTATTGGGGAGGCTGTAAGAGGATCGAGGGGGATTCGGACTGAGCTTGAAGGTCATTTGCAGGAACCTAAATGACCACAGTGATTTTTTTTTACTTTTTTTTTCGCGGGTCTGGGGATGGAACCCAGGGACATTTGACCTCCGAGCTACACCCCACGCCCTATTTTTTATTCTTGTTTTTTTTTTTTTTTAAAACAGAGTCTCACTAAGTTGCAGAGGGTCTCACTAAGTAGCTGAGGCTGGCCGCAAACTGCGTTCCTCCAGTCTCAGCCTCCTGAATGCTGGAATTACAAGGATGAGTCACCACACCCGGCTCTTTTTTAATTTTTTGATTGAAATTCTTTTATTCTCTGCTACCTATTCAAACTGCCTGTTAAAACAATCCTTCCTTCCTTCCTTCCTTCCCCTGGAGATTGAATCCACAGATACCATGCAAGTTCTCAACCATTGAGCTATATCTTAAGCCCTCCTTTTTTGAATTTGATTGTGAGAGAAGGTCTTTCTAAGTTGCCCAGGCTGGCCTAGAACTTGTGATCCTCCTGCCCAGCCTTCCAAGCACAGGATTACAGGCATGCACTCCCATGCCCAGCTATTAATAGATTTTTATAATAAAATACTAATTAACCAGGCTACGTGGCAAGACTGTTTTGTTTTGTGGTACTGGAAATTAAACCCAGGGTTAGTCTACCTCTGAGCTACACCCCCAGTTCTATTTTATTTTTATATTATTATTATTATTATTATTATTATTATTATTATTAATTTTTTTGGTGGTTCTGGGGGTGGAACCCAGGGGCTTTTCTACCTCTGGACTATCCTCCCAGACCTATTTTATACTTTTATTTGCAAAAAGGGTCTCACCAAGTTGCTGAGAGCCTTGCTAAGTAGCTGAGGCTGGCTTCAAACCTATGTGATCCTCCTATCTCAAACCCCCAAGCGCAGGGATTACAAGTGTGCGCCACCACTCCTGGCTATTTTTATTTTTGAAACAGGGTCTCAGTAGGTTGATGAGAGTCTCACCACTTGTGGAGGCTGTCCTTGGACCTGTGTTTCTCCTGTTTCAGCCTTCCAAGTACTGGAATTTACGGGTGTGTGCCACCAGGTCTGGCTGGCAAAACTGTTTTTTGTTTTGTTTTTTGTTGTGCTGAGGATTAAACTCAGGAGCATTCTACTTCTGAGCTATACCCCAGCCTGATTTTTTATTCTTCATTTTAAAACAGGTTCTTACTACGTTTCAGAGGGCCTCACTAAGTAGCTGAAGCTGGCCATGAACCTGGATCCCCTTGTCTCAGCCTCCCAAGTACTGGGATTACAAACTTGTGCCACCATGCCCGGCTGGCAAGACTGTTTTAAAATAAAAAAGTAAACTAGGCATGGTGGCACATGCCTGTAATCCCAATACTTGGGAGGCTGAGACAGGAGGATCTCAGGTTCAAAGACAGCCTCAGAAACATAGTGAGCTCTCAGCAACTTATTAAAGCTCTGTTTCCAAATAAAAGGTAATAAAATAGGGCTGGGAGTATAGTCTGGAGGTAGAAGGCCCCAGGGCTTCATTCCCAGTTCCACAGAAAAATTGAATAAATAAATAATAAAAAGTAAAAAGTGCTAGGGTAATGGCTCAGTGATATAGTGTCCCTGGGTTCAATCCTCAGTATTATCATTTATAATAATTTAAAAATATACTATAAAGATAATTTATTTAAATACATTTAATTCCCAAGCCTAAAAATCAAGAGCATATAAATGCTTTTGAAACAACGTATTCTTAATTTAAGAACCTCTTCTAAATCCTTTTTTGATCTAGTAGAACAATATTAATTTTCCCCCCAATATTTCTTGTAGCTATTCACACCACTTAAAAATCCTACTAAATAGCAACTGAACTGGTAGCATTATAAGAAGAATTTTCCAGCACCATATTTACTCATTATTTTTTGCAATAAAACATTTCAAGTTTTATTTATGAATTCTGAGCCACAATAAATGTTAAAAACACTGATAGCAGCTAAGCGTGGCAGGACACGCCTGTAATCCCAGTACTTGGGAGGCTGAGACAGGAGGATTTCAGGTTTTCAGCCAACCTCAGCAACTTAATGAAGCCCTCTGCAACTTAGTGAGATCCTGTTTCAAAATTTAAAAAACATGCCACGTGTGGTGGCGCACGCTTGT
Source organism: Muscardinus avellanarius (assembly GCF_963383645.1). Lineage (NCBI taxonomy): Eukaryota > Metazoa > Chordata > Mammalia > Rodentia > Gliridae > Muscardinus > Muscardinus avellanarius. The sequence goes on from NC_137786.1 coordinate 145,994,339, forward strand.
AATCCCTGCACTTGGGAGGCGGAGACAGGAGGATCGCACCAGATTTGAAGCCAGCCTCGCTGGCTTAAGAGATCCTGTTTCAAAATTTAAAAAAATATATAAAAATAGGTCTGGGAGTGTAGCCCAGAGGTAGAAGGGTTTCCAGGAACCCCAGTAACACACACACACACACACACACACACACACACACACACACACTTTTTAAAAAGGCATAATAAGTAGGGCTGACCATGTAGTTCAGATATAGAATGCCTTTGGGTTCAATCCCCAGGCACGTGTGTTCGTTCTCTCTCTCTCTCTCTCTCTCTCTCTCTCTCTCTCTCTCTCTCTCTCTTTCTCTCTTTCTCTCTCCCTCTCTTGTTCTATCAATACACACACACACACACACACACACACACACACACACACCAAAAACCAAACAACAACAAAAACAGTGATAGCCTCTTCTCAAAGGTGTCATTAAGGGGATTACAATAGATTAAAATGCATTAAAACATGCAAATCTATAAAAATAAAAGACTACATAATATCCTAAAACTGGATTACTTTGTGTTGCTCCAGAGGGTCCAACTCTCTCTTATTTTGAAATTAGGTTTTTCTTTGTGGCAGAGAGTTGGGGTTTTTTTACCTTTCTGATAACCAGCCTCTCGATGGATTGGTATGTAATTATTGGTGGTTCCCAGAAGGTGGCGCTTTAACAATTTTAACAACCCAAAGACTTCTGACATAAACAATTGTCTCATTTTATAGTTCTTCCATACTGTCCTTTCAAAGTGTTTTGTTTTTAGAGAGGGTGCTATAATCATCAGCAGGGATTGCCCTTGGTCTTCAGTGAAGGAATTGGGGGTCTCAGAAGAGTCAAAACATCTTTTATGGCTCACACAGTTTGGTGGCTAAGGTGAAAACAGACTCCGGTCCACACACAGTCAAGGTCCCTGCAGAGTGAGCCGGCCAGTGCAAATGATCCTCTTAGAGCTGCTGCTAATAATGTTCATGGGAAAAGTAGCTCAGGAGTGTTGTTTTCTCAGCCACACTGGAGCCTGCCCTTTAAAGGACCTGTCCCGTCATCTCTAGAGGTCTTCTGTATGCCTAGTCACGATCCTCTATCTGTCACAATTATGGTGATGTGCCATTTCATCTGCATTGAATCACTTGGTTTCTGGACATATCCTCAGCTCTCAAACTATATCAATAAATCAGAGAAATTCAGCAGAGAGCCACTTAGCTGATTAAAAGGCAAGAGATTTATGAGGAAATTAGGTAATGCTGAATACTCAGCTCTCTGGGTAGTTAAATCAAGGGTATTTTGAGATATTTGAGCATATATAAATGGCATATGCATCTGCAAACTAGCAAAATGTTACTTGTCCTCCTATGTATAAATATTTTAGGATGTGGTGTCCCAAGGAAGGTTTTTTTCCTCCAGATTCTCAAACTTTCTCCATACCCTTTATTCTTTATTTTATTTTTTTGTTTTTGGTACTTGGGATTGAACTCAGAAGCATTTTACCTCCAAGCCATACCCCCAGCCTGATTTTATTTTTTATTTGGAAACAGAGTCTCACTAGGTTGCTGAGAACTTCACTAAGTTGCCAAGGCTGGCTTCGAGCCTGTGATCCTTCTGTCTCAGCCTTCCAGGTACTGGGATTGCAAGCATACGCCACCAGACACAGTTTATTCCTTGTTTTAAATCATATCCTTTTCTAATAATCAAAATTTAAAATGAAGACTCTTTTGGAGAAGGATATTATTTATTTTATTTTATTTTGATAGTGGAGTTTTAACCCAGGAGGATTCTACCTCTGAGCTACATCCCCTAACCTAGCCCTTTTTTATTTTTTTATTTTTTGCCAGACTGAGGATTGAACCCAGGGGTGTATTACTTCTGAGCTACATCCTCAGCCCGATTTTATTCTTTAATTTGAAACAGGGTCTTACTAAGTTGCCGAGGGTCTCACTAAGTAGCTGAGGCTGGCCGTGAACCCGGATCCTCCTGTCTCAGCCTATCAAGTACTGGAAGAACAATCATGCGCCACCACACCTGGCTTCTTTTGTGTTTTGAAACAGGGTCTCACTAGGTTGCTGAGTCTTTCTAAATTGTTGAGGCTGGTCTCAACCCTGTGATTCTCCTGTCTCAGCTTCCCAAGTGCTGGGATTGCAGGCATGAATCATCATGCACAGTTTGGAGAAGGAAATTCAGATGGAAAAGATGAATGGGACCAACAGCAATGTAAAAGTAAGCATTTGAACAATCGCCATCTCCCACTGACCATAAACAGGCATTTAGATGTTTCCATCTGCTCATTGGTCAGTTGTCCATTATCACTCACTGCTCGCCCACGGGAGAGCCACGTTGAACACCAAGTGTGGCATGGAGTGGTCACGGGGCTAAGTAGCTGTCATTTCCTTGTGAAATCCCACCCTTTCTGACCCTGATGCCTGGCGATTCCTTTTGCACATTTGTCTGATGATTTCACATACCTTCAGATTCATAATCTGACTTTGGCCTTGTGATTCCATGTGGGACCTTCTCTACCTTGGTCTTCATAAAAAAAAGTCTACTAGTTTAGTGTATATACCTTTAGACAAGAAACTACACACACACACACTCACACACACACACACACACATTATCACCTACACAAGACCCACAGAAGTCTGTTTTCTCGAGGATCTGCTATTCTCATTAAGACTATTTGCAGCAGCTTCAGGGAGTCTGCCTCTGCCTTAGACACGTATCTAAAGGCTTTCCTGTAGAACCTCATTTTGCCCTTCATCTGCTGGACTGAGTGTGTATGTTACCCATGCTTTGACACGATTGGTGTTCAGCACTTTTTTGTTCTCTGTTGTCAATCTGGAGGATTAGACATGCTTGTAATCCCAGTACTTGGGAAGCTGAGACAGGAGGATTGCAAGTTTGCAGCCAGCCTTAGCTACTTAGTGAGGCCCTCTGCAACTTAGTGAGACCCTGTTTCAAAATAGAGAATAAAAATAGAGCTGGGGGTATAGTTCAGAGATAGAAGGCCCCTGGGTTCAATCTCTAGTACCTCAAAATGCGGAGTGGGGGGCAATTCTCCTGCTAAGACTATTTTGTATTGCCTTAAGCTCAGGATATCAAATGGAAGCACATTAACTCTCCTGTCTGTGTTCTTATATTATCTCAAATCCTCATTACTTTTGTTTGTACAAGTTCCAAAGCTTTCTGTACTAATCAGGGTTCTTGAGAGAAATAGAACTAATAGGGTACAGTTATAGATACAGATAAATAGGAAGAAATGTATTGTCTAGGGTTGGCCCCTGTAATTAGAAGGTGAAGAAGTTCCACAATATCCCATCTTGCAAGGTGGAAACCCATGAAAACTAGGGGTGTAGTTTTAGTCCAATCTCAAAATTTAAGAACCAGGCAAGCCAATGGTATAAGTCCCAATCCAAATCATAAGACCCAAGAACTGGAGTCTGCTGTCCAAGTAGAGGATAGGTGGACAGATCAAGCATGGAGAGTGAATTTAACTTTCCTCTGTCTTTTTGTTCTACTTGGGACTTCGAGGGTCCAGATGGTGCCCACTCACTTGGCAAGGGCAATTTATTGATTAAAATGCTAATCTCGCCAGGCGTGGTGGCACACACTTGTAATCCCCGTGCTTGGGAGGCAGAGACAGGAGGATTGCGCAGGTTCGAAGCCAGCCACGGGCACTGGCTTAGGAGACCCTGTTTCCAATAAAAAAAAAAATGTAAAAATAGGTCTGGGAGTGTAGCCTGGAGGTAGAAGGGCTTCCAGGAACCCCAGTACCAAAAAAAAAAAAAAATGCTAATCTCTTCCAGAAACACTTTCATAGACTCAACCAGGCATAATGTTTTACCAGCATTTGGGCATCCTTTAGTCCAGTCAAATTTACACATAAAATTAACCATCACATCACAGTAGTACTGAACAAGGAAACTATCTTAAATCTCTACTCATGATTTCTTTTCTACACATTCCTATAATTTCCTTCCTTCCTTTTCTCCCCTTCTCTCCTCTTTTTTTTCTTTCCTTCCCTTTCTTTCATACCAAGGTTGAAACCAGGGACATTCTACTTTTGAGCTTTAGCCCCAGAACTATCTTATTTTCTATTTTGAACTAGGGTCTTGCTAAGTTGCTGAGGTTAGCGTCAAACCTATAATCCTCATGTCTCAGCCTCCCAAGTACTGGGATTACAGTCATATACCACAGCACCCACTCCACATTTCTATTGCTCTTCAGTCCTACATATTCTTGCCAGAGGAATTTTTCTAAAAAATCTTTAATTGACCAAGAAACCTACAATAGTTCCCAATTACTTATAAAGTCCAAACTGAGTCTGATTCTGCTCTTACCTTCCCAACCTTATCTCCTATTACTGTTTTCTTACACAAATTCAGCCAATGAGGTCCCTTCCTGGTCTATGCTCAGATGCCTTGTGCATTTCTCCTCCACATACTGTACAGGCAGTTCTCCTTAGGCATGATTTCTTTATCTAGTTCATTTTTATCTGCATAGTATGTGCTTCATTCTCCAACCTTCAATTCAAGTCCACTCCCTCTTTTTTAGATTTCTGTTTCAGTCAGCATTTTACTGCTATAATCCAAAAGACCTGACCACACAACTTAGAGAAAGAAAGATTTATTTGCTCATAGTTTCTTGGAGATTCCAGGTTTAGTCTCTGTGAAGCCGGGGGTTATGGATCTCAGGGAATGGCAGTGAGAAGCAGAGAGAAGGGAAGTACATGGGTTCTGCTCCTCTCACCACAGAGGCCAGAAGCATAAAGATACCAAGGGGAGTAGAGAATCTGATCTGATCTCTAAGACTAAACACCCCCAGGGATTCCTCCTTAGCAGCTACTCCCTTATTCCAACATTGCTACCTTGTTTCCATGAGAGCTAGGGGGACATTCTAAATCAAACCATTACACTTATCATGGTCACCTCACAATGGAGAATGCATTTAGTCTATCTCCAAGAATTCCCACAGTCTTAGTATTTCCAGCATCACTCAAAGGTCCAAAGTCTCCTCTGACACTCAAAAGTGAACTCTTCACTGTGGGCCCTTGTAAAAGAAAATAAAAAGCAAGATACATGCATCCGATGCACAATGGTAAAGAGTAAACATCTGCATTCCAAAAGGGAGAAATGTGGCCACAGAAAGAAGGAATGGGATTAAAACAGTATCAAACTCCAGCAGGGGAAGCATTTGATTCTGTAGCTCCACTTCTCACATCTGGAGCACATGGGGGTGAGATGCCATCTCAAGGGCCCTTGGCAGCCCTGACCTTGTAAACTCACTCACTCTTCCAGCCTGGCTCCATGGCTTACAGCTTGCAACCTCTCCTCATTTCTGGCATTTTTAAATCACAGGGGTTTTCCTTGAAACCTTGGCTTCACCCTCATACCTTCACAAATTGCTCCCTTTGGGCCTGCTTGCAGGGATTCCGACCCTGCCACACACTGCCTGGTTTCCCAGGCCTTCCTTTGAAATCTGGGGTGTGTGTGTGTGTGTGTGTGTGTGTGTGTGTGTGTGTGTTGGTGAGACTTCATGACCCTTTGTTCCCTCAGCAAAGCCAGTATTACGTGAGCACCAAGACTGATCACCAGCAGGAATGGTAGTCCTAATCTCTTTAATCATTGCCATAGGGTTCTTCTCCATCTTGACCAAGGCTGAGCTCATTCCCATCATGGGTGGTGCTGGGCCTGCCTCCATCAAGACCACAGGGAAGAATCTGAGTGCCTTTCTTCAAACCATTGCCATTGTTTCCATAGTTGCAAGCTTCCCTGATCTCATTCCTTTCTTTTTATGCAAAATTTCCACTGCCCTGACCACATTCTTTTCTTTGTTTCTAATCAAGGTATTGGACTCCTTTCAGCCATCTTTCTTTCACAGCACCAACTCTTGGCCCCAGCTTTACACATACTGCAAATCTATAAAGACTCTTTGCTTTGCTTTTTACTCCCAGAATTCAGTGTTCAATTCGCTGAACATGGACATCAATATCCATAATGCAGTTTGGATATTTTGTTGTTTTGAGATTTCCTCCACCAGTTTAATCAGTTCACTATCTTTAAATTCAGCCTCATGCAAAGTTTCAGGACACTGGCAAAATTCTGATAAGTTCTTCGCCAGAATTTAATATGTGTGGTCTCTACTTTATTTCCCTATGGAGTCCTCTTTTCTGTTCAAAATCTTTTGAGCAGTCTCTACCATCTGCCTTTCTAGCCACATTCTAACCTTTCCAAGTTTCTCTCACAAAACAGTCCCAAAAACTCACAAAACACATGGTCAGACTGGATATAGCAGCAACCCCACTTCTGGTTCTAATTTCTGTGTCAGTATTCTTGCTACTATAACCTGAAAGACCTGATCCAATTTAGAGGAAGATTTATTTGCTCAGTTTCTTGGATTCCTGGTTCAGTCCATGTGGGCCAGGGCATGGTGATGGTGAAACGGGGGTTTCTTGAGAGGAAACCCGGCGTTTCCTCGAGATGAAACGGAGTTTCCTAAGAAGGAACTAGATGTTTCCTTACCGGGTTCTTGTCTACGGTGAGCGAAGAATGATACCCGCAGACCTCAGGAAGGGGAGTAAAAGGTTTATTGGAAGCAGCAGGGAATGGGGGGTGGTGGTGGCTGAATACCCCAAAGGGGCTGGAACTCTGGGTCCAGCAGCTGCCTTCAGGACAATACTTGAAAGTAGCCCAAGCTGAATTGCCTTCAGGTGCAGGCTGCTTTCTTCCAGAGTCCACGCGATCTGCCAGAAGGGAATAGAGAAAAGTGGCTGAACACTCCAAAGGGGCGGTCAGAACTCCGGGGTCCAGTAGCTGCCTTCAGGGTCACTACCCAAGTGTCGCCCAAGCCAAGTGCCCGTCAGTTGCAAACTACTTTCTCCCAGAGTCCACGCGATCTGCCAGAAAAGAGGTGCAGGTCACCCCTAGGGGCCTGGCCAGCCTTGATGTCCAGCAGAGACCCTCAGGTCACTACTCGAGAGTCGCCTGAGCCACGTGCCCTCAGATGCACTCTGCCTTCTCCCAGGGTCAACATGACCTGTGAGAGAGAGAACAGCTCCCCAAAAGGGGAGGGGGTTCTGAGAGGGAAAGTCCCCAATTGCCGTCCGACTAAAGCAAAGGCATGACCGCTTGCAAGTCCTCTTTGATTAGGGTGACTTTGGGATTCCAAGGAGAATTCTGGGAAGTAGCTCTCAGAATTTGCATAGGGTATTTGTAAGTCCTTTGAAGGGTCTCATCTCCTTTCATTCAGTAGTAGTGTCCGACTTGCTCTGTGCTGGCTCCTGGGTTTGTTGATTAGTAAACAGATGGCCTTCTTATCTCTGAGCCTTTGGAATTTCAGGCATTTGTCGCCCCTCAGGAAATTCAGGAAATTAACTTTTTTTCTATGGAGGCCTTTTCCCTATCTGCCTATTTCCTTTCTACCTCCTCAATGGGAAAGAGAGGGAGGGAGAACACAGACTCTGCTCCTTACATCCTGGAGAGGGGAAGAGGGAGAGACCAAGGGGAGGAGAGAGTCTGATATAATACTGAGGTCATCCCCCTTCAAGGAAAACCTCTGTGACTTTAGACTTCCTCAGAAACGAAGCCATGCTTACAGCATTGCTATCTTGTTTCCACGAGGGATAGGAGGATCATTACAAAATCCAAACCCTTCCAATGGTGGAGTCCACAAGTTCGGCTCCTTTTTTTTTTTTTTTTTTTTGGTGGTAATGGAGGTAGAACTCCAGGGACTTTCTACCTCCGGGCTACACTCCCAGACCTATTTTATACTTTATGTTTGGAAACAGGGTCTCCTAAGCCAGCGCGCGCGGCTGGCTTTGAAACTGCGCGATCCTCCTGTCTCTGCCTCCCAAGCGCGGGGATTACAAGCGTGCGCCACCACGCCCGGCGGCTTTTTTAAATTTTTTTTAAAATTTTGATATTGGCAATTGAACTCAGTGGTGTCCTATCTTCAATCTATGGCCCCAACCTTTTTTTCTGAAACAGTGTCAGCTATGTTGCAGTGGGCTTCACTAAGTTTCTGAGGCCGGCTTTGAACTTGTGTGATCCTCCTATCTCAGCCTTCCAAATACTAGGATTACAAGCGGGCACCACCATGCCTTCATTATCACTTTTTTATAAAATGAGATAAATAGCCAACAGTTACATAAATGTCAGTTGCTCAGTGGGGATAATGCTGGAATTATACTGTTTATTCACAGTGTCTTATTCATCAGTTCATTTGAAAATGTATTTGTTGAGTTGGGTATGGTGGTACATGCTTGTAATCCCATACTTGGGAGGCTGAGACAGGAGGATTGTAGATTTGAAGCCAGCCTCAGCAATTTAGCGAATCCCTCTACAACTTAGTGAGACCCTGTTTCCAAGTAAGAAATTAAGTGTTCGCTTTGGCAGCACATATACTAAAATTGGAACCAAATAAGAAATAAAATTGGGCTGAGGGTATAGCTCAGAGTTATGACCTTAGAGGTGTAGCTTAGAATGCCCCTGGGTTCCATCCCCTGTTCTGCCAAAAAAAAACCAAAAAGCAAAACCAAAAACAAAAATAGTATTTATTGAACAGTGGAGTCGGGGGTACTGTTCTAGGCTATGGTCCTATAGGGCTTGTGAAAGATGGTTTGGGTTATAGAAAAATGTGGATTTTATGAAAATATTAAATTTGAGGTCTTGCATTGCTAACTTGCCTAATTAAAAGTTCATATGAATATATTATTATTTTTCTTTTTTTTGTTTGTTTTTTGGTGGTACTGGGGTTCCTGGAAGCTCTTCTACCTTTGGGCTACACTCCCAGACCTATTTTATTTTTGGAAACAGGGTCTCTTAAGCCAGCGCAGCTGACTTCGAACCTGCGTGATCCTCTTGTCTCCGCCTCCCAAGCGAGGGGATTACAAGCGTGTGCCACCACGCCCGCAATTTTCTTAATGAGATTATAGGATCCTTGTGGACAGACATTGTGTCTGTTATAGAGTGAATGCTTGTTGCCTGCAAAATTTGTATGATGAAATGTAATTCCTGATGTCATGGCATTTGGAAGTGGGGCCTTTGGGAGGTGATTAAAAAATATAAAAAGGGCTGGGGTATAGCTCAGAAGGAAAATGCCTCTGATCTCACACACACACACACACACACACACACACACACACACACCACAAACAACACACACACACACAGAAGGAAAGAATATTAAAAAGATGACCAAGCTGGTCGTGGTGGCGCACACTTGTAATCCCAGCATTCGGGAGGCTGAGACCAGAGGATCGTGGTTCGCGGACAGTCTCAGCTACTTAGTGAGGCCCTCTGCAACTCAGTGAGACCCTGTTTCAAAATAAAGAATAAAAAATAGGGCAAGGGGTATAGCTCGGAGGTCAAATGCCTCTGGGTTCCATCTCCAGACTCACAAAAATAAATAAATAAATAAATAAATAACCAAATTACAAGTGTTTTTTTTGTTTTGTTTGTTTGTTTGTTTTTTTGGTGGCACTGGGGTTCCTGGAAACCCTTCTACCTCCGGTCTACACTCCCAGACCTATTTTATATTTTTTATTTGGAAACAGGGTCTCTTAAACCAGTGTGGCTGGCTTCGAACCTGAACCTGCACGATCCTCTTGTCTCCGCCTCCCAAGCGTGGGGATTACAAGCATATGCCACCACACCCGGCTCAAATTGTTTTTTAACTTAAAAAAATTCTTATCAGCTGGGCGTTGTTGTGCATGCCTATAATCTCAGTACCTGGGAGGCAGAAACAGTAGGATTGCAGGTTCAAGAACAACCTCAATAAGTAGTGAGACCCTCATTCACCTAGTGAGACCCTGTTTCACAATAAAAATAAAATAGGGCTGGAGGTGTAGTTCAGAGGTAGAATGTCCTTGGTTTCTATCCCTAGTACACACACACAAAAATTCTTATTGAGTCAGGCATAGTGGCACGTGTTATAATTCTAGTACTTGGGAGGCCGAGACAGGTGGCTCACAAGTTTGCAGCAGCCTCAGCTACCTAGTGAGGCCCTCTTTCAAAATAAAGAATAAAATAGGGCTGGAGGTGTATGTGGGTGTAGCTTGGAGGTAGAATGCCCCTGGGTTCAATTCCCAGTACCTCAAAAAAAAAAAATTCCTTGTCATTTCGAACCAAAAGAGTTAGGAGCTTTTTAAGCATTAACATCTCTCTCTCTCTCTCTCTCTCTCTCTCTCTCTCTCTCTCTCTCTCTCTCTCTCTCTCTCTCTCTCTCTCGTGGTACTGGGGGTGGAAAGCCTCTGGGCTATACTCCAGACCTATTTTCTATTTTATTTGGAAACAGGGTCTCACTAAGTTGCTGAGAGCCTCACTAAAGTAAAGCCTCACTAAGTAGCTGTGGCTGGCTTTGCACCTCTGCGATCCTCCTGTCTCAGCCTCCCAAGCGGGGATTGCAAATGTGTGCCACCACGCCCGGCTTAAGCATTAACATCTTATTACATCTGAATTAGTAGGACTCAAATGCAATGGTTTGTGAGCACTTGATCTTTTTGCACCTAAACCAAGCAGAGAGTGTTCTGAGTCCCAAGGAATCTGAGCTTCAAACTTCGGCTGTTTTCCAGACCTCTGACTGCTACCCAGGGAGCTGTTGAAAATGCCAGCCAGAATAACTAATGTGCCAGGATATTAAACCCTATGAGACGTGGATTTCTTCATCTGAAACTTCACACACACACACACACACACACACACACACACACACACACACACCAAAACCCTGGGTGAATTGAAGTTCACAAACAGACTGGCGTCTGCAGGGATTGACGTCTTGGCCTGTCAGCCTGGCGACAAAGCGGCCCAGCCTGGTGACGGAGAGAGGAGGGGTGCACGCCTGCTCTGCCTCTCCCTGGGTGAGGCTGGGGTGTCTACAGGGCAAGGCTCCTCTGGCAATTTTTGGGGCCACGGTCCTCTGGGGTGCTGGTGCCACCTACAAATGTCCCATCATGTTACCTTCTTATGCTTTGGCTAATTTCAATTTTTATAAAATCACCACCTCCTTTGTTATCTCAAGATGCCTAATTGTTTCTGTGTAGACAGTGAAGAAGAAGAGCTGAGATAAAGGAAGCACAGAGTTACTTATTGTTAAAGTTGCACATGTAGCCAGGGGTGGTGGTGCCGTCTGTAATCCCAGCACTTGGGAAGCTGGGACAGGAGGATCTCAGGTACAAGGACAGCATCAGAAGCATAGTGAGGTCCTGCTTCAATATAAAAAATAAAATAGGAATGAGGGTGTGGCTTGGAGGCAGGATGCCCCTAGGTTCAATCTCCACCGTTGCACATGCAAACACACACACACACACACACACACACACACACACACACTCATATACACAAGACACGGATATTAGCTGCTTCATAAAATGGAGGCACTGCTATATCACATTTATATTACTAATGAATTACTTTACAATGCATATTCCATTTTAGTAAGGAGAACTCTCTCTCCCCCTCCCTTTTTCCTTTTCTGTTTTTGCAGTGATGGAGATCTAACCCAAGGCTTCCCACAGCTAGGCAAGCACTCTGCCACCAAGTCGCCTCCTGGCCCTATGAGCTCTCTCTTTAGGACTCTCCCCTTTCCCTGAATCATCTGAGCACCCAAGAGGGCATTTGCAGGTCAGGTGGCTGACGGTGCTTCTGACACACTTTCATGCCCAGCGAGAGAAGCAGATGTCATTTTGTCTCTCCAACACGTGGCACCACTGTGGGAAAGCTGGTCCTCCAAGGTCCAACAGAAGTCTTAGAGAATCTGACTGAGGATGCCCCTCCTCACTCACCTCGAGAGCCCTGAGGTCGTCTGAATCTGCACTAATCTGAGGCAGATTTGATGGAGTCAATGGTCCAAGCCTGAGGAAGTTTGGCCAGGTACATAGTGCTCCCTAATAACTAGCATCCTAGTGTACACTTAATAATTTCCTTCCTTCCTTTCCTTCCTTCCTTCCTTCCTTCCTTCCTTCCTTCCTTCCTTCCTTCCTTCCTTCCTCTTTTCTTTTCTCCCTCTCTCTCTTTTTCTTTTTTGTGTTACTGAGGATTGAACATTCAGGGTATATTCTTCCTCTGAGCTATACCCCTAGCCTCTTTTTATTTTTTTTAAACTTTGATACAGGGTCTCACTAAGTTGCTGAGAGTATCTCTAAGTTGTCTTTGATCCTTTTGCCTCAGTCTCTCAAGTATTAGAATTACAGGCATGAACAACCATGCCTGATCATAATGATCGCTTAAATGTCACCTGGACTTGGGCATTTAAAAATAGTGTCTCACTGAGTTACAAAGGGCCTCACTAAGTGGCCGAGGCTGTCTACAAACCATGATCTGCTGTCTCACCTTCCCAAATGCTGGTATTACTTGTGTGTACCACCATGCCTGGCTAAATAAGATTGGTTTTAATTTTTACCGCCCAAAACTACTGACTTTCTTTCCTGTCCTGGGAACTTACACCTTTACCAGACACACAATTTTAAAATGTTCATTCTCAAAACAGAATAATGCTCACTCTCCCACACATTAAGACCACCAATCCTCCTCAGGGATGCAATGCTTAGTACTTTGAATGTTGTGTAGATAGCCCATCTTTTTAGAAATATTCCTCCAAGGAATTAAAATATATGCACATCAAATTCTAGAGCCATGTCCCCCCATTTTTGTTATTAGGGATTGAACCCAGGAGCTTTCTACCTCTGAGCTATACCTCCAGCCTTTTTATTTTTAATTTTGAAATAGAATCTCACTAAGTTGCTGAGGCTGGCCTTGAACCCGTGATCTACCTATTTTAGCCTCCTGAATACTAGGCTTATGGGCATGAGCTGGCAATGAATATTTTTAATGACTTTAAGCTATTGTGTCCTTTCTCCAAAGAAATCATTCTCAATGCATCTAGGGCAGTTATCTGCACCTTCCTTGCTTAAAAAAAAAAAAAAAAAACCACAAAAAAAAAACAATGCCAGGCGTGGTGGCGCACACTTGTAATCCCCGCACTTGGGAGGCAGAGACAGGAGGATCGCGCAGGTTTGAAGCCAGCCTCGCTGGCTTAAGAGACCCTGTTTCCAAATAAAAAAAAGAAGTATAAAATAGGTCTGGGAGTGTATCCCAGAGGTAGAAGGGCTTCCAGGAACCCCCGTACCACCAAAAACAAACAAACAAACAAACAAAACCCATTCTCCCCCAATTTTTTTCTAGACGTTAATTTCACTACACTATTATGATGATTTACACATAAGAATAAACTATCAAATTTTAAAAACCCAACTATTAATAACTGTGCTTTATGGCCATGGCAACAAAATTTGCTGCCAACACAATTATTTCAAGTTAAGCCTCAATGGCAAATTAGTGATTTTTCTCAAAGCAATAAAATATATTCCCAGTAACATAACTGTACATTTTATTCTCCTTCTGCTTTGTATTTCGTTTGGCACTCCCAGGCTCTTGGTGAGGCCACTGACTGCCTCTTGGTCACTTTGCCACCATCAAAGGAGTGCATCTTATATAGTTGCCCAATATACATCTTTGAATAAAATTATATTTAGAAAATCTTTTTTGGATGGATTTTCACCTTGGGGAGTTTATTTAGACATTAAAAAACAAAGCAAAACAAGCCGGGAGTAAAGGCGCAAGCTTGTAATCCCAGCATTTGGAGGCTGAGACTGGAGAATCGCGGTTCTCAGACAGCCTCAGCTACTTATTGAGGCCCTCTGCAACTCAGTGAGACCGGGTTTCAAAATAAAGAATAAAAAATAGATAAGGGGGTGTAGCTCGAAGGTCAAATGCCCCTGGGTTCCATCCCCAGACCCGCAAAACAAAACAAAACAAGAAAACAGCCAGGCATGGTGGTGCACGCTTGTAATCCCAGTAGTTGGGAGGCTGAGACAAGAGGATCTTGGTTCAAAGACAGCCTCAGCTACTTAGGGAGGCACTCTGCAACTTAATAAGAGTCTGCTTCAAAATAAAGAATAAAATAGGGCTGGGGATTTAGCTCAGAGGTAGAATGCCCCTGGGTTTAATCCTCAGTACCACACATAAAAGAAATCAAGCCTTCTTACTATTTACATAAATTACCAATTAGTGCTGTGAAAAAAACAGAGAATGACAGATAAAAATAAGAAGTAACTAAAAAATTTCTCAAATCTTACCAACCAGGATAATCATATCATCAATAATATAGAAAATATTTCTAGACTTTTATATATACACACATATGAATAATAAATACATTCACATCTGTCAAATGTATGGATGCACATATATGCATCATTTTGTAATTTAGTTTTCTGCACTGAGAATATTGTTTAAGCATCGAGCATTTCAACAGATATCCTGAGATTTATCAGTAAACCGAACACTAGATGGCGGTGTTGAAAGAAAAATGTTGAAAAATAATTACATCAATAAAAGAACAAGAACCTCTGGGACTTTGTTCAGCTGAATCTTGTTATTGACAACCTGATAATTAACAACTGGTAGGAAACCAGTTATCTATCTGATTAAGATTGTGTTCCTATGGAGGCTCCATGTTTCTTCAGCTTGCTGCAAATATCAGCTCCCCAAACCAAAGGTCTTGAAGACAGCTTCTAGGTCTGTTTCAGCAGCCATCTGTGGTACTGAGAACTCCCACTCCAGGGAACACATAGGCTGCTTGCCATCTCTGTCACCCTCTTCTGAATGTTCAGACCAGACACCGCAGATGGAATGCTCTTCTTGAGGCCACCTCACCCCAAAACCAAGTCTTATGTTTGCATTATGGTCCCTACAACAGAGGAAGCCCCCATCCTTGGCAATGGGGTAAGAAAGGCCTCCCTTTCTGGTCCAAAGTATGCTGGGATGCTACATCACTCTGGGAACCCAAATCCCAGAGACCTGGATCCGGTGTCTCAGCAATGTATACTTCACAGAGCAACTGTATATACAGAGCTGGTCAACCTGGAACCCCAGCCTTCTTTGAGTCAGATTATGTTGTGTCTTATCAATATTCCCCACCCCTGATCCCAACACACACACACACACACACACACACACAGTGTTTGTGCAGTATAAGCTACTAGAGAGAATACAATATCTGGCTCCATGCTGGAATATATATATCCCCCTCCCATTCTCATGCATGTGCTAGGGTCCTTCTAGCTCCACCCATAAAATAAGAAAAATATTTTTAAGGAATTTGATTTCTATTTTTAAAATAGTCATCTTTTTTTTCTTTCCTTGGTAGTAGAGATTGAACCTAGGAGTATTCAACTGCCTAGCTACAACCCCAGACCCATTTATTTATTTATCTATTAATTTGTTGGCACTAGAGATTGAACCCCCAGCCCTATTTTTTTTTTCCATTTTCAAATTGGGTCTCACTGGCTGGTGCCAGGACCAGCGAGGCCAAGATTGGAGCCTGCTATGCATCAAGGCTAGTGCCGGGGGCTTAGATGCTGGGATCGGAGCCTGCCGTGAGGCAAGGCTGGTGCTGGGGCCTTTGAGTTTGGGATCGGACGGAGTCTGCCAAGTAGTGAGGCCGGTGCAGGTGCCTCCAAGGCCAGGATAGGAGATTGCTGGGCAGTGAGGCTGGTGCCAAGACCTGCAAGGCTAGGATCAAAGCCTGCCATGGGGTGGGGCTGGTTCCAGGGCCAGTGAGGTCAGGATCAGAGCCTGCAGTGCGGTGAGGCTGGTGCCTGCGAGGCCAGGATCAGAGCCTGCTATGCGGCGAGGCTGGTGCCAGGGCCTGTGAGGCTGGGATTGGAGCCTGCCATGCGGTGAGGCCAGTGCCGGCGCCTCCGAGGCCATGATAGGAGACTGCCGGGCGGCAAGGCAGGTGCTAAGTCCTGTGAGACTGGGATCAAAACCTGCCCTGCAGTGAGGCTGGTTCCAGGGCCTGAGGGGCTGGGATCGGAGCCTGCAGTGTGGCATCCACAGGGGAATATTACACCCCCCCCCCCAAAATCAGATGCTTTCCCTAAAATGCGAAAACTAGGGAGAAATGGGTAATAGGAGAAACTCTAGTTGAAGAAGGGGCCTCATAGAGGAGCAATCTGAGGGGATGGGAGGGGGGGAAGATGGAATCCCTTTAAAGTACATGATGTACTTAAATATATCAAAGTCAATCACTAAAGCATGGGAACGAGGGAGGGAGAGGGAATGGGATGGGGATTAGATAAAGGCTAATTGGGTGATGTGTGCCTGTATATCCTCACAAGTCTTGTATTCCATTGAGATGTTTGACTACAATGCACCAATAAAAATATACACAAAAAAACAGGGTCTCATTAATTTGCTGAGGGCCTTGCTAAATTGCTGAGCAGCCTCACACCTGTGATTCTCCCTTCTCAGCCTTCCTAGTTCTGGGAATTTAGGTGTGTGACACCATACCTGGCTGATTTATTTATTTTTATCTTGCACTATGCTTTTCAAAGTCTTCTTTGATAGAGGCTCCTAAAACCCAGTGTTATCAAAATACTGTATGATTTAGTATGTGAGGGTATTTTCAGAGTCAGAGCTCAGTCTTCACTGGTGGCGACTCCTACATCTGTGATAGCACCAAGTCATGGGCATAAATGCGTCCCAGGGAAGCAGCACAGGAGAAGCAGCTTTGTTCACACACCTCTGGGAGCTGACAGCCCTGGCGGTACCTGGAGAAGGTAGAGCTGCCTGTCTGTAAACCAAAGTCTGAATAAGAGGGCTTGAGGAGGTGGTTTGGGAAGGGCAGAGGTGAAGGCTTAAAGGCAAGGTAGCTCTCTTCCTGGTCACAGGCAACCACCTAAAGAGTGATTAGTGGACCAAATGAAGCATTGAAGCATCGCCAAGCTTATAAACTTTGAGTGAGTAGAAAGGGCAAAACTCTCCCCCCTCCCTCCCTCTCTCTCTCTATTTGTTATTTCTATTTCCTATTATACTATATACTGTTTTGCTCCTTGTTTTTCATTCAACACTATATCCCAGAGATGATTTCCCATAGTGAAATAAGAGGCCTTCCTCTACCTCATTTTCTCCCTCCCTTTCTTTCTTCCTTCCTTCCCACTAGGGATTGAAACTGGGGGTTTCTACCTCTGAGCTACAACTCCATCATCATCATCATCATCATCATCATCACTATTAGTACTGAAACAAGGTCTCACTAGCTTGCTGAGGGCCTTGCTAAATTACTGAGGCTAGCCTCGAACCTTTGATCCTCCTGTCTGTCTTAGGTACTGGGATTCTATGCCTGACTCTCATTTCCTTTTATAGTTGTGTATTATCCCATCATATAGCTATATGATACTTTATTCAAATGGTCCCTCCATGATGGATATTTGAATTATTTACAGTTCTTCACTGCAGTGAATTATCTTGTTCAGTACTATTTTTTAACAGCAGAGGTAATCCTTGCCAGTGCTAAAACAACAATAACGAAAAGACATAACAGGTATAAATAAAAGAGGAAAAACTGAAATGAAAGAGATAAAACCCAATCTCTCCAATATGCCAAGAAGTAATAACAAAACATTTGGCAAAATTTCTGGATGCAAGAAAAAAAATCAACTCTGTTTTTCTCTAGGCCAGTAATAGCAAGCTTGGAAGTAAAATAAAAAATAAGATTCTGTTGCCAATAGCAATAAAATTGCATAAGAGGATAGATAATAAAATATAGTGGATAAAACCTGAAATAGAAGCCAGGCGTGGTGGCGCATGCTTGTAATCCCAGTACTTGGGAGGCCAAGATAGGAGGATTGCAGGTTCGAAGCCAGCCTCAGCAGCTTAAGGAGGTTCTCAGCAACTTAGTGAGACCCTGTTTCCAAATAAACTGGGGGTATAGACTGGAGGTAGAAGTCTCTGGGTTACATTCCAGTACCACAAAACAAAAACAAACAAACAAACACCTGAAATAGAAGCTTTGAAGCAGATATTTATGCAGGAATAGATACATCTTAAAAGTGGTGTCAATAGCCAGGCGTGGTGACGCATGCTTGTAATCCCAATACTTGGGAGGCTGAGACAGGAGGATTGCAGGCTTGCAGCCAGCCTCTGGCACTTAGTGAGGCTCTCCACAACTTAGTGAGACCCTGTTTCAAAATAAAAAATATAGCTTGGAGATAAAATGCCCCTGGGTTCCATCCCTGGTACACCCCACTCAAAAAAAAAAGTGGTGTCAAAATGATAAAAGCAAGAAAAGAGGTTGAAATTACATTAAAAGTACATACACACTACAACAAGTGTCATGAGGAGGTAGACTTATTTTTGAAAATTTATAAAATACGTCAGAGTTAGTGACTTTGGGGTCAGGAATGGAGGAGAGAAGTAAGGAGATCAAGCAAGAGGGATGCTTTGCATGGACTGGTGATGGCAATGTGCTCGGAGTCAGGGTCATACTTATGCAACTCTTCATCTACGTTAGAACAAAACAACCCCTCATAAACAGAAATCCCTGCAGATCCCCAGAGACAAGCTCACCTCACACAGGGCAAATGAAGGTTGCATAGGCGCATCATTAGAAATCGCATGGTATGAGAAGAAGCTGCAGGACAGATTTTCCAGGCATGTAAGCACTTGGGTGAGATGAATTCAACAACTTGTTAAACGGGGGCCTCTGTGCCTTCACTGACATGATGGGCATCTGGCTTCCCCCTGAGAGCCAATCATAAGAAACTCACTGAACTTATGCACACGGGAGCCGGGTAGCAGAGTATAGTTTCCTATGACCATGTGGCGAGTGTCATTTCATAGGGTTTAAAGTGGGAAGCAACTGTCCATGACCTTGAGTCACAGAGATCCATACTTAGAATATCTCCGCGGTTGGCTGGACTGTTGGGCACCAAGACCACCTCCTGCTGACAGAGCGCACAGCGGAGGCCCTCTAGGCGGTGGCATTTAGAATGTGCGCAGCCCTAAGGAGGGTCGAGTTTCACCTGGCTTATTTCGTCTGACTCAGATAATGAGCTTGAGGCACTGTGGTCAAAATAAAGGTATCCAAGGGAACTGTGTTCCTTTGACTCACAGAATATTTTTAGAAGGAGTCTCTTAAACGATTGTCCTGTCCAATTTGCCATCTGATGCAGGGTGCCGCTTAGCAAGATTCCATTAATTATTCACCTGATTATGATTGAATATCCTTGTCTGAAAAGCTCATTATTATTTCAGCAACAGGGATTGTTTTTGCCCTTTTCATACATTAATGTGATCATTAATTCAACAAATACATATGTGTTTTTTTTGTGTGTGGTGTGTGTGTGTGTGTGTGTGTGTGTGTGTGTGTTATTGGGGATTGAACTCAGGGATATTCCACCTTTGAGCTATATTCTCAGCCCTTTTTATTTTGAAAAAGAGTTTCACCAAGTTGCCGAGGATCTTTGCCTAATTGCTGAAGCTGGCCTTGAACCTTAAATCCTCCTGTCTCAGCCTCCTAAGTACTGGAATTACAGGCATGTACCACCACTCCCGACTTCAACAAATATTTATTGGATACCAACTATGTGTCAAGCCCTAGGTATAGCAGGCTGAACAAGACAGATACATTTCTAACTCTGTGGGTCTGGCTTTCTAGCAAGAAAGTATTTGCTTCCCAGGCGTGGTGGCACACGCTTGCAATCCCAGCATTTGGGAGGCTGAGACAGGGGGATCACGGTTCGAGGACAGCCTTAGCTACTACTTGGTGAGGCCCTTCACAAATCAGTGAAACCCTGTTTCAAAGTGAAGAATAAGAGATAGGGCGAGGGTTTAGCTCAGAGGTAGAATGCCACTGGGTTTCATCCCCTGTACCACAAACAAACAAACAAACAAACAAACAAGGGCTGAGGGTATAACTTGGAGGTAGAATGCCCCTGGGTTCAATCCACAGTACCTTCCCCTCAAAATCTTATCAATGTTTCTCCTTATGGATTTTGCCTTATGGGTCTTGTTTAAGAAGTCTCTTGCTGAGTTATAAGTTTTCTTTCCTTCCCTCCTTCTTTTCTTCCTCCTTCCTTCCTTCCTTCCTTCCTTCCTTCCTTTCTTTCCTTCCTCTTTTCTTTTCTTTTCTTTTCTTTTCTTTTCTTTTCTTTTCTTTTCTTTCTTTCTTCTAGGGATTGAACCCAGGACCTTCAACCTCTGAGCTACACCCCAATCCTATTTTATTTTTATTTGGAAACAGAGTCTTGTTAGTTTGATGAGAATCTCATTACTTGATGAGGCTGTCCTCAAACTTGTGATCCTCCTATCTTAGCCTCCCAAGTACTGGGATTATAGGCATGTGATACTATGCCTGGCTTTCTTTTTTTCAAATGGGAATTGAGCCCAGGGGCAGTGTACTGCCAAGCTACACCCCCAACTCTATCTTATTTTTTTATTTGGAAACAGGGTCCCACTAAGTTGCTGAGGGCCTTGCTAAGTTGCCAACGCTGTCTTTGTACCTGCAATCCTCCTATCTCAGTCTCCCAACTACTTGGGATTACAGGTGTGTACCACCATGCCCAGGATGTTTTTTTCATTTTCCTCTCATCTGCTTTATAAATGTACCTTTCCCATGTAAGTATTAATCCATTTAGAATTTAACTTTATTTACGGTATGAAGTGCAGATCCACATTTAATTTTTTCCAGAGCATGACATACTTTTTTCCAGCACCATCTTGCCTCTAGGTTGATGACACTGCTTCTACAATAAGCCAAACAAGATCTGGGCACCAGCAGCTCTTCCTGCTATGATGTGTTTGCTTGTTATAGAAACCACCTGTGCATGACTAGGCCTCCAGCGCCCCACAGAGATCCTTCTTTCTTTCCTCCTTTCCATGATGGCACCTCTGCTCTTCCACAGTGAGGGCTCTGGCTTTCCCAAACATCATCACATTCACTCATTTACTGAGTTTATAATCAGTATGAAGTACATTCAGAGTTTTTATCTTCATACCACTACAAAAACCAACCAAATAAAAAGAGTTCAGATATATTTTTTTTGCCATCCTCCCCTTCTACTTGGACTGGACTGACAACTGAGGATTATGGTCAAAATATCGCATCCAAAAATTGTTTAGTAGCTGGGCGATGTGGCGCATGCCTGTAATCCTAGTACTTGGGAGGCTTGGAGGTAGAATGCCCCGGGATTCAATTCCCAGTGCAGAAACAAAAACAAAAACAATAACTTTATTAATATTTCAGTCCTGCCATCTCTCTCTCCACTGTGGTTCTTTATTTCAAATTCATTTGAGTTCACTTATGTCTGTTTGTATTCAGCTTTAGGTCCCTTTCCCGCTCTTGTGAAATTATTCACTTTATTACTCACATATATAGAAAATCAATATTATTTTTCAGAACTGGGGATTGAACCTAGGGGCATTGACCCTCCATCCCTACTTTTCATTCTTTATTTTGAAACAGAGTCTCACTAAATCGTGGAGGGCCTCCCAAAGAAGCTGAGGCTGTCTGTGAACCTGTGATCCTCCTGTCTCAGCCTCCCAAGTCCTGGGATTACAGGTGGGGGCCTCTATGCCAGTTCTCAGTCAATTCCTTTTTTGTGTATGTGTGGTATTGGGGATGGAATCCTGGGGCATTCTACCTCCGAGCTTCACCTTCAGTCCTATATTTTTATTCTTTATTTTGAAACAGGGTCTCAGTGAGTTGAAAAGGATCTCACTAAATAGCTGAGGCTGGCCATGAACCGAGATCCTCCTGTCTCGGCCTCCTGAATGCTGGGATTACAAGGATGTGCCACCAGGCCCAGCTTCAGTTAACTCTTGAAGAAAACATCCCCAGAAGCTTCCTCAGGAAGACTTGTTGCACTGGAAACATAGCTTGGCTGTGTATAAAATCCTTGATTTTCTCCTCTAACCTGTTATCTGGTTCTTTGTTTCATACAAGAATAGAGATTCGATGGGACCACCCCAATGACAAATTCTTCTTTCTCACATCAGACCTATATTGACCGCAAGTTCTATGTTTGGGTTCAACATATGCTCACCAAACCTCTAAGCCTAGTGTTATCTCCAAGAATGAATGGTAATAAACTTTCAAGTTAAGGCTTTTGGCTTGGAGTAGGGGAAGGGAAACAGGATGTCCAGACCCCAGTATTATTGTATAAAACTTTGTGTAGAAGCTGAATTTAGATAGGGATCCCAGAACAGAAATAGATGGGACACTGAGAAATGCCTCCAGTGTCAGGCTATGTGATTCTCATTTAGAGTTTAAAAAAGGTTCCAGGATTCCCGCCCCCCTTGTAACAGCTGGCAATTTATTCCTAGCCCCTTTCCAGAATTTATTGGAACAAAAGCTCTCTCATCTCCAAGTTCCCTGAGCTCTTTTGGGAATTCACAAGAGACTAGGGTGTCAGGCCTTGAAGGATCTGAAATGTGATCTATTTTACCTTTTCTTCCATTAACAGATGAGGAAGCTGGCGGAATGAAGTCTGGGGTGGAAGGGGAAGTATTTTAAACTTCCGTGTGAAACATCAGGCTTAAGCCAGGCATTGTGGCACACACTTGTAATCCCAGTACTTGGGAGGCTGAGTCAGGAGGATCTCGGGTTTATGGCCAGCCTCAGCTACTTAGTTAGACCTTATTTCAAAAATAATGAATAAGAAATAGGGCTGGAGGTGTAAGTGGAGGTAGAATGCCCCTGGGTTCAATCTCCAGTTCTGGAAAAAAAATGTCAGCCTTCTTAAAGAATTTTGCTGCTTAAATGAGTAAGAAGTAAAATATTCTTAAGTATCTGATTCAGATTTTTAAAAACAATTTAAGAAGATAAAAAGCTCAACAAGGTTGAAGTCTCTATGTTTCTCTCTTTTATCCTATTTCCCTCCTTTCCTAAAGGCAGTTTAGTATTATCAAGAGTTTAGTATAAATTTGTTCCACATGTTCACATTTTTGTTTTATATATATTATTTATTATATTTAAATATTATATATTAGTAAATGTTAAGTATTTTATCTTATAGAAATGGTAACATCGTTTATCACGCCCCAAACTTTGCTTTGCTTTTGGTTGTGATACAGACAATAGCTTTAGTGCACGGCCTGGTACATCCTCTGCAAGTATGTGCAAGAGTATCTTTTATATATCATCACATAGAGAAGTGGAATTCATTACTAGATAATAAAATAATTTCTTGAGTGGAGATGGTCTGATTCTTCCCAAAGTGGAGTTCTTTGTTGTCCTGTCTTCATTAGCACGTCCCATTGTTAGACTTAAGCATTTTTATAAGCTGGGTGTGTTGGTTCATGCCTGTAATTCCAGAATTTAGGAGGCTGAAACAGGAGGATTGCAGGTTCAAGGACAGCCTCAGCAAATAGTGAGACTCTCATTAACCTGGCAAAATCCTCTTTTAAAATAAAATATAAAAATAGGGCTGGGGTGTAGTTTGAAGGTAGAATACCCTTGGGTTCAATCCCCAGTACCACACACACACACACACACACACACACACTTTTCTTTTTGGGTTATTAGTCTTTTACTTAATGACTTGTAGAAACTCCTTAAACTCCAGAAATTATTTCTTAAATGGTTTTAATATAAAGTTAATATTTACCCCCAGTCTATGGTTTGTCTTTTTGTGTGTATCTGTGTGGTATCAGGGATTGAACCCACAGCGTTCTTCTTCTGAGCTAGATCACAGCCCTATTTCATTTCATTTATTTATTTTTCACACTAGGGACCAAACCCAGGGCATTCTACCTCTGAGCTACACCCTAGCCCTTTTATTTTTTTTTGGAAACAGGGTGTCACTAGGTTGCTTACTGATAGTCTCAAGTGGCTGAGGCTGTCCTCCAACCTGTGATCCTCCTGTCTTAGCCTCCCAAGTACTGGGATTACAGGCATGTGCCGCCACACCCGACCTATGGCTTATCTTTTAACTCTGTTTATAGAATTCTGCTTTTATGAACATTTCACATTTTATATAGTCAAAATTGATGATGTTTTTATTTATAATAATACTGATCTACAATTGAACACTAAATGAAAGCACCACTAAATAAACTCCTGTAACTCCAGTGTTCTCCAGGCTATCAGTGAATAAGTCATTCAGCACAAGTGTTCTGGTAACTGGGACAGGCTGTGGGTAATAAGGTATCAGAATGCCCTAGCCTTCTGAAAGACGCTTTGGGTGAGGAGTCACCTCCTGAGTCTCTGCTCCTCTTGGTGTGACTGGGAGGGAGCTGGGGCATGTCCGGAAGAACTCTGAGCAGATACCAGCACACCTGGCATCCAGCTCTGTCTTTAACTCCATTTGAACCTCAGTTTCCTGAGCTGTAAAAAACAATGATGCTGCTTCACAGGGCTCAAATTGGATAGGGATGAAATGCTTTGTGAAATGACAGATAAAAGCAAAAGGCTGTTGTTACGAACCCATGTGGATCTCAGTGCTCAGCTGTAGAATAAGAAGGATTAATGGCCCACTTCAGCTCCACAATAAAATATCATTCTGTGACTTGGGGTAAGATCAGACCCTCCAAATAAGAGTAGCAGGCGGCTTCTAGCTACCTTGGCTAGAAGTGCTCTTGTAAGGCCACCTTCTAGAACAAGAGATAGCACAAGGCATATAAAATAATGTCCCTGTCTCCATTGCTTCTCCCACGCCCTCCTTTCTCTCTTCATCCTTTCCTCTGTCTCTCTTTCCTTCTTTCTCCCATTCTCCAAACCTGTTCTCCACAGAGCACACCTTCTCCCTTTCCTGATTAGCTTTTATTTGCCTTCAGTTCCTCCACTGCTGCTCTTTTCTCCTCCTCCTCCTCCTCCTCCTCCTCCTCCTCCTCCTCCTCCTCTTTAGAAATAATCCTCTAGGAAATTTTTTCTGTGCGCTCAATTTTTTCTTACTGTCTTGTCTGAATTCCTTGCAATGAGCTCTTCCCAGTTGCCTCTACAGTGTACTCACAACCTCCATCATTACACTTACCACGTACATTGCTTTTTGTGGGTCTGGAGATGGAACCCAGGGGCATTTGACCTCCAAGCTACATCCCCTGCCCTATTTTTTATTCTTTATTTTGAAACAGGGTCTCACTAAGTTGCAGAGGGCCTCACTAAGTAGCTGAGGCTGTCTGCGAACTGCGATCCTCCGGTCTCAGCCTCCCAAATGCTGGGATTACAAGCGTGCGCCATCACTCCCGGCTTTCTTTTTTATTTTTGAAACAGCATTTCACTGAGTTGCAAAGGGCCTCGCTAAGTAGCTGAGTCTGTCTGCGAACCGCAATCCTCCTGTCTCATCCTCCTGAATGCTGGGATTACAAGTGTGCGCCACCACGCCCGGCATCACATACATTTTAGTGATCTGCAGTCCTTAATAGAATACAAATTTGGGTTATGGAAGCTCATATCTTGTTTTCTTCCGTATCCTTAGAGCCTATTCTGAGGCACCTACACTGCAGATACTCAAACCCTGTTGAATGGAGGAATAGTAAAACAGGAAGCAGGTGAAAGCGCTAAGGGCCAGTTCACTTTGGAGCGTGTGCAGGGCGCGGGTTTCACTAAGGTGGCACTGGGAACATTACCAAAATGGCGGGAACAGAGCAGACACCTTAAGCGGTACTGAGGATGGAATCCAGGGGCATTCTACCTCTGAGTTACACCCTCAGCTCTATTTTTTATTCTTTATTTTGAAACAGGTAAACTCTCTTCTCCAGCTGGCTGTAGGCACGGGAATGTGGTTCATAATGAGAAACAGAGAAAGAGACAGACAGGCAGTAGGGATATATTAAGCTGTGGTGCAGAAAAGGTCAGTGAGGTCTCCAACTGCAAACACATGGGTAGGAAGGTTTCCAGACTGAGTAAAACCACATGGAAACTCACCTCTGTTTTCTACTCCTGAAAAGTGGTCTGCTCCAGACCCTTTCTCTGGTGCATAAGTGCTTTATCGTGGCCTTCTCTTGCCTCTACCCTCACTTCTCTATGTCAATCTATTGTGTTTCCCTGGTCATGCTTTCCTTGGGGAGGCAAGGACCATGGCGATCCCCCTTCACCCAACGACAGATGGACTCATCTTGAAGGAAGAACAGCAATGTGTCAGTCTGAGAAAAGTGACCTGTGTGTTGGTCAGAGAAGCAGAATATTTATTAAACAACTCCCTCAACAAATGTTCATAGAGCCCCAGTATGCGCCCCATCCTGTTGTGGATGCTGATGGTGGCCTGCACAAAGGGACTGATCCTCCTGGGGGCCCTCCTTTCCCCTGCCGAGGTCCTTCTGGGTTGAGGACCGCAGTCAGCTGAGCCCGTGCAGCTCCTTTGAGGACGTGGGTATTCAGTGCTTAGGAAGTCCTAGGAGTTTGTGACATGCCTCTACGTGGTCCAGGAGAACAGGGGCCTGGCTGTTTTTGTGCCCAGGAGGACATGAGGGCTTGAGTTTCTCAGTGTTGTGATCAAAGGAACACAGCTGTTACAGGAGAAGCCTTGGAAATGTCATCTGACCGCCCTGGGGCGCGGACCTGGCCTCACCATCTGTCTCAGGCCAGAGTTTCACGACTGTCTTTGGCTAAACACTCCTTGCACGCATCTGCCAGGGGAAATAACAAGGTAAGAAAAAATAGAAATGGAAAAAAGGCTGGAAGAAGTTTCATAAATCACTACACATCATTATGCAGAGCTTTTATGGAGAAGATCAGTAGAAAGAAACACAGGGTTACAGGAAGATGAAAGGTAAATTATTAAAGGGGTAATTTTTATGGCAAAACTAGAATTTCCACTTGTAGCCAGTTTTGGACAGATTCATATGGAGTGCTAGGAAGAAAATGAGCTTTTTTTCTTTGACTGGGTTCTGCTTATTTGTCTGAATGGGGTCAACCTGATTTTATATATATATATATATATATATATATATATATACATACACACATATATATATACATATATATGTATATATACACATATATATACATATATATGTATATATATATATATTGTGTGTGTGTGTGTGTGTGTGTGTGTGTGTGTGTGTGTGTGTGGTACTGGGGATGGAATCCAGGGACATTCTACCTCAGAGTTACACCTACAGCCCTATTTTTTATTCTTTATTTTGAAACAGGTTAAACTCTCTTCTCCAGATGGCTGTAGGCACTGGCATGCGGTTTATAATGAGAGAGAGAGAGAGAGAGAGAGAGAGAGAGAGAGAGAGAGAGAAGGTAGTAGAGTAGGGATATATTTTACTATTAAAATATTTTTACATATTAAAAAACTTTCATTGGTTTTAATTTTTAAGTTATATATGCAAAGTTATATAAAGGGACTCTCAGTGCCAGGTGTGGGGGTTCATGCCTGTAATCCCAGTACTTGGGAAGCTGAAACAGGAGGATGGAGATTTGAAGCCAGCCTTAGTACCAGCTGTCTTTTATTCCAGGTACACGGATGGGCATTCACTCTCAGCTTGGGATTCCATTGGTCTCTCCTCTTTCTTGGGTCCCATGTCTTATTTTATGGCCAATCTCCTCTAGGATTGCTCCATTGGAGGCAAAATGTTTGAAACCAAGGTTGTCTGAAAATATCTTTATTCCATCCTTTACTAGATTGATAGTTGATTAGGCACAGCATTTCGAGTTCTATATAGCTGACCTTCAGAATTTTGAAGTGATCTTTCCACTGCCTTTTATTTTGCAGTGTTGCTCACCAGAGGTTAGAAACCAGTCTCATTTTTTCCTCCTGTGTGTTTTCTTCTCCTGGTATAATTTCTCTTTCTCACAAATTGCTTTGCTTCTGCTTATTTTAGACTCTTCCATATTTTCTGCTAATAGTAGATGTATAGAGCTATTTTTTTTGTGTGTGTGGTACTGAGAATTGAGCCCAGGGGCATTCTACCTCCAAGCTATACCTCCAGCTCTATTTTTACCTTTATTTTGAAATAGGGGCTCACTGAGGATCTTGCCAAGATGCTGAAGCTGGTCTTGACACTGTGATCCTCCTGTTTCAACCTCTCAAGTACTGGAATTATAGGTGTGCCCGCTATACACCTGTCCTTTTGCCAAATACCTTCTAGCATTTAGTTGCTGCTTCTCCTTCAGTTCTTCTTGTCTTCATAGCTTTATGCCTTAAAAAATCATTTACTAGCCGGGCGTGGTGGCGCACGCTTGTAATCCCCGCGCTTGGGAGGCAGAGTCAGGAGGATCGCGCAGGTTCGAAGCCAGCAGCGCGCGCTGGCTTAGGAGACCCTGTTTCCAAATAAACATGTAAAAATAGGTCTGGGAGTGTAGCCCGGAGGTAGAAGGGCTTCCAGGAACCCCAGTACCACCAAAAAAAAAAAAAATCATTTACTTACAGTTGGGGTTTAAGAAGGACAAAAATTAGAAATATTTGTATAATCTGCTATAGTTATTAAACTAAACTAGAAGCCCAGAAAACTTTTACATTGAAGGCAAAGAGATACTGTTCCTATCACTGAATCTCAAACATCAGTCAAAGCCAAGAAATTAGAAGCAGGTCGCATAAAAGTCAGGATCTTAGACACTAGCATCAAGCCCGAGACTGGACGCTGTTATTTGCTATATCTCAATCCATTTTGTGGTTGCTGGAACAAAATACCCTAGTCTGGATACTCTGTAAAGAAAAGAGGTTCATCTGGCTCACAATTCTGGTGGCTGGAGGTTCCAAACAGCATGGTGCTGGCGTCTGGGAAGGGCCCTCTGCATCACAATGGGGCAGGTGGCATCATGGCAGGCACCTGCGCAAGAGGTGAGTGTGGGGGGGAAAGATGACGAAGCAAGAGAGGAAGCAAGCAACCAAGGAGGAGCCAGGCTTACCCTTTGTAACAACCTGTTCTTGAGAGGACTGTGCCGCTCCTGTGAGACCCAAGCTCTGCCTCCATGAGGCTAGCCAGGACCAGTCATCTGTGTCTAAGCCCCGCCTGTCAGAGGTCCTGCACCTATCTATACCATTACATTGGGGATGGAGCTTCTAACACACGAACATTTGGAGAACAAACCATAACTAGCGTGAAGTTTCTGCCCTTTTGACATGTACCTGATCTCTCTCAACGTGAGACTCTCTCTTCCGGACAATAGAGATAGCTAATTTATGACCTCAAAGTATACACACTTATTTGATGTACTTCTTATGTTGTCTAAATTCTAGAGCATAGTAAATGCTCGAGGTAACTAGGGTCTTTATGCCATCTCATTGCATGTTATTGTACGCCCACCATATACCAGGCTCTGCACCAGGCACTGAGGGCGGAGTGGAGACCAGAGTGTGCATAATGTTGGCCTTCAAGGACTTTAGTGTCCGGAGAGGGAGAAAACAATAAATAAGCACAAGTAATATATAATTAAAATTTGTAGTAAGTGCTAGAGAGGAAAGAAACAGAAGGCTCATGAAAGAGAACAAGAGGGAATCAGTTTGAATTAGTCTATTGGGAAAAATCTCTTAATGAGGGAGACCACTGCAGATACCAAATGCAGACTAATGTCAAAGTGGATCAATAAGACTCTCCTGCCTTTTAACCATTCAAATAAATGAATATTATCCATAACATAATATTTAAAGGATCTGTGGTGTGGTCTTACTGTCTAGTCATGTAATGTGGCTTTAATTTCCTCTTCTATAAAATAGAGGCTGGAGAAAATAATCTCTCAGTTAATCCATAGGCCTATGAATCTATGTGATAGGTTGGGTCCCTTCCCTTCCCCTCACGGGACTCTGCAGTGGAAGAGGAGGCAGAACCCCAGAAGCCAATAGCAGAGATGTAGGGAGACTCCAGAGGTCGCCAGAGGACCAGCATTCCCACATCGCTAGCCCCCACATTCAAGACCCTGGTTACATAAATACCCTCACTTCCTCTCTGTGGCATGACTCTGCTGACTGATCATTGGCCCCTTCCCCCACGGTAGACAGACCTCACCGAAAGGTGTCAGTTAATTAAAGAGGCCTGGTCTCACACAAAAACTTGGCTGGTTTTTGCCTTCTTTGCCACCCCTGACTCAATTTCAACATTACGCTATGCAAATATTGGACAGTGGGACTAACATAATGTTAAAAATAAAGAGAACAAGCCAGGCATGGTGGCACATGCTTGTAATCCTAGCATTTGTGAGGCTGAGACCGGAGTATCTCAGTTCGCGGACAGCCTCAGCTACTTAGCGAGGCCCTTCGCAACTCAGTGAGACCCTATTTCGAAAAAAAAAAAAAAAATCCGGGTGTGGTGGTGGTGCAGGCTTGTAATTCCAGCATTTGGGAGGCTGAGACAGGAAGATTGAGGTTCACGGATAGCCTCAACTACTTAATGAGGCCTTTTGCAACTTAGTGAGACCCCGTTTCAAAATAAAGAATAAAAAATAGGGCTGGGAGTGCAGCTCAGTGGTAGAATGCCCTGGGTTCCATCCCCAGTACCGCAATAAATAAATAAATAAATAAATAAATAAATAAATAAATAAATAAATAAACTAAAAATATAAATAAGAATAGAATTTTCCCTTTTAGTCCTCATGTTTTAGTTTTATTATTGAATGAAGTGTTTTTAGTAAAGTGTCAATATGGTTTAGGAATGATGGTCAAAAGCGAAGCATCCTTCTTTCCCTGCCGGCCTCACCACGGGACCTTGCCCCCACAGGGCCTCATCACTAATTCATTCCTTTTCCCCAGCTTGCCCTTTTGCATTTCCTCTGAGTATATGACATTATATTCTCAGAAATGAAAAATATAAATGTATGCAAGACTAGAATGTGAGAGACTAGAATGTGGTTGATGTTGCTATTTTATACTCAATTTTCTTTTCTCAATGTTTTTCTCCTTTTCCACAATTTGCACATATCAAATTTGCACATATCACTTTTATAACTAAAAAGTTAATTCTATTTAAATAAAAGAGTGTCGGTTGTGATGAATAATAACAAAGCCCCCCCCCCCCCTTTGTGGTGCTGAGAATTGAATCTAGGGGCATTCTACCTCTGAGCTACACTCCCAGTCCTATTTTACTTTTTATTTAGAACAGAATCTCATTAAGTTGCTGACAGTCTCAGTTGCTGAGGCTGACTTCAAACCTGTGATTCTTCTGTCTCTGCCTCCCATGTACTGGGTTTACAAATGTGCACGACCAGGCCCAGCTCTGTCTCAAAGAGAGAGAAATATTCATTTGATTAAAAAATGTGGCTGAGCGTGGTGATGCACACTTGTAATCCCAGTACTTAAGAGGCTGAGACAGGAGGATTGCAGGTTCGAAACCATCCTTGATAAGTTAGTGAGGCCCTTTGCATCTTAGTGAGACCTTGTCTCCAAGTAAGAAATTAAATTGGGATGGGGGTTTAACTCAGAGGTAGAATGCCTCCAGGTTCAATCCTCAGTGACACACAAGAAAACAAACAAAAAAGTGTGGTGATATTTCTAACTAGTGATTTTATTTTGCTGAACCCATATTACCTGTGAATATTTATTCTGCTAGTTTTTAGAATATGAGCCAGGCGTGGTGGTGCACGCTTGGGAGGCTGAGACAGGAGGATCGCACAGGTTTGAAGCCAGTCTCAGCTACTTAGTGAGGCTCTCAGCAACTTAGTGAGACCCTGTTTCCAAATAAAATAGAAAATAGGTCTGGGAGTATAGCCCGAAAGTAAAAGCTTCTGAGTTTCACCCCCAGCACCACACACACACACACACACACACACACACACACACACACACACACACATACACACACACACACACACACACACACACACACACACACACATGAATATGTAACAGCAAGACCATGATTCAATCTCTAATAGCCATGTAAAATATTCATAAAAGGATGTGCTGGCCTTTGTCAGCAAGGTTTTCTTTTCTGTAATGAATTCAGGAGCAGTTTTCTTTGAAGAAAACTTCTCTAATATCTTTAATAGTAGAATTGAGAATTTATCAGCCTTCAAAGAAGAATGGTTAAGTCTCCATTCTTTTCTCCTCCTCCTCCTCCTCCTCCTCTTCCTCCTCTTCCCCCTCCCCCTTCTTCCTCCTCTTTTTTTTTTTTTTTTTTTTTTTAGCAGTACTGGGGATGATACCCAGGGGCATTCTAACTCTGAGCTATACCCCTCGCTCTGTTTTTTATTCTTCATTTTGAAACAGGGTCTCACTGAGTTGCGAAGGGCCTTGCTAAGTAGCTGAGGCTGTCCTCGAACTGCGATCTTCCTATCTCAGCCTCCCAAATGCTGGAATGACAAGCGTGCGTCATTATACCAAGCTCTTCTTATTAACTTAGTTTTATTTAGTGTGTGTGTGTGGGGGGGTACTGAGGATTGAACCTTGAACCCAGGGGCATTCTACTTCTGAGATATACTCCAACCCTTTTTTATTTTTATTTTGAAATAGGGTCTTTCTAGGTTAAAGAGAGTCTCACTGTTTGCTGAGGCTGTCCTCAAACCCAAAATTCTGTCTCAGCCTCCCAAGTACTCATATTACAAGTTGTGCCACCATACCTGGCTAAAAGTTTTATTATTTTCTATATAACAGGTCAGAGGACATATACAATATAAATAAATGCATATATAAATAACTATGTATTCTCATTCAATGATTCACTTGATTTTAACATAATTAAATTGTATCAAGGTTTTGCTAGTTCTTGGAGACATTCAGGTAAAGTTTTGTGATCTCATATTGTTAATGAAATTTTAATGGACTGAAAATGTTCCATGAATTATATAATTGGGTCAGTGCCTGGGTATCATGAAATTACTACTAAAGTTTGGGAATGTTTATCCATATCAATCACAGCCTATAGACTGAACACTTAATATTTATTGCTATTTTTTAAATATTTGTAGATGGTGCAGGATTTAATATAATGTTAATTCACTTAAAACTATTAAATGGGTGAATTTGCTTGAAGCAGCCCCTCATGTTACCTGGTAATTATCTTCTGTATTTCTATCTTTTTAATACACTCTTTTAAATCTTCAGCAAGAGTCCGGGCTAATGTGTATTTATCCTTAGCCCAGGACAAGAACCTGCACCTTTTTATCTTTTTGTCTTGTTGTGGTTTGAGGGAAATTGTGTCCGGGACCCTAACAGGGGTCCCCGGGGACAGTTTCCCAAACCATAACATATTCTCAAACTGTAACAGTTTTGACGCCCACACGAGGCTATCTTTCAAGCCAAAGGCGACTCCAGCGGACAGTGGCCCGAAAGCCACTGCATCTTGAAGATGGAATCCCAGCAATCCAAATTAGCTGGATCTCCACTTGCATGTGTTCTCCAAAACTGGGAAAAGATTGACACCAAAATGCTACGGAAGAAAGATCTCATATTTAACATAGTAACCAACTAAATTTTGTTTGAATCCTAATTTGTACAAACTGGAGAAATATATTTTGAAACAATCATGAAATTTGAATATACATTGACTTTGAATAGAATTCAGGAATTATTATTACTTTTGTTAGGCATGACAATGGTGTGGTGACTGTGTTTAAGTTTTTATTAAGTCTAGATGCATAGTGATGATCATATTTCTGGGCTTTCCATTAAAATATATCAGAAGAAACTGGGCAGGGTGGTGCAGGTTTGTAATCCTAGTACTTGGGAGGCTGAGACAGGAGGATCACAGGTTCACGGTCAGCCTCAACTACTTATTAGTGAGGCTGGCTTTGAACCTGCGTGATCCTCTTGTCTCAGCCTGCCAAGCGCGGGGATTACAAGCGTGCGCCACCACACCTGGCTTTATTCTTTATTTTTGAAACAGGGTCTCACTAAGTTGCAGAGGACCTCACTAAGTAGCTGAGGCTGTCCGCGAGCCATGATGCTCCGGTCTCAGCCTCCCGAATGCTGGGATTACAAGCGTGTGCCAGCACGCCCGGCTTACCATGAAAAGTTTAAGTGTACACAATAGAACTTTACTCAGACATAAAGAAGAATAAAATTATGTCATTTGCAGGGAAATGGATGGAACCGGAGAACATAATGCTAAGTGAGATTAGCCAGGCACAATAAGTGAAGAGCAGGATATTCTCTCTAATATGCAGAAGCTAGAGAGAACATGGGACATAGGAAGGGCTCCAGACAAGGAGAAACCTTAGATGAGTAAAGAAGGCAACCAGAGGGTAGGGGAGGGGAGACACCCTAATGTGCAGGTTGAACAGGAAAAGTAGGGAGGGGGAGGGAATGGGGTGGGAATTGGGGAAGGGCTAAATGAGTAATGTGTATAAACATGCCTCCATCTGTACCTCATAATGATGTATGATTTTAATGCACCAATAAATAAAATAAATAAAAGCCCTAAAAAGGAAGGAGTTAAAGATAGATAAAAGCAAAATTGAAAAGGTCTAGGCATATGCAATGCAAAGTCATAGTAAAAATTACAAAAAGATTAAATGGATAACTTTCCAGTAATATAGTAAATTGCTAGACTTAGGAAGAAATAGAAAACATATTAAACAAGACCTATAACCATGAAAAAATATGACATAGTCATAAATTTTTCTGACATCCCCCAAAGGTTAGCAGACTCATGCAGTTTAATGGTCCACTTGTAAAAAAAAAAAAAAGCCAGGTATGGTGGCACATGGCTGTAATCCCAGTACTTGGGAGCCTGAGACAGAAGAATTGAAGGTTCAAGTCCAGTTTTATCAACTTAGTAAGACCCTTTTCAAGATAGAAAATACAAAAAGGACTATGGGTGTAGTTTGGAGGTAGAATGTCACTTAGTTCAATCCACATAATAATAATAATAATAATAATAATAATAATAATAAACAAAATTTGTTTCAGTGAAGAAAGAGGGAAATACCTATCAGACTTGCATAGTCTGCATGGTAGATCTAATAGGGTTAACTATAGAAACTTGGATTATGCACCAAATTCAGAACAGCTGTTATATCTGGGGAGGTGGGAAGGAGCTTAGAACTAGATATGGTGGTTCCATGGGGTCCCAACTTTATTTGTGATATTTTAATTCTTTTATTTTAAAAAAAACATGGAACAATATGACAAAAACATTAAGAATTTTTAATTTTGTGTAGTAGGAACATTAAAATTATTCTTTGCTTTTCTCATTTTAAAATTTTCTAAAAAAAAGATCCACAGCAAATTACATTATCCCTGGCCCCACTTCAACAGCAGAGAATGATCCCTTTGAAGCATATTCTGCTCCAGCCTCATAAATAGCTATCAGACCTGCATGGTGATAGGAAGCCTAGAATGTACTATTCTTAGACCAAGAAATTCTAAGTAGTTCATGTTGCCATGACTCTTGTAAACATCATCATATTTTCTGAGCTTAAAGTGATGAAAGATCAGAATGCTATTTATTTATTTATTTATTTATTTATTTATTTATTTATTTATTTATTTGTGGTACTGGGGATGGAACCCAGGGGCCTTTTACTTCTGGGCTATACTCCCAGACCTATTTTATATTTTTTTATTTGGAAACAGGGTCTCCTAAGCCAGTGGAGGCTGGCTTCGAACCTGCGAGATCCTTCTGTCTCAGCCTTCCAAGTGCAGAAATTACAAGCGTGCGCCACCATGCCCAGCAGAATTCTTTATTTTGAAAACCATTTGCCATGACGCCCCAGAGTTGAATAGTTTATTAGTTTGTCACTTTACGTTCATGCATGCATTTATCTATCAAACTTTTAGGGAGTGCCTACTGCACACTGATCACCGCATGGCTAGGCACTGAGCCTACAGGGGAGAGAAAGGATCCCCACTCACAGGAGGGGGAACAGCAAGAAGGCAGCCAGGCGTGGTGGTGCACGCTTGTAATCTCAGCATTGGGAAGCTGAGATAGGAGGATCGCGGTTCGAGGACAGCCTCAGCTACTTAGTGAGGCCCTTTACAACTCATTAAGAGCTTGTTTCAAAATAAAGAATAAAAAATAGGGAGCCGGTGTTGTGGTGCACGCTTCTAATCCCAGCATTTGGGAGGCTGAGATAGGAGTTCACGGACAGCCTCAGCTACTTAGTGAGGCACGCCGTAATGTAGTGAGATCCTGTTTCAAAATAAAAAATAAAAAAATAGGACAGGGGGTGTAGCTCAGAGGTCAAAGGCCCCTGGGTTCCATCCCCAGGCCTGAAAAAAAAATTGGGTTGGGGGTGTAGCTCGGAGGTAGAATGCCATTGGGTTTCACTCCCAGTACTGGAGAAAAGAAAGAAAGAAAAAAAGAAAGAGAAGAAAGGAAGGAAAGAGAAAAAGAAAAAAGAAAAAAAAAGGTCAAGGCTGACTCCATGGCAAAATCAGTAGTATATCCCAGAAGCCATTCTACCCCAGCCCCGTTGAGGATCAAAGAACAAGGCAGTGGAATTAAGGCCATTTGTTAACCATCAAATATGGCTGGTAGCTGGAGAGGGAACTTAAGATGGTGTTCTAATCAAAGAGACCACCATATGCAAACTCAGAGCCAAAGGCTGAGGAACTTCCAGTCTGGAATTGCTGAAGAGGAAGGGAGTGAGTCTAGAAGCTAGATCATTGTAGGAAGATTGTGAATTCAACCTGAGAGGTACAGGAAACCACAGAAGTAAAAAACAGTATGCTGCTGTTTTTGTTGTTTTGGTACTGGGGATTGAACCCAGGGGCATTCCACCTCCGAGCCATACTTCCAGCCCTTTTCATTAAAAAAAATTTTTTTTTTTCGGTACTGGGGATGGAACCTGGGGGCATTCGATATCCGAATTACACCCCCAGCCTTATTTTTTATTCTTTATTATAATTTTTTTAATTGATGCATTGTATTCATATATCATAATGGGGTAAAAAACTTGTATAGACATACATGCACACATCACCCAGTTAGCTCTTACCCAATTCTCACCCCATTCCCTCCCCATCCCTTCTTCCCATATATTTATGATAAAAGCACTGTAGAGAATCAGAATAGAAGGAACATATCTCAACATCATAAAGGCAATCTACAATAAGCCCACAGCCAACATCATATTAAATGGGGAAAAACTTTGAGAATTCCCCCTAAAAACAGGAACAAGACAAGGATGTCCATTATCACCACTTTTCTTCAACATAGTACTTGAGACTCTAGCTAGAGCAAAAAGGCAAGAAAAGGAAATCAAAGGAGTACAAAAAGGGAAAGAAGAACTCAAACTTTCACTATTTGCAGATGACATGATACTATATTTAGAAAACCCAACAAACTCAACCAAAAGGCTTATTAGAACTGATCAACAAATTCAGCAAAGTGTCTGGATACA
Organism: Muscardinus avellanarius; assembly: GCF_963383645.1. NCBI lineage: Eukaryota > Metazoa > Chordata > Mammalia > Rodentia > Gliridae > Muscardinus > Muscardinus avellanarius. The sequence goes on from NC_137786.1 coordinate 146,031,363, forward strand.
AAATCAATCTTAAAAAATCAGAAGCTTTTCTGCACAGCAGCCATAAATCTACTGAAAAAGAAATTCAGAAAAATACTTCCACTCAGGATTTTCCACAAAAAAGAAAATACTTAGGAATAAACTTAACCAAAAAGGTAAAAGACCTCTACAAAGAAAATTATAAAACATTGAAACAAGAAATTGAAGAAGATCTTAGAAGATGTAAAGATCTTCCATGTTCATAGATAGGCAGAATAAATATCATTAAAATGGCCATACTTCCAAAGGTGATTTACAGATTCAATGCAATGCCCATTAAGTTACCAAGATCATTCCTCACAGACATAGAAAAATCAGTCCTTAAATTCATTTGGAACAACAAAAAAACTAGAATAGCCAAAGTAGTTCTCAGCAACAAAAACTATGCAGGAGGAGTCACAATACCTGACTTTAAACTATACTACAAACCCATTGTGATAAAAACAGCATGGTACTGGCATAAAAACAGATACATAGATCAGTGGAGCAGAATAGAAGACCCAGAAACAAGTCCACACACTTACAGCCAATTGATTTTTGACAAAGGGGCCAAAAACATATTCTTTACTTTGAAACAGAGTCTCACTGAGTTGCAAAGGGCCTCACTAAGTGGCTGAGGCTGTCCACTAACCGCCATCCTCCTGTCTCAGCCTTCCAAATACTGGGATTACAAGCATGTGCCACCATGCCCGACTTGTTTTTGAAACAGGGCCTCAATAGGTTGCTGAGACTGACCTCAAATCTGCATTCCTTTTATCCCAGTCTCCCAAGCACCTCCACACCTGGCTAGAAACAATATGCTTTTTATTTGGAGTGTAGAGAAGCCAGTTTCTACCTGGACCCTCCCAGCTGCAAGTTCATGGGTAGAAATCTCCAGTGCAGCACAGTCAGTGTGAGGGCACCCATGACTCAGTGGGGCCTCACTTGGAGTTGAAGCGCCTGTCTCACCAAGTAATAGAGGAAGCCTAAGAGAAGTTGATTTGCTCTGGGAACTTAGGCAAACTTTCTGAATTCACCCCCAGAGAAGGAGAGTGCTGCCTGTTACTTCTATGTATCTTCTTACTGAATTTCCCAGTGAATTGATATCTAGGCAGAGGTTGTGATAAGAGCAAGCTAGTATTTCCTAGTACTTGTGATGGTTAATTTCATGTCAGTGTGACATGGTTAAGGGTTACAGAGATAGCTAGTCAAACTTTATCTCTGGTTGTGTCTAGGAGAGTGTTTCTGGAAGAGATTTCCTTTAAATAGGTGGGCGGGGTAAGGAGATTCTCCTTAGCAGTGTGGTGGGAACCATCCAACCTATTGAAGGCCTGATTAAAACAAAAAGGGAGAGAAAGCACAAATTCTTTCTTTCTTTCTTTCTTTCTTTCTTTCTTTCTTTCTTTCTCTCTCTCTCTCTCTCTCTCTCTCTCTCTCTCTCTCTCTCTCTCTCTCTCTTTCTTTCTTTCTCGGGTTTGGCGATGGAACCCAGAGACATTTGACGTCTGAGCTATATCTCCTACCCTATATTTTATTCTTTATTTTGAAACAGGGTCTCACTGAGTTGCAGAGGGCCTCACTAAGTAGCTGAGGCTGTCTGCGAACCACGATCCTCCAGTCTCAGCCTCCCAAATGCTGGGGTTACAAGCTTGTGCCACCATGCCTGGCTTATTTATTTCTTTTTGAACCATGAAAGCTGTGTTCTTCTGCCCTTGGGCATACTAGTTTTTAGGTCTTTGGACTATGGAATTCATGCCACTGGCTTTTCTAGTTCCAAGCCTTCAAACTCAGATTGAATTATACCACTAACTTCTCTGATTCTCCCTCTGCAGATGGCATACACGAGATATCTGGGTCTCCATAATCACGTGAGCCAACTCACAGAATACATCCTTTGCTATATATTTGTACATACCTATTGCCTTTGTTTCTCTGGAGAACCCTGACTCATGCAGCAGACACCTTAACAGGGTGCAACACAGCACAAGAGGCACACTTCCCCACTCCCACCTCCAGACTTTGCTCCTGAAGTAGGAGTCAATTTGGTACCACCAATGGTCCCAGACTGTGGGTCAGCCCAGGGAAAGCCCACCGAGTGCTGTGTGCATGCATGTCACTATTAACTATGATCTACATTATGACATGAGACTATAATGCACCAATGAAAATATATTAAAAAACTCCAAAGCCAGGTGTGGTGGTTAATCCCAGTACTCGGGAGGCTGAGACAGGAGGACTTCAGGTTTGAGACCAGTCTTAGCAACTCAGTGAGACCCTGTTTCAAAACAAAAGAAAACGAAAAATTAAATAGAGCTGAGGGTGTAGCTCAGACGTAGAATAATGCCCTGGGTTCAATTCCCAGTGATGCTCCTCCGCTCACACACACACCAAAAAAAAACCCAAACCAACCAACGAACCAACCAACCAACTTCCCATCCAACCAACTGACCAAACAACAACAAAAAGCTGTGAGGCTCAGCAGAGGCGGCACCAGAGGAAGTGGACTTTGTAGGAATGGACAGTGCCCAAGGCAAGCAGCAGCGAGGCTTGGGAGATGTGACTGTCCACAGAGTGTGCTGGGGGGAGGTCTGGTGTGTGTGTGTGTATGTGTGTGTGTGTGTGTGTGTGTGTGTGTGTGTGTGTGTGTCCTCAGTGGGAGTGTAAGTGCCTGGGAGTACAATACCATCCAACACAGGAGAAACAGAATAGAAGAAAGTTTGGTGGAGGGAAGGGAAAGGAAAACAACATGTGTCTGCTTACAGGCTTAGGATTTATATAAGTCATTTCGGAGAGAAGTTCATATTCTGGTGGGGCATCCTTAAGGCAGGAAAAGGGTTATCTAAAGACCCTTGTGGTTTATGCCAAACAAGATATGTGAATTTTCTAGTAAGTGGAGGGCCTTCACAAAACTGAGTTGCTTTTGTTCCAGCCAGCCATCTAACAAAGAGAAAAAAATTTTTAGCCAAATGGACTTTTGTTAACACAAAAGTAGTATCTCCACTAAGACACAGGTATAATTGGTGGCCGGAGGGATGTGCAATAGGGATTTCTGTTCTACACTGGGAAATGGGGGCTAGAATCTGTGAAACATGAGCTACGGTAGGGCTGAACCACCTCGCCTAGATATGCTGCCTGCCCCAATTCCCTGAATGCTACCCCCAGTGACCCACATTTGCTCTCACCGTGAAAGCTTAGGTTACTCTCCAGGCTGTCCGTCAACTGCCCCATTGCTCTCTGGGATGGCACACCCTGATCCCAAGGGGAACCTAAGAGAAACCTAGCTTGTGGCTCACATCCCACTAATCATCTTCAGCATTGCTGCAGCCGGGCGCTTCAATTTTCTCATTATCTTCACAGAGGGCACAGAGATGGATTTTCATGATCCTTTCTGACTTTTCTCTCCACTTTAATAGCCAACGGCTAAAGCCAAATGAACTCTTTCACAGAGAGCAACAAGCAATTTTGCAGGACTCTTATTATTCTTGCTGAAATGGCAATTGTGCTATTTGGACTGACAGATTCTCAGAAGAGATTTGGTGACAAGACCGTTGATCAGATTCGGTGAGGAACAGCATGTTTCAAAAAGGCATGTCTGTCTACAATCTTTCTGAATGGTACAATAACAGCAGCACATCCAGAGATGGCTGAATTCTCATTTCCCATCAGAAAAATAACTAAGCCAATCTGAAATCTGGTAGTGTTTTGAGGGCAGATGGTATTAGCCTCGTAGTAAACACATTTTTGGCTGCCTCCTTTCCTGGTAACTGTGTTTAAAATACGGAAAGCTATTTGTATGCATAATCTTATTATATACTTGTTCCAGAGAAAAGAAATTCAGTTGGTTCCAAGTCAAATGATTTTAACAGGTGTCACCTTGCCAATCCAGTACTTAAAATGGGTTATTATAAATAGGAAAAACATAGTTTTCTGGCTCGTACTCCCACCTCTTGTGCAAGACTGCATAGCCCTAGAACATTCCTCCTGATTATTTCCAGCAATTGTAGGGGTGGCTCAGATGCGCCCAAGAACAAGTATTGTCATTTCCAACGCAGTGCCCACCATTTCCTTGTGCTTTAGCTATGGCTGTGTTCAGCTGCTATCTACTCTAGCTTGTAGAGCCTCATGGATGCTGCAAATAACTATAGGTCAGTGTTGCTGCTTCTGTCCAGCCAGGTAACACTACAAGCGAAGGACATGGCGTTGCTGGTCCATGGCTATGCTGTGGTCTGTGAAGTGCCACATGTAGGAAGAATGTCTCTCTCCAGTTTAGTGTTACATATGATTGAAGTTGTGAAATGGTGAAAAGTTCTGGAGTTTTTTTTCCTTCCCATAGCCCTCTTACTCCCAGCACCAAGTTATAGGAAAGAAGAGAGAATGACTCATCAGTTTGGTGGTTTTGAGCATCCATCTCTCTGTAAACTACATGGTATGGAGGTAGCTCCAACCCAGGGAGGGTTAAAAGAGGTCGTCTGTATAAAGACCCCAAATAAGGAAGGTTACTAAGGTACAGAGCTGGGCGTGGTGGCACATGCTTGTAACCCCAGCATTTGGGAGGCAGTGACAGGAGGATCGCAATTAGAGGCCAGCCTCAGGTACTTAGACCCTGCTTCAAAATAAAGAATAAAAAATAGGGCAGGGGGTGTAGCTTGGAGGTCAAATGCCCCTGGGTTACACACACACACACACACACACACACACACACACACACACACAGATAGAGACAACAATAAATATATCATACAATTTAGCATATCGACTACTATTACCCTGTCCATCCATTAGTACTAATATTTTTCTCCTTCTCCTTCTCCTCCTCCTCCTCCTTCTCCTCCTCCTCCTCCTTCTTCCTGTTATTATTGTTATTATTATTATTGTACTGGGGGTGGAACCCCGGGGCCCTCCACCTCTGGGCTATACTCCCAGACCTATTTTCTATTTTATTTGGAAACAGGGTCTCACTAAGTTGCTGAGAGCCTCACTAAGTAGCTGAGGCTGGCTTCAAACCTGTGCGATCCTCCTGTCTCAGCCTCCCAAGCGCTGGGATTATAAACAAGCACCACCACGCCCGGCATATCTTGCTTATTATAAAGGTTATCCACAACTGTCTCTTAGTCTCACATATTTGGCAGAGCTGTCTGTAAATCCTATAAAACTTAACAAGGGCTTTTTTATAATTGGAAGATTTAACACCCAGAGTCGGGCATGGTGGTGCACGCTTGTAATCCCAGCATTGGGAGGTTGAGACTGGAGGATCGCGGTTCGCAGACAGACTCAGCTACTTAATGAGGCCCTCTGCAACTCAGTGAGACCCTGTTTCAAAATAAAGATAAAATATAGGGCAGGGGGTGTAGCTTGGAGGTTGAATGCCCCTAGGTTCCATCTCCAGACCCACAAAAAAAAAAAAAAAAAAAAAAAAAGAAACTTGCCACCAGTAAGTCAGGTTGCAGGAACAGCATGGTGGAACACTGCCGGGCATTTTATTTCCTGTGTAGGGCTTCTGTGCTGTGCTCCTTTTGGTGGGGACAGAGCCTCATAATCTGGCTGAAGGGGAATCACTGGCTGAAGGGGATGCTGAGGGGTGAGGGGATGGCACTCACAATTTCCAGGAAATGCTATCTTTACAAAAATATAAGTACACATAAGGTTTCACAAGGGCAGTTTTACAAAATGGAGCCTAAATCCAGCTATTCCTTTGATAGAAAAGATCTAAAGAATAGGGAGTGGCTAGTAGAGTCAGGAGATTAGAGTACCAACCCAGGAGATAATGACTCAAATTAAGGATTGAAACTGGTCAAAAGTCATTGGCTCCCCAAGACCCAATTCTGACCAATTATAAAAGAGCAGATGGGAAACTCCAATAAGGTATAAAAGCTCACCTCCCAAGAACCTCAACAGTTGCTCTCCTTTGGGACCCATCTCCCCCGTGTGTGAGGAGATGGATCCTCACAAATAAACTTTCACATTTTTATACCCATCATTACACCTTAGATTTCAGTTGTTGAAATCCACTGGACAAGAATCCAATAAAAGTGTCACAGTAAAACATAATAATTCTGGAGGGTTCTTGGCTTACATAGCAGAAAAGAATTTCAGCACACACTGGTCAGAGAAAAAGACAAAAGTTTTATTTCGGAAAGCGAGGGGTTTGAGGGAGAAGGCAGGCTATCTCAAGAGATAGCATCCAAGCAAAAGAGTCTTTGCTGCTTTTTCAGTTATTTTATAGAACTCCCATGAAAGGGTGGTTAGGGGTCACGCAGTGGACATTTGGACTTCTCCCTCTTCATCTTCAGGTTCCCAGGCAATGGCCCACTGTGTCATCCCCCACTGGCTGGGATGAGATCTCAGTCTAAACTTGGCTAGTTTTCCACTGGGTAAGTTTTTTCTTTTAGAACAAAGGAGAAATAGGAAACCGATACTTCCTGTAGCAGGGCATACAGACAAGTGTGCCAGAAAAATACAAAATGGATTTCTAAGCTACTGTTGCAAAATAAATAAGTCAAATTTTATATGACCTGTAACTTGGTCATAGAAAGGTCATTTTCTTTCTTACAATTTTTCTCTTATTACACATTTCTACTTTTTTCTTCACACTCCATCAACATAAGCTGACTCTTAGAATCTAAGTTTGTAAGTAGAAAAAGACTGAGTATAGAGGGGTGGAGCCTGTTTGGTGGCTGTTGTTTTAATAAATCTTTGGACTAATCCCTGTGTGCAAAGAATTATACAACATTTTACCAAAATCATTACTCTGATAACAATGATAAGGGCAGTCAGAACAGATGTTATTAGTTTCTTCCACTTACCAAACCATTGTTTTATTAGATTAGTGAAGGGATCATTTATCCCTGAATGTTTAGTGAGCTTGTATGCTAGGGTTGTTAATCTTTGTAGAGCTAATCTATTTTCTCATGTTATTTAATTAGTAACATCTAATTGTTATCTATTTCCTTTGTAGCATTTTTAATATTGTTGAAAAATCTCTATTGAAATAGTTAATTCATTTTACATTTTAAAAACAAATAACACAGCATATTGACGATTACTACCTGGTGTATCAGTACCAACAATTTACCCACTGTAAGGGTTATCTATGACTATATCTTTTGTTTTTACACACCTGGCAGAGCCATCTATAAATCAAACATTTTGTTCCTTCTTTAAGTGTCTGGTGGTTCTGGACCTGCAAAACCTGAAGAGGGTCAAGTTTAGGTTTTACAGCATTTTATAAAGAGTTAGAAGTTTTAGACATTCATGTTAGTGTGTGTGTGTGTGTGTGTGTGTGTGTGTGTGTGTGTGTGTGCCTAAAAGCAGAAGCAACATTAAATTGTAATGTAGAACATAAGGGGAAGCTAAAGTCAGAAGATAGCTAGTTAAGTGGGTGGTCTTTTAAATGGCTCTATGGGTACGGCTCTTCTTTTACCCCAGAACAGCACACTTGTTTGTGGTTATACTTTCCCACTAGGTGTTCAAGCCAAGTAGTTAGCCCAATGTTGGGCAAATACTGATTATAAAATTTCTGCTGTTAAGGTCAGTCAAGACTCCTCAGGGTCACTCCTAGGAAATCTGTGGGACTTTTCCTCTGCCAGTTGTGGTATCTGCCAGGATGGGTCATGGTGTTGCTGACCACTTGCTTCCTGTGAAGAATAAGGACATTTTCTGTCCAATGACTTCTTTTTGCCGAGTGTATATTGATGTCTCCCAGTCTCACCTTTGTGATCCCCGGTCTCGAGAGGCTAGATGACTCACTGGAGCCATGGGGGCTTTCGTGTGATCTTCCCCTGGATCCTATTGACTTTGGAGGACTAGAGCCAAAATTTTGGCTCTCTTTTTAGCCCTTTCACTTCTAATTGTTCTCCAAGACTCAGTTGCTGAGCACTCAGAAGGTTAGTTTCACCAATCCTTTTTAATGAGTAGAGATTTTACAGGCTGTTTTCCAAACTGCTTTTAAAACACTGTTTAGGTTATTCTGTTAAAAAAAATATAAAACAAAACTACTAGAAACAAAACAAACACGGTTTGTATAATAGTTTGATAATATATGACGACATAAACAAATCCCCATATGCACCTAGCTGCTAGTCCCAGGAGACAGCAAGCCAGGCAATTTTCATGTCCACATACAGATACACCCTCTCAGTTGGCACAGATGGGAGAAGCTAGGGGCAGGAAATGACAGTCCAGCCCTAAGTCTCCAGGGCAGAGGAGCAGGTTCTGGTCCAGCCTCAGAAACTTAGGGAGGCGCTCAGAAATTTAGGGAGAACCTGTTTCAAAATAAAAAAATAAAATGGGGTTAGTGCGTAGTTCAGAGGTAGAAGACCCCTGGGTTTAATCCCCAGTGGCACAAAACAAAACAAAACAAAACAAAACAACAAACTGGCAAGAAAACATCTTCAGTCTCTTCCTCCACTTTCCTTAGGAAGCTACTCTGCCTTCTTATCTCAGGAAAAAGACATTTCTCTCTCTCCCTGGAATCCCTGGAGTCTTTTGTTGCCATTCTGATATCACATCTCTTGCGCTTTCTTGTATCTTAATTATGTACTTTTTAAGAAAAATGTACGTTGTATTATAAATTGACAACTTACAATTTATGGGGCTACAAAATTGATGCTATGATTTATGAATGCAGTGCAGGATAATTATACCAAGCTAATGAACATATCTATCACTCAAATGCTTATTTTGTTGTGGTGTGGACATATGAAACTTACTCCATTATCAACTTTTGAAATGTTCAAAAATGTACTATTATTAACTGTATTTACCATGCTGCGCAATGGATCTCAAACAATAACCCATAATCCTCCTATGCCTTTTGATCATCTTCTTCCCATTTCCCCCATTCCCAATCTCTGGAACCACCATCTTCTCTCCACCTCTGTCGATTCAATTGTTTTGGATTCTACATATAAGTGAAATCATGTGGAACTTGATTTTCTGTGCCTGCCTGATTTCACCTAGCTACCTGTTTCCCAGTTCCATCCATGTTATCACAGATGATAGGATTTCCTTTTTTAAGGCTGAATATGGTTGCATTTTGCATATATGCTGTATATTCTTTATCCATCCATCTGTGACACTTAGGTTGATTTCATAACTTGGTTATTGTGACTAGTATGTACTTTTCTTAATTCTCTTCCTTTGGGGGAAGTGGCCTGAACCTGTGTCATTAGTAAGTGAAAAATTCAGATCATGGACCCAGGTTTTGTCATTCCAAGGCCCTAGTGCTTTCTACTTTCTGACTCAGGCCCTAGGAGTGCAGTTTGGCCATTTAGCTAATGTGCCTGCATTGCTAGTGCTGCGGTCACTCAAGCTTCTTCATGGGCTGCCGTTGATCTTTCCCCATGGCCTGAAGACAGCCTCACGTGATGACTGTGGACAGTAACATGGAAAGAGCTTCAAGAAACAGGGTTTCCTATTTCTTTGGGCTTGTCCTCGTGTGTTTGGGATAGAAAGAGAGGATATCAGGAAGCTGCTTCATTCTTTCTCAGCAGCTGTGAGACCAGTTGGTCGTGAAGATGCGAAGGTGAGAAAGGCCATGATGACGGCACTGGTTACTGTACTGTGCAGAAAGCTCCATGCTTTCCATCAAAGCCTGCGCGGTTCTTCCATCACATCGGGCACTTGTAGAATTCAGACACTGACACTGCCAGGTAAAATGGTGGATGGGGTGGGATGTGATGGCGCACGCTTGTACTGCCAGTACTTGGGAGGCCGAGACAGGAGGATTGCAGGTTTGTGGCCAGTCTCAGCTACCTAGTGAGGCCCTCAGCAATTCAGTGAGATCCTGTTTCAAAATAAAAAATAAAAAGGGCTGGGGGTATAGCTCAGAGGTAGAATGTTCCTGGGTTAAAAAAAAAAAAGAAAAAAAGAAATGTAACAAGCTAGTTTAGCCGCTCATCAGGCATAAGAGAATCATATTTTACATCAGAAAATGCACGTGGTGATGGTGATGGGGAAGAGAGATGCCAGTGAATGCTTCAGTGCCACTGTCAGTGTGAATGCTGTTGTCTTGATGTTTTTGGCCCTTGACTAAGTTGTAGATTAATAGGTGTAGAAATAATGTCGATGGTTGTTTAGCATATCCTCTGCTGATAGGCAGAATGGCACCTTGAAAGAAAGATGCCATGGAATGAGTGATGCTAAGTCATGGGGATTGCTCACAGGAGGAAGATCTCAGCAGAAGGAAGAAAGGTTAGCAATAAGGGATGGATTTCCTCTGGCAGTGAGGTTCCAAACCTTGTCACACCAGATGCTCCTTCTCTTCCTCCTCCTCCTCCTCTTCCTCCTCCTCCTCCTCCTCCTCCTCCTCCTCCTCCTCTTCCTCCCCTTCTCCTCCTCCTCCTCTTCCTTCCTCTTCTTCTTTTTTGCGGGTCTGGGGATGGAACCCAGGGGTATTTGACCTTCGAGCTACACCCCCTGCCCTATATTTTATTCTTTATTTTGAAACCAGGTCTCACTGAGTTGCAGAGGGCCTCACTAAGTAGCTGAGGCTGTCCGTGAACCGCGATCCTCCAGTCTCAGCCTCCCGAATGCTGGGATTACTAGCAAGTGCTACCATGCCCGGCTCACACCCAGCTTCTTAAATGACAGATGAAAATGTTGAATTTTGGTTTTGGTACTATTGAATCCAGGAGCAATCTACGTCTCTGCTACACCCTCAGCCCTGTTTTATTTTTTGTTTTGAAACAAGGTCTCATTAAGTTGCTCATGCTGGCCTTGAACATGTGATCATCCTGTCTTGGCCTCTCAAATACTGAGATTACAGGCACACGTTACCATGACTGACTTGTTTTTTGTTTTTTAATAGACCTGTAGATCCTTAAAGGCCTATCCTCCCTTAGATTAGTTGCCAAGTGATTTTAGGTGGCTTGAACAATTTTCTAGAAAGTGTTAAATCAAACTAGTGACAAGATAAATTTGGAGTGTAATACCACAGAAGAAACTTCTGATCCTCAGAAGCTTCTGAAATCTGGGATTTTGCCCATGTACTGGGCAAAATAGTCCTTGGCACAACAGTAGATCCACTTGAAAGATACAGCTAGATGATAAGCTGAACTGACTTAACAATTCAGTCAGAACAAAACAGACACACAAACAAAAAACCCTTGGATTTCCCTTCCAAATCACTTTGAAATTGACCAATTAAACTATATCAACAGTATTGGCCAGCTGTTTTGGTGATATGCTAACATTTTCCCACTTTCTTTTTTTAAAAAATGGTCGTGGGGATTAAACTGAGGGGTCTTCCACCTCCGAGATATACCCCCAGCCCCATTTAATTTTTTTGATTGTTTGTTTGAAACGGGGTCTCTGTAGGTTGACGAGAGTCTCACTGCTTGCTGAGGCTGTCCTCGAACCTGAGATCCTCCTGTCTCAACCTTTCAAGTAATGGGATTACAGGTGTGTGCTACCACATCTGGTTTCCCACTGTCTTTAACATTGTAAATATTGTAGAGCTAATTAATATTTCAACGTGTACATAAGAGATGACTATCCTATAAACCCAATACATGGTATAGTATGAATAATTTGATTCTAAATGAATCCAAAAGGAAAAAAGGTTCTTTGTGTGTCTTTTCTGTCCTAGCATATTTCTATTTTATTTTTTATTGGTACATATTGTTTATATAGAATGGCAGGCTTCATTGCGGCATATTTGTACATCCCTTAAAACATAATTTGATCAATTTCACTGCCCAATATCCCCCCAACCTCCCCTTCTCACTCCCTCCATTTTTCAACCCTAATGGTCTTCCTACACTTTCACGGTCTTTCTTTTTTCCCCTTTAGCCTCCATAATAGAGAGAAAACATTTAATATTTTTCTCTCTGAGTCTGACTTATTTCGCTCAACATTATGACCTCCAGTTCCACCATTTTTTTTTCTGCAAATGACATAATCTTATTCTTCTTTATGGCTAAGTAGAACTTTGTTGTGTGTCTGTCTCTCACACATTTTCTTTATCCATTTGTCTGCTGATAGAGGCCTAGGCTGATTCATCACTTGGCTCTTGTAAAGTCGTGCTACTACACACACGGGTGTGCACATGACTCCACAGCGTGCTGACTCTGCTACTTTTGGATAAATATCAAGAAGTAGCAGTAGAGCTGGGTCATATGGTAGTTTTGTTTTTAGCTTTTTGAGGGAACTTCATGCTGATTTCCATATACTAATTTACATTCCCATCAGTAGTGTATGAGAGTTCCCTGGAAAAAAGGGTTTTCACCAGCTGTGGTGGTACACGCTTGTTGTCCCTGTACTAGGTAGGGTGAGACAAGAGGATCACAGGTTTGCAGCCAGCTTCAGCTACTTAGTGAGGCCCTGTTTCAAAATAAAATAGAAAAACTAGGGCTGGGGTGTGTAGCTCAGAGGTAGCATGCCTCCGGGTTCAATCTCTAGTGCCCCCCCAAAATACCCAAAAGTTTTTCAAGCATCAAATTCTTTTTAACAAAAATACCTTGGGAATTTGAGATTTTTGTCTATGCAGTTTCAAACATATAAATAAAAAGTTAAAAAAAAGAACAGGTGTGGCTTGGTGACTAGGAACACATTCCTAGTATTTTAAGTAAACTGGCAAAGGCTCAGAGGCAAAAGACAGAAATCTGACTACATTCCAGGAGTTTGCCAGATGGCACCAAGTCTCTGCCAAAGCTCTGTGGCACTATAATTATTATCCCCTAGCTGTCACTCAGCACCCGCTCTCTAGAAGACAAGCGGCAGCAGACTGTTGTACTGAGACTACCCATGGTTGTGCTCGTGTTAGGATGAAGAAACGGAATGGAAAGCCTTTCTTTCAGTACTGCCTCTGGGATATGAGGATGACGGGAAAGATTTGACCATTAGCAAAATTGTACAAAAAATTCCATTTGTTTATGCCTTCTGGGAAAGCATTATTTTGACTGACCCTAACTCTAAAGAAAGGACTTGCTGAGCAACATAATTTCTGTCTTTTTTAAAGGGTTTAATTGATTTAATGTGCTTTCTTTGACTTTTTTTTTTTTTTTTGGTACTGGGGATTGAATCCAGGAACATTCTAAGTTTGGGCTATACCCCACATCTTTCTTATTTATTTATTTATTTATTTATTTATTTATTTATTTATTTATGGTGCCAGGAGATAAACTGAGGGGCATTCTACCTCTGAGCTACACCCTCAGACATTTTTATTATTTTTATTTGAAACAAGGTCTCATTAAGTTGCTGAGGCTGGCTTCAAACCCGCCAATCCTCCTGTCTCAGCCTCCCAAGTACTGAGATTACAGGAGTGTGTTACGACGCCTGGCTATCGATCTGCTCTAAGTCCAATTAACTACTTTGGAGGCTCCATTTATCTCCAAACATCTGATTTTTTGATTACCGACTCATTTAACAGTCTGATTTTAACCAGTGGCTAATTGGAAATTTTATATTTTTATTTCTTTCAGATTTATGCTATATATCTCTGTATATCCTATACCTCACTTTTTTTTTTTTTTTACTAATTTTTGACCAGTTCTCCTTCTTCCCCAATCTAGCCAAGTGACTGAGTTTTGCCATCTGAAATATACACACAGTGGCTTGCTCAGCTGTTCAGATGAAACTGTAGATGAAAGTGTAAACTTGCAGCACGCAGCTTAGCTGGAAAGTGACCGGTAGCAGGTGATGGGAAGGGTGAGGATAACTTTGACTGCCGGCACTAAAGTCGGTTTTGAAGGAGTGCCTGTGAATTCTGGAGTGTGTGGGTGAGCCTGTGGGTATGTGAGTGTGCACGGGTGTGGGTGTGAGGCAGAGAACTCTTCACATTTCAAATAGCTAGAGACATGGGTGGCAAAATGAAGTCACGTTTTTACACATCTGCATGCTGAGTAGGGAGAGTAGCCAAATGCAGCCCCAACTTGTTAAAATTAGTCTATCATGCTTGGTTTATGATGTTTTAAACACACACTGAAATTTCATAAAGATGTAAAAGATAAATCTAAACCCCAATTGATTGTACTGAAGTCGTTAGAAACGAGAGATGTTGAAGTCCAAGAGTGTTCATATAAATCGGCAGCACATACAAAGTCTTAGTTGACATGTTTCCATGTCCCCCTGAACACAAATAGCCTCGAACCCTCCAGGTCCCTCCTTGAGATGTTTCAGCACTGACGTCATAGTGACTCTCCCCCCCTCAGACTACTTTAGGCCCTGATCAGAGTCCAGGAGTCCTGACAGCCTGGGAGACAGAGCAGGAGCAGCTGGAGCCTGAGCTGGAGAAAGCAAGAAGTCTACGGCAGCCAGGTGAGTCCTTGACCCTTCAGGTACCGGCAGGATTTCAGGCTCAGCATACAGCGTTTAAGTGCGTATGAGCGTATATACATTGCAAGTGAGAAAGAGGAATGCTTGTATTTCCTAGTGAAATAGATGATGCCCACTGTCACTTATCTCTTAAGATGAATCTTAAAAAGAGCTTAAGGTGAATATTATTATTTGTTTTTTGTCGTACTGGGGATTGAACCCATGAGCACTCTACCTCTGAGCTGTACCCCAAGGCCTATTTCATTGTTTATTTATTTTTTTGGTACTGAAGATTGAACCCAGGGGGATTCTCCCTCCGAGCTACACTCCTAGTCCAATTTTTGTTTGTTTGTTTTGTTTTTGAAACAGGATTTCACTAGGTTGCTGTGACTGTCCTTGAACCTGCGATCTTCTCATCTCAGCCTCCCAAGTATTGGGATTACAGGTGTGTGTGAGTATTATTGATTCCTACTTTTCTTTGGTACGCAAGTCCTATTTTTACAGGTTTTTTCATATCGTAGAAGAGAGTATGCCTTCTGTCATCTCAAAGTTTCTAATCAAAGGAAGTCTCTGATGGCCTCCCTGTACAATTTACCCACAGCCTTTTGGGTTTTAGTTCATCTATGTGACACTCCTTATGGATCATCTGAACTTGACACTAGGTAAGGTTGAAAGGAAGCCAGAATTGTTTGGGGGATTAGCAGCAGAAAAGTGAAAGATTGCTGATCTGAGTTTTTGCCCAATTTGGGCTCATTCTTCCTAAGGGGAGCACGTGTATGTGAAGGTAGAGTCTGCACCTCGTGGTTGGGGTATGTGCTTTTACATTGGGTTCATTCCAGCTTCTCACTTTGATTATTTTTATTAATTTAATTTTATTTTATTTTATTTTTTGTGGGTCTGGGGATGGAACCCAGAGGCATTAGACCTCCGAGCCACACCCCCTGCCCATTTTTTTTTTCTTTATTTTGAAACAGGGTCTCACTGAGTTGCAAAGGGCCTCACTAAGTAGCTGAGGCTGTCTGCTCAGAACTGAGATCCTCCGGTCTCAGCCTCCCGAATGCTGGGATGCTTAGGGCCTCACTAAGTAGCTGAGGCTGTCTGCTCAGAACTGAGATCCTCCGGTCTCAGCCTCCCGAATGCTGGGATTACAAGCGTGCGCCACCACGCCCGGCTTTATTTTTATTAATTTTAAATATACAAAATAACAAATATCTAAGGTTACCATAAAAGTGCAAGAAATAGTAAGAGGTAAACCACAGGGAAGACAGAAGTGTGAGGGATAGCCTTCCAATTCAGAGAAAATTGAAAAAAATGTGAAGAGTACAAAAACCTATTCAGTTTAAACAATAAATTATAAGGCAACATGTGTATAACTGTCCCTCATTGAGGAATGGGTCATTGCTAGCACCTAGGAAGTCCATACCTGATCAGTCCTTCCTGTCCCCGAATGTTGTGATTGTCATGTCTTTGTTTTCTTTAAAATTTTACCATGCATGTCTGATTTTCTTTTTTTTTTTAAATTTTGTGGTACTGAGGATGAAACCCAGAGACATTCCACTTCTGAGCTACATCCCCATCCCTATTTAATTTTATTTTTTTTTTGAAACAGGGTCTCGCTAAGTTGTGGAGGACTTTGCTAAGATGCTGAGCCTGGCTGTGAATCTGAGATCTTCGTGTCTCAGTCTCCCAAGTCCTGATTACAGGCATGTACCACCATACCCAGACTATGTCTGATTTTCTTTAAAGTTTTACAATATATTGAGCTCCCTGTTTCTGAATTTGTATAAATGAAGTCATATTTTATGTTTCTTTTGTAAATTCTTCTTTTCTTCAACAATTATACTTGCAAGATCCATCCATCTTGTGTGTAACTCTAGTAGTTTATGTATTTTCTTTACTTCCGAGCACTCAAATATGTGCATATACTACAATTCATTATCCATTCTACTGCTGATGAACATTAAGTTGTTTTTCGTTTGGGTTTCTTGTGAAAATTGTTTTTGTGAACATCTCAGCGCAAATGTACTTGAGCATCTGGGGTACACATTAAACTGTTAGCTATTAGGGAAGAGCATTTTCCACTTTAATAAAAAACGCCAAACTGTTTTGCTGAGTGGCTGAAAACTCACACTAACTTTGGTTTGCCGGGCCAGTTAATTGCAGCAATAACTCATTTTTTGAATACTCCTATGGAATGACCTCAGTTCTTGTAACTAATTCTAGCGTGCCGCGTTTAGCTTTGCCTTTAACTTCCTCGGTGTTGTAACACACGCAATCTTCCTCTAGAAGCCGGTTTCTCAGCTGTGTTTCTGGCAGAGACAAAAATCACAACGCTATTTGTCTGACTCCGTGTGTGAAGGTAACAGGAGCAGAGCTGTGGGACAGCTACCCACGGCATATTCCTCATTTGCCAAGCGTATTCCTGTCGGATATCCACAATTCCCTTTATGTGAGAGCTTTATCCAATACGTGGATCCGATGGGCAGTTATATTGCTTTCCCTGACTTGGACAGATTTGATCATGTAAACAGGGCTTTGTGTTTTCTGCATGTCCCTGCATTTCCTGGGAACATGGATCAGCCTAATTTCACTACTAAGCAGTGAGGAGGCGTCTGCCTTCGACGCTCCTTCCTTTACCTCGAGGCTCCTTGGGGCGTCTCTGCCTGGCCCCTCTGCTCTTGTGTGTACTCTTGCACATTCACTCTTCTTCCTTTATTGGCTCATCTGTTCCTGCTCATTTTACTTTCCAAGCAAATCTTTGTAAAGTTTTTCAGGGGCAATGGATTATTTCTTTCATGCTTTAGGCCAGAAGATGGGAAAGAATTAAAAGTGAAGCATCAATCAATCATTATTGGCCATAGTTTAAATCAAAATTCAACAACCTACAGATTCAAACCATTGGGTTTGAATCTGTATGTTATACCAACAATGATAGAGTCTTAAAATTGATTTTTCAGCTGAAATTCATGTAAGCAATAATTTGGTCTTTTGACATAATAAATAGTATGATTTTAATTAATAGTTCAGTCAGTTTACATGGTTAAAAATAACATTTAGGCCAAAAGCTTGCTAACAAACCTGTCTGCCCCTTGAACATATACTATTAGTAAACAAATAGAATACTCTTTCCATTTAAACGTTTTCATTCCATAGTAGAATTTTGTCCTAAGTACATAAAAAACAGTAAATTACTCTAAAATGGAGAAGCCTTTAATTTTATTTAGATTGCATAAACAAAATGCCAATTATGCTACATCCTGGAAGGTCATGGTTTGATTGATCATATTACTTATGTTCTTGAGCGTGATTTCCTGCATGTACAATCTGTGCACACTCTGAAGATACCATCTCTGCTCTTTGAAATGTTTACAATCCAGGCACATCCTGGGCCTGACTAAAAATAGCTGGCACAAGCCCTGTTGAAATAGTGTTAACTCATGAGGTTAACACTTGCTTTTTGGACTGAGTTCCTGCTATGTGAGGGACTTCTGGTTGACCCCAGTAGGCTCTGTGCCCAGTACAGGCTTGTAAGAAGCCCTGCAGCTGTTGGGGCAACTCTGCTTTTACCAGTGTTTGATGAAGACCTTGTAACTTGAAACCTGAAGAATCATAGTATCCTATTTCTGTTATTCAAAGCAAGAACAATATTAAACAATGCTATAACATTTTTTCTGTTTGGGTGCCCATACTTGCTGATACTCTACACTAGCAAGTGAACTACATGAGCGTGCACGTGCACACACACACACATGCACATTTTGTGGATAAATAAGTGTATTATTTTTTATTTTATCTAAGCATTAATATACTTATCAAAGAAAAAGCAACAGGACAATAATGCTTATTGTTCTGACATCCGGTAGAGAAACCAGGCTCTCTATATTAGTCAGAAGTGTGTGTGTGTGTGTGTGTGTGTGTGTGTGTGTGTGTGTGTTTAAGAAGCTGGTTTATGTGGTTGTGGAGGCTGGCAAGTCCAAAGTCTTCAGGGTAGGCTGGCAGGGAAGGGTGACAATCCTAGTCCAAACACAGCCTGAGGCTAGATGTCAGAGACCAGGGTATCAGCAGGGATGTTCTCTTTTTGGGAATTGAACCCAGTGGCATTCTATTTCTAAACCATACATCCAACACTATTTTTTAAAAATCTGAAATATAGTCTCCCTAAGTTGCTTAGAGTCTAAGTTGCTAAGGCTGGCCTGGAATCTTTGATCCTCCCAGCTCAGCCTCACAAGTACTGAGATTACAGGTGTGCACCACCACACTTGGCTTGGCTTGAGAACAGCTTTCACACTGACATCCCTCTGTACGTGTCTGTGTCCTAATCCCCTCTTCTTTTGAGGATATCAGTCACATTGGATTAGGGTCCACCTTAGTGACCTATTTTAATAGTTACCTCTTGAAAGATCTGGTTGCCAAATACCAGCACACCCTTAGGTATTTGGAACTTAGAACTTCAACATATAAAATTTTTTGGGGGGGACACAATTCAGCCTCAAATCATATTCCTTTTTTTTTGGTGGTACTGGAATTCCTGGAAGCCCTCTGCCTCTGGGCTACACTCCCAGACCTATTTATATATTTTTATTTGGAAACAGGGTCTCTTAAGCCAGCATGACTGGCTTCGAACCAGCGCGATCCTCCTGTCCCCGCCTCCCCAGCATGGGGATTACAAGCGTGCGCCACCACGCCCGGCCAAATCATATTCCTTTCTACACTCTTATATTTCCTTTGTGAAAGAAGACCATCTCACAGGAACACTTGTTTATTTCTTGTGTTTCCTTTGTAACTTTCTGTCAGGAGGTGAGGACTTGCCGGAGGTCTCTGGTGTCCCCTCAGAAGGCGCCCCGAAGTTCTCACCCAGCCAGCCACTCCGAGGATGGAGCGGTCCACCCAGGAGCTGTTTCTCAACTTCACCGTGGTCCTGATTACGGTTCTCCTCATGTGGCTCCTTGTGAGGTCCTACCAGTACTGAGAGGCTGTGCCCGGCTCTGGGGATTGACTGAGATGCTCTGGAGCTGCCTGTGTGTCCCGGACCCCTACTGTTGTCTCTGTCAGGGGATGCCATTCTTGGCGCCCCAAGGCACCGCCGACCTGCACGCACAATGCCTGGTGTGTCTCAGCACCAGGATTCCTTATGTTCCCTAGAGATGCTGCTCACACAGGCTGCCAAGTACTTGCCAGTGAGCAAATTTATTCCCCAACTCTTACTGCAAATGTGTTAGATAAGCCACAAGGTTAAAATCAAAATGGATTTGCAATGATGTAGAATTATCACAAGCCCCTGATGTATCTCACCACACATCCCTCTAACCCACACTGCCAGCAACCACACTCTAATTCCTCCTGCCAGAAGAAACGTTAGAGGGAGTCTTTATCAACCCCTCTAGCTGCCATGTGAATAAAGTTAAGTCAATCTCAAAAACAGTGTTTAGAATTTATTTTAGCTACTATGTGCAATACAGCATTTGACCCTTGGCTGGGTTTGAAGTGACAAATTTCTAGCATTTAAGATAAGCCAAGATGCTCCACCTGCTGAGGATTTGAGACCAAGTCAACTGAGAGTATCACATTTCAAACAATTCATCCATTGGTTTGGTGCTTTTCAAACTTGTTCCTTAACTAGTCCAAGGGCGGAGGGAGAATAAATTCTTTCCACTAGGTCTGGGCCAGAGCCTAAAGTGTCCACTAAGAGCATGAAATGTCTTTGAAGTCTTATGTAGTTGTTTTTCTACCTTCAACCTATATTCCCAGCCTGTTTTATTTTTTCAGTTTGAAACAGGGTCTTCTTAGGTTGCTGAATGTCTCACTAAGTAGCTGAGGCTGTCCTTGAACTTGTGATCTTCCTGTTTCAGCCTCCCCCAATCTTCTGTTTTATCCTTATAATTGCAAGAAATGTATATCCTACTCTATAATATCTCCATGTTTATCTTTTTTTATTTTGTGGTACTAAGGATGGAACCCAGGGGCTTTCTGCCTCCGAGCTACACCCCCAGCTCTATTTTTTATTCTTTATTTTGAAACAGGATCTCATTGAGTTGCAAAGGGCTGAGGCTGTCCATGAACCGTGATCCTCCTGTCTCAGCCTCCCAAATGCTGGGATTACAAGTGAGAGCCACCACGCCCGGCTTCCATGTTTATCTTAATAAATTTAGAATTATGCACCATTGAGTAAAACTAGAACCTAAGTCATGGTCTGTAACAGCAGTATATTCCAGTTTTGTTACTGTTATCATGCAAATAGAACTAGTCAATTAGTACAGTTATAAAAGAAGGAAAACAGAAAATACACATTTATACATATGTTATAGAAGAGTCACAAAACAGACATTTCCTAAACATATTGCTAGAATTAGACTAAATCTCTTATTTGTTCCAATTCCAAGGTGACCATGGAAAAAGGAGAATATTGTTAACTTCATCTTTCATAGCAATAAGCATTAAGAATCCCAATGTAAGCTGAATGTCTGGACTGTGCCTCTAATAACAGTATTTGGGAGGTTGAGGCAGGAGGATTGTAGGTTTGTGGCTAGTCTCAGCAACTTAGTGAGACTCTCAACAACTTAGTGAGAGCCACTTCAAAATAAAAATAAATAAATAAATAAAAAGACTGGGAATGTAGCTTAGAGATAGAATAGCCCTAGATTCAATCCCCAATACCAAAAAAGAACCCTAATATATTGCCAAGTGTGGTGATGCATGCCTATAATCCCAGTTCTTGGGAGGTTGAGACAGGAGGATCAAAGGTTCAAGGCCAGTCTCAGCAATGTACTGAGACTCTTAGAGCAACATATTGAGATCCTGTTTCAAAACAAAAACATAAAATGGATAGCGTGTGTAGCTTGAAGGTAGAATATTTCTGGGCTCAATTCCCAGTAACACACATACACACACACAAACCCTTGCTATAATTAAAGAAAAAAGTGTATTTTGAGAGGTTCCTAAGAAAAGTTGGAAAATACTAGTGTATGGTCCTCAGTGTCCTGCCCCCAATTTTGGCGTTAGACTACACGGGTGGATATGCGAATGTTAATGAGTATTAAGCACATCTACTTAGAGGGGTGTGGCTCTAGGGCTCTTGGTTAATCATTAGCAGTCTTTATTTTAAGAAAGCTTCGGAGAATCTACCGGGGTTTGTGTATGAAAAGGTGTGTGTGGCAGTGGGCTGGGAGCAGCCAGAAAGAGCAACACAACAGTCCCTTCAGACACGCACCATTCGATCTTTCCTGAGGTCTCGAGCCTGAGACTCAAGTTCTGACCACATCTCTGTGACTTCCCAGTTGGACTGCTTCTACGATCCCTCATCAGCGTGCCTCGTTCACTTGGAAGGGGCCTCTTTTCAACAGCCACTGTTGGAACCATGTCAGTGTTTACCCTCACTCACCGGGTCTTGGACCACCCGGCTGCCTTTATCATAGCAGCCAGACCGAACTCCCCACTCACCATCTCATTCACGGAGCAGTTCTGCTGGGCGTGACTCTGTTCTCTTGCCCCTGGGATGCCACCATCTCAGCATGTCTTGAAGATGAGTTGCCCAGATCACAATGCCAATCAGTCAAAAATTTTAAAAAAGGTATCTTTCAGTGCTGGCTTAGTTTCTTCTTCCAGTGTTTTCTAGACTCACATTAAATTGAACTCCTTTGGAACAGCTCATATTTTTCTAACTGTTCTCTCACTTTGAAATAAATGTATAGATTTTTAATCCATTTCTGTCAGTTTCAACCCTCTAGCTGGCTCCTCACTTTTTACCCTGGGGCTATAGTATGGTTTTCTCCCTAAAATATAAACATTGTTCAGATAATTGATGACCTAATCCATGCCTTTAGGAAAAGAATCCAAGATACTACAATATGAAATCAGTGTCCATAATTTCATTCCATTGTCAGAGACTAAGGTGTGTGAAAATGCTCATTAAATAGTGATGCCTCATCATTCTCTAATCTAATTTGGGGCTCTCCATGGGTCTAGAGGGCATCTTAAGGAGGCTGCACATGGTTTTTACTTGTTCTTTCCTTTCTTTCCTTTCTCTCTCTTTCTTTCTTTCTTTCTTTCTTTCTTTCTTTCTTTCTTTCTTTCTTTCTTTCTTTCTTTCTTTCTTTCGTTTTTGTGGGGCTGGGGATTGAACCCAAGGGCATTCTACCTCCAAGCTACATCCCCAGCTTAATTTTTTATTCTCTATTTGGCAACAGGATCTCACTAAGTTGTGGAGGGCCTCACTAAGTAGCTGAGGCTGGCCACAAACCTGTGATCCTCCTGTCGCAGCCTTCCAAGTACTGGGATTACAAATGAGTGCCATCACACCAGGCTACTCTGTATTTCCATATTGTTTCTCTGTCCCTTCTGCTCCATTGTAACATGATTCTTTCTGCCATCACCACTGGGCCCCAAA
>NC_137786.1:147546698-147724659 GCF_963383645.1 Muscardinus avellanarius
AGTCAAAATGATAATATTATGCAAACTATATAATATTGCCTTTATGTACATATGTATATATGTATGCATAAAATTCAAAAATAGAAACAAAATAGAGCTTAAACTATTACATATTAGAAAAAGCTAAATGGCATTTTCTAAAAATGGAAATTGATATATATATTATAACTATGTTTAAAAATGGGGGATATAGTTAAAAAGAATGAGGTTTTTTCAGCCCCCAAGAACCAATTTTCACCCTTTGTCGGATGATATTGCCCCTGTTGAGAATGTATGCCCTATATCTCTCTCTCAATTTACAAGCGTTATAGGGTACAGAGAAACAAATTAAACAACGCCACAGGGATATAATTTAAAAAGCCAGTGAGTGCTCATGTGTCTATTTTTATAATGGAGAAATAAAACAACATTTTAAAAATGTGTACCTATAAGGAAGTAAAACTTAGAAAGTGGAGAAAAAGGGATAGAAACTGAACTTACCTTAAAATATCTTGTTTAAAAGAACTGACCTTGCAACTATTTACAAAATTAATTTTTAAACATTAATCCTTAAAATGTGAATGCAAAGAAAAACAATGTGCCTATAAGATATACAAAGCTATAAGAAAAAAATTATTCTATAACAAGAAAAAGTGATAGATAATGTAGGGGTTAAAGAAATTAAAAATAAACAAATTTCAATGTGTAAAATATTTTAATACTAATTCAAAAACAGAAAATATAAAAATTAACATAAAATTTGGAAAAGCTAATAGTAAGATATCTCTCTGTTTTAAATATTTTATATGCAACAATAACAATATCATATATAAAATGAATCTCTACCTTTAAATATTCATAAGTAACTATGTATGGACTAAATAATGTGTGGGGGAGAAAGAAATAGGGTGGGGCAAGAGGTGACTATCTATTCATGTGTGTAATCACTAAAGTTGTACAAAGGGTACATGGAGATTCTCTCTCCTTCATATATATTTGCCATCTTCCATTATACAAGTGTTTTTTTAATGGCTAAGGATTCAACACAAGATTTTGGCCAAAGAAATCAAAGTAGACCCAAAAATTGAGGAAAAGAAAAAAATATATTTATAAACCAAATAAAATATGCAAAAGAAAAATACCCAAGGAGAGAACATAGATTTTTTTTAAATATTATAAACAATTATACATTAGTAAGTTTGAAAATGTAGGTAAAATGAAAATATACCTATAAATGTATAAGATTCAAAATTGGTGCAAGAAAGAGAATTTCTAAAGAGCAGTATTAAAGGGATTGATAAACTGGACATGGTGGTGAATGCTTGTAATCCCTGTACTTGAGAGGCTAAGAAAGGAGGATCCAGGTTCAGAGCCAGCCTCCGCTACTTAGTGATACCCTCTGCAACTTAGTGAGACCCTGTTTCAAAATAAAGAATAAGCTGGGCATGGTGGCACACGCTTGTAATCCCTGCGTGTGGGAGGCTGAGACAGGACGATCACACAGGTTCAAAGACAGCCTCAGCTACTTAGTAAGGCTCTCAGCAACTTAGTGAGACCTTGTTTCCAAATAAAATATAAAATAGGTCTTGGAGTATAGCCTGGAGGTAGAAAGCCTCTGGGTTCCACCATCAGTATCACAATAATAATAATAATAATAATAATAATAATAATAATAATAATATAAAGAATAAAAAATCAGGCTTAGGGTGTAACTCAGAGGTAGAATGCCCTTGGGTTTAATCCCCAGCACCACAAAATAAAGGATATATCCCTCCAAACATCCTAGGCTCTTTTGACTTTACAGATGAATTTCACCAAATTCTCAAGAAATTGCTAATTATTATCCTATATAACTTGTTTTAGAAAAATTGAACATAATTCCAGGTATTGTGATGTACACTTGTAATCCTAGTACTAGGGAGGCTGAGACAGGAAGATTGAAAGTTTGTGGCCAGCTTCAGCTACTTAGTGAGGCCCTCCACAACCTAGTGAAAGCCTGTTTCAAAATAAAGAATAAAAACAGAATAGAGTTGGGAGTGTAGCTTGGCAGTAGAATGTCCCTGGGTTCAATCCCCAGTTCCATCAAAAAATAAAATTGAACATATATCTAGATATTTTGTTAGGCTAGCATAATCTCAATTGCAGTGTCAGATAAGGATGTTTCAATAGAAGAGATAATAGTCTATTTTCTTTATAAATGTAGATGAAAAGATACTTAGCTTAATTAAATGCAAAAGTATCTTAAAAATACTACTACTTAGCAGAAGAGGATTTGTCCAAGAAATATAAGAATGATTAGCTTAAAAATTAATTTCTTGTGTCAATAGACTAAAGGGAGAAATTATGATCATGCCCATTGAGATAAAAAAGACTTGATTAGATTAACATCTGTTTACATCTTCAGATAAAAATGAGCTATAAGCTGGGTGTGGTGGAGTACACTTGTAATCCCAGTACTTGGGAGGATCACAGGATCATGACCAACCTCAGCAACCTAGTGAGACCCTGTTTTGAAATAAAAAAATAAAATAAAATAGGGCTGGGAGTATAGCTCAGAGGTTGAATGCCCCTAGGTTTAATTCCCAGTACAACACAAAATAGTAAACTATAAACGGAAGAAAATCCTCTTTTACAGATGATGAATAATATTATAAAAGTCAATCTTAGGTGCTATGTACTGGGCTTCATATATCCTTCATTTCTTACTTCAGTACTATGAATGCTAAGTAGTAGCCATAGAGATATAAATTTACTTCCCTAAGATTATAGAGCTAAAACATGGCAAAGGATAAATTCAGAACCAGGTCTGTTCAGTGACAAAACCAAGAAATGCTTCCATACTCCACACTGACTCCGACACAAGCTCAAAACCTACATTATTGGTTTCCATCCAAGTACCATCAAGATGTATCATCAACATGAGACTCCATAGTAGAGACATACTTCAAGCAAGGGTCAATACTCACGATTACTTAACCATATGCAGTTTTGGGGAGGGTGGAGAAAAGTATAAAGATTCTCAGAGGCAAATAGTCCTCACACAAAGAATCATTTCAAAGGCAACAAAGAAAACATTAAATCTGATCCCAGTATCCCTGAATACAATAACACAGATATGGACTCTACAGAAACAAAGATTCACAAGTCCAATACGACCAAGAGCATTCTGAGATGTAGTGCATTGATTTTAGTGAGAGAGAGAAAAAAGGTGGATACAACTGGTTATTAACAACCATAAAATCCACTGAAATTTTGAGAAGACCAACTGTGTACTGATCACTGTTTAATCATTATGAACTTCAGTTTCTGTCTACTGCAGAAGAGAAGGGATGTGATTGTCCTGACACTGATGCTAAATGGGGGCAGATGGCAGCCAAGGTCAGAACCTTAGAGAAAATCTACAGAAGAGTGCCAGGAACTCTTGTTGTAAATAACCTTCCAAGCTTAGCTTGCCAAAACTAGCAGGGCCAGTCTAGAGAGAAGAGAAAGGAGTTGTTGGAAATAGATATCCCTGGGAAATTGGTCCTGGGTAAAATGACCTTTGGTGTGCCCTCTCTATAAGGAACTTGGGAACATGCTGGGGTTGCTGCTAGCTATCACATCTTGTTGGCAGGCAGGAAAATATATGTGAATCTACAAAATAGTGAATAGAGACAAGATAAAAAAAAAAAAACCTGAGAGAAAGG
This sequence comes from Muscardinus avellanarius, assembly GCF_963383645.1. Taxonomy (NCBI): domain Eukaryota; kingdom Metazoa; phylum Chordata; class Mammalia; order Rodentia; family Gliridae; genus Muscardinus; species Muscardinus avellanarius. Next base: position 147,550,364 of record NC_137786.1, read on the forward strand.
AAGAGGATACTATTCAAAAGACTACTTCAAGATTTCTGTCCTATCAGGCGTCGTGGTGCACGCTTGTAATCCCAGCACTTGGGAGGCTGAGACAGGAGGATCGCAGTTCGTAGATAGTCTCAGCTCCTTAGTGAGGCCCTTTGCAACTCGGCGAGATCCTGTTTTTTGTTTTTTTTTTTTTGTTTTTGTTTTTTGGGTTATTTTGCAAGTCTGGGGATGGAACCCAGGGACATTTGACCTCTGAGCTACACCCCCTGCCCTATTTTTTTTTTTATTCTTTATTTTGAAACTGGGTCTCACTGAGTTGCAAAGGGCCTCAGTAAGTAGCTGAGGCTGTCCGCGAACCATGATCCTCCAGGTCTCAGCCTCCCGAATGCTGGGATTACAAGCATGCGCCACCACGCCCAGCTGAGATCCTGTTTTAAAATAAAGAATAAAAAATAGGGCTTGGGGTATAGCTCAGAGATAGAATGCCCCTGGGTTTCATCCTCAGTACTGAAAAGAAAAAGATTTCCATCCCAACTGATAGTCTCCTTGGTAGCACCTTGGTGGTAACCTGAAGGCCAGCACCCACTGCTCCTCTAGATAGAATTGCTGCTGGATATAATTCTCTTTGTAGCATCTACAAGTTCTCAATTACATAGTAGATGTACATTAAATGGACTTTTTTACCAATAATAATTGGCAGCACTAAGGGGAAGTGCTGGGGATTGAACCAGGGGCATTTCAGCTTTGAGCCACATCCCCAGACCTTTTTCTTTTTCTTTTTTTCTTTCTTTTCTTTCTTTTCTTTTCTTTCTTTTTTTTTTTTTTTTTTTTTTTTTTGGTGGTACTGGGGTTCCTGGAAGCCCTTCTACCTCCGGGATACACTCCCAGACACACACACACACACACACACACACACACACACACACACACACACACACAAATTATATATATTTGGAAACAGGGTCTCTTAAGCCAGCGTGGCTGGCTTCGAACCTGCACGATCCTCCTGTCTCTGACTCCCAAGCACGGGGATTACAAGCGTGCAACACCACGCCCAGCTCTTTTACTTTTCATTTTGAAATAGGGTCTTAGTAAATTGCTGCAGATCTCACTAAATTGCCAAGGCTGGCCTCTCAAGTACTAGGATTCCCGATGTGCACCACCATGCCCAGCTGGCATCTTTTCATTAGTCATATCAAAATCCCCTCATGACACCAGCATGGGAAAAGGCTAAAAGATCTCAAACTCACATAAGTTTTAATTGATTTTGACAAGCAATATTCACTGATATTTAGCTTCTTGGTAGTCTTTCACTATACTACCTTATTAAAATATTGACTGTTTATTAGGAAAAATGAATATGATATAAAAGAAGGAGCACTGAATTGTTTATTTACTATTATTTTTGTTGGTACTGGAGGTAGAACCAAGGGGCTTTTATACCTCAAAACTGTATTCCCAGACCTATTTTATATGTTATTTGGAAACAGGGTCTGACCAAGTTGCTGAGAGCCTCACTAAGTAGCTGAGGCTGGCTTCCAACCTGTGCAATCATCCTGTGTCAGCCTCCCAAGTGCAGGGATTACAAGCGTGCGCCACCACCCCCAGCATGGATTGTTTATTAAACAATATCTGTACTAGACAACTCATAAATGTCTTATCTAACCATAATTGAAAACCACTTTATAGAGAACAAAACTTTTATCATGCATGTGATTGAAAGATGATATTTTCAAGGCACATTTTTAAAATTCTAGGTGTGGCCATGACTTTATTCTACCCAATGATAAATATTCAAGACATTGGCAAGAAACTTCTGGGAAATAGCCTTAAAGTAGAGGGGTCATTCCAATCACTGCTTCCTTCATTATGTTACTACATGTACGAGCTGGAATTCTAGCAGCTATTTTATTTTTTTATTTTTTATTTTTGGTGGTACTGAGGTTCCTGGAAACCTTTCTACCTCCGTGCTACAATCCCAGACCTATTTTATACTTTTTTATTTGGAAACAGGGTCTCTTAACAGGCTGGCTTTGAACTTGTGCGATCCTCCTATCTTTGCCTCCCAAGCGCAGGGATTATAAGCGTGCGCCACCATGCCAGGCTCCAGCAGCTATTTTAAATCATAAGACAAAGACCATACCTGAAGAAAAAATACCAGAGAACTGGCCCTTGCCCATATCTGAATGCTTTTATATCATACCTCTGTCTTCTCCTATAAGAGAAAGATTTTTTATTATTTATTTTTTATTTTTTTGTTAACTTAAAGATAACATTTTAATATTTCTTTTTGCTTTCTTTCTTACCAGAGAATATTTTTTTCTTTTTTTTTAGGTGAAACTATCATATATTTATTTATTTATTTTTCAGAAAAAAATCTATCCTAATATGTAATATGGACTCTAGATACCCAAAACAATCTCGAAAAAGAACAAAGCTAGAAGATATATATTTTCTGATTTCAAACCATATAAAGCTACAATGATTGAAACAGTGTAGTACTGTTCTAAAGGCAGATATATAAACGATTGGAGTTAAATAAAAACCTAGAGCTAAATTCTTCCATATATTGTCAAGTTATTTTTGACAAGGTTTCCACGAACATTTGGTGGAGGAAATAATAATCTTTTAACTAAATATTGTTGAAAAATAATAATTACATGAAAAAAGAATAAAATTGGACCCTTACCTAATCCCATATACAAATATTAACTCAAAATAGATAAAAGACCTAAATATAACTCTTAATACTATAAACTTTTAGAAGAAAATCAGGGTCATAAAACCTCACAACATTGAAATTGGCAGTGATTTCTTGGATATGATTTCAATGGCACAGGCAACAAAAGGGTATACAAACTCCCTAAAAAATAAAATATTGTATATCCAAAGACAATGTAAAGAGAGTTAAAAGTTACTGATAGAATGGGATAAAATATTTCCAAATGCTATATCTGAAGGTATATTATTATTCCAACAAGAAATCCTGAAAATTAACAACAATAAAGGCAAAGAATACAATTTAGAGATAGGTAAAAGACTAACAAAAATAATGAATCTCCACAGATAACCAATCTTAGTTGTCTGTTGGATGGAAAATCTTGTTTCTCTGGTTCTGGTGTGTGTTACCTAATTCTTCTTTGTAGTTAATCTCTGAGTATTTTCTCTAGTGCTGGTTTTGAAGACATAAATTTGTTCAGTTTCTGTTTGTCATGGAAGCTTCTTATTTCTCCATCTAATTTGATAGAAAGTTTTGCTGGGTAGGAAATTTTTGGCTGGAAATTGTTTTCTTTCAGAGTTTGGAATATGTTACTCCAAGCCCTTCTGGCTCTCATGACTTGGTTTGGGAAGTCTGGAGTGATTCTAATTCATTTGCCTCTGAATGTCACTTGGCCCTTTGCTTTTGTTGCCTTTAAGATTCTCTGCTGGGCTTCCACATTGGTCATTTTGACAATTATGTGGCGTGGGGATCCTCTTCTCCGATCCTGTCTAAAGGGAGTTCTATAAGTTTCCTGGACCTGTGTATCGACTTCTTGCTCTATGTTTAGAAAATTTTCTGCTATTACTTCCTTGAAGAGATTGTTGATCCCTTTGGTTTCACCTTCTTTTCCCTCCTCTATTCCAATTATTCTTAGGTTAGCTCTCTTAAAATGGGCCCATATTTCTTCAATGTCAAATTCCTGCTCTCGGATTTTTTTTTCTAAATTAGACACTGTGCGTTCATTTTTTGAATGATCATCTTCTAGGAGCGAGATTCTATTCTCCATGTGGTCTAATCGGTTGTTCATGCTTTGAATTGAGGCCTTTACTTCATTAATTGCATCCTTTATCTCTTTTTGGCTCTCTCTGAATTCTTTTCAAAACACCTCTATTATTTCTACAGTTATTTTCCTGATTTGATCTTCTAGAAATCTCTGAATTTCTGTTTTATCGGGTTCTGATGTTGTGGGGTTGTGGGCATTCATTGCTCCATTGTTATTCCTCTTTCCCATGATTTCAGAAGTTTGTGTCTTCTCTGGGTTCTTCCCTTGGGTCACTACGACTTCACTTAAGGTGCTCTGGATCTCGAGTCTGTGGTATCTCAGTCCCCACTACACCTTTACTGGGTTGTATCGCAAAGTCTCAGACCCAGGGAGTCAAAAGAGGCTGCTTTAGACTATGGGGGGTGCCAGGTTGGGCGTTCTCCTATGGTGTGATATCTCTGCCACCGCCACTCCCCCACTGGGTCAAGTCCCTGGGAGTCAGTACTGGGATTTCTCCTCTGGGGCCCGCAATTTGACTCACTGTTGTTGAATACGCAGATGGAGCTGTAGTGGACTCGGTGAATTCGCTGCTGCTGCCGCTGCCGCTAGTGACAATATGGCGCCGCTGTCACGCCCTCGGCCGTGAGGCTGGCGTATTTCTTCTCTGTTTTTGAACTCTGCTCTGAGTCCCTGCAGCGTGTGCTGAGCCTAGGCACTGGGAGCTTTAGATGCTCCCTGCGCCGAAAAATCTACCAAATCCCGCTGGGCTCTCCCGCAGCAGCTCACCTCGGCTCGCTGTCCGGGGTCTTCCACAGCGGCTCACCTTGGCTCGCTGTCCGCCGCTCCTCTCTGGAGCCTGGTGGGCTGTTGAGTGCGTTGGTCTGTAGCCGTAGCCATCCAGTGAGGTCGCTGCTGCCGCCGGCAGTAAGGCACTGCTGCTACGTCCTCGGCCATGAGGCTGGCATATCTCCTCTGTGGCTCTGAGCTCTGTTATGAGACCCCCTCCTCTCTGGGGCTGGTGATTTTTTTGTTTCTCTGGTGATGGTATTTTCTGGCTATGATAGGTGCTGATTTTGTTTTAATAGAGATTGGAAGTCCGAGAAAGATTTTTTAAATGTAATTTAGCCTGCATTGACTCAACGTGTTCACTATATTCAGGTAAACCTAATTTTAACTGTTTAACATTACTGGTATCCCAAGTCCACTAGCAAATGATAAAGCCAAGATTCAACATGCTATGAATCAGATGAGATTAGGCAGCTTCAGAATAGTATGGCTGTAGACAACATGCTCCAAATCGGTATCTTTTTATGCCTAAATTATACAGATGCTCTAGAAAATGATCCATTGAAAATAAAGATGTGGTATTTTAGATGTGGCTCTTCTAGAAACAAATTCTGAAATGGAAGTTGGAGGTTTGAAGAGAAGAAATTTATTGGGAAATCCCCTTCAATAAATCATTGGAGGGAACTATATCCATTAAAACTAGACAGAAAATTTGAACTGTGATTCAGTTGCAATGGAGAACTCCATCAATACCATGGGGTGCTTCAGAGCTAAATGACCCTTCAGAGATGTCTTAAATTAAGGGAGAGAGACAGGTCCTTTGAACTCCACTTAAAACAGTTATCAAATGCTGATTGTCCCCATAAAAGGGTCAAAAAATTGAATGACAACTCTTGAAGTAAAGGTCAACTATGACCTGGTAAGCCAAGGCTCCCAGTGGAGAGATGCTCACCTTGGTTCTGCGAAGAGTGGCTAGGTGGTGCTAGCTCTTTACTAGAATGCACTTACCATTAATGTGATTATCAGAAATGACTTAAATCTATTTCAAATATGATTCCAAAAAATCTGTTCACAGCCACTCACTCCCTTCAATGTGGCACATACTTGAGTACACAAGTGTGCAAGGTGCAAATTGGATCACTAAGGGAAATATGAAGATGATACAGATGCCTGCTTCTCCAAAAGATAAGATAGAGATAACAAAGACCTAATTATCATGCAAGGCTGAAAAAGGCATTTGTAGTAAGAGGCATAAAAACATGTCTTGGGAATTCAGAGGATGGAGACATTATTTACTACTGAGGAATTAGGAACATTTTTGTGAAAATGATAGCACTTGAGCTGGACCTTGAAAATGAGCAAGATTTGACCATGTGAAAACAAGAGTGTAATTTAGAGGCATTTCAAAGTGAGAAAATGAAGGCAATACAGGTGTGTCAGAAGAAACAAGTTTTGTTTGGCTGAAATGTAAAAGTAATGAAGGGAGGTAGAAAAGCTTTCCACAACAAAGGATGCTTTAGGAATGCTTAGTGAGGGTAGAATTAATTCTTTCACTATAAAGGACCTACTGAAGAACTTTGAGCTAGAGAATAGCACAACAGAAGATTTATTTAAGGAATATTAATATGGATTAGAAGAAAATCTTAGATACTCCTAAATCATTCCACCTGATCTTTGGTGAGGAAGAAATATTACAACTATTCTATCACACAATTACTTTACATCTTGTACTAAATATACAATGTCATGGTTTTTCATTAAGCAATCTGAAGATTGAACCCAGTGACATTCTACTTCCAAGCTATATCACCCAGAACTTTAAATTTTTTTTATGTTGAAACAGTCTTACTAAATTGCAGAGGGTCTTGCTAAGTTTCTGAGGCTGGCCTTGAACTCACAATCCTCCTGTCTCAGACTCCCAAGTACCAGGACTACAGGCAGGTGCCATCATGCCCAGCAAATAAGTCTTTAATTCAACTTCCTCCAGCAATTAATCTGAGCAAATCCTTTAACCATCAGGAATAGCTCAGGAACTCGGTCTCTCCCTCCAGTCCAAGATCTAATGAGAGCCAAAGACGAAACGAAGACTTCAAGGGCATCCAATGGAAACAAAATCAGCACCCTGACCCCCTTAAACTTCCAGAAGAAAAAATATTCTGGAATGAATAAAAGACAAATCTACTGTTTGTTCATAAATATGTCACCATTCCATGATTAATATAATAAAAAAGATTAAAAAAAATACCAACAAAAACCAAAAAACACACTCTAGCCAAATCCAGGGATGGTACTTCTGTCTCTGTGTACCGTGGTGAGAAGTGCAGGCCCTGGATTCAGATCCCACCACTGCCAGTTAGAACGTGTATTATTTGTTCAAATGACTGGACAGCTCTCAGATTACATTTTCATTTTCAAAATAGGGTTACTAATTATATTTTTCTTGAGGAATTTGTAAAGATTAAATGTCTTAATATATCTATGGCTCTTAGAGCAATACCTGGCACAAAGTAAGCCTTCAATAAATGCCGAACATCCTCATCACCATTATCATCATCTTCGTTTTGCCAAATCTTGTCACTTATTCACACATTTGATTAAAGAGAGATGTTTAAATAAGACAACCTGGTGCTCACAAGTTGTCCACCTGAGTGACTCCAATTTGGAGATCTGCTTTTTAACACAGGGAGAAGGTTTTCACTTACTTTGTGGGCAAGGCCCGGGGGGTGACTGTCCAGACGTCACACATGCTTCTCGTGGACCACCTTGCGGGCTTCCTCTTCCCAAGAGGTCCAAAACTGTTTGAAGGGCCTGTTCATATCTCCTCCTTAAGTTGGGGCATTTATTTCTGAAGTGTAAACAGAGCCTGGATGTGTTGACTATGGTGTCCACTCATGTGAATGTAAAGCCCCTTATGGTGCAGGACAGAGCCAAGGTTATGCAAAGAAGGAAAGAACTGCAGGCCTGAGCCAGGAGCTAGGTGCTGTCATCTCTCACCAGCAAGGAACTCTAGGAACTCAAGGCTTCTAAGTACAAACTTGGCCTTCCCACCATTGTGAAGACAGGAACAATAAAGGAGCATAGAACATATTTAGTATTTTTTGTTTGGTTAATAATTTTTAAGATATTCACATTGGGAGTCTCCTTTTTCACTTGTGGCACATTATGCTAGCATGGGTATCTGCTTGGAACATCCTCTACCTTCCCTTTCCTTAGGAACTAAGTAGTGACCTAAGAAGATCTGGGTCATGAACCAGACTGTGTCCAATGCAGTATGGAAATCCACTTTAAAAATGCCTAGATGAGTCGAGCGTGGTGGCTCACACTTATAATCCCAGAATTCATGAGGCTGAGACAGGAGGATCGCGATTCTTGGCCAGTCTCAGCTACTTAGTGAGGCCCTTTGCAACTCAGTGAGACCCTGTTTCAAAATAAAGAATAAAAAATAGGGCTGGGGATGTAGCTTGGAGATAGAATGTCCCTGGGTTCCATCCCCAGTACCATAAAAAATGCCTAGATGATTAAAATGTCTCCATAATTCAGCACATAGCCCAGTTATATACAAATACATGTCAAATTTTTAAAAAATGAGACAATGAATAAACTCATGCTTTCCCAGAGGTTCAGATAACTTGAGAAACTCGTAGCTAGCCTTATACTTGGCTGCAGCATTACTGCTAATATGTGCAGATGCCTTTGCACCAAAGAACCAATGAAGCTGAGGAACAATAGCAATAGCGTGGAAATTTGCATGAAATGTATAGAGAGAGCTACTTTCTGCTTTTTAACAACACACCAAGGTGCCCACATGTGTAAACCAGGGAAGCTGCACTTGGAAATAAGTGCCACTTACATTCGGCTCCTTGATTGCACATTCAAATAAATGTATACAATTTTATTTGAATGTGTAATCCTATGAGAATGGGAACATTTGAACAAACTCATTTGGTCCATTTATTTAGATCTCTGATGGCTCATTCTGGTAAAATGCACATACTTTCCTCTAAACCATTAACTGAAAGAAATGTAATTTAAGGCATTTTGTTAAGCATATTAAGGATGTTGAATTATTTTTTTCTTTCTTTCTGATGTTGTTAGATGGAACTGCAATGCACAGAAATGTATGCATCTGCACAAAAAATGATAATACCTCATGTATGACCTCAATAACATTCTACTGAGTAAAATGCCCTCAAGTATAGCAGTAATTTTTTTGATGTATAAAGAAAAAAATACGTGATTCCACTAGAACTAGAGAGACAGAAGCTTCCTTGCCTCCCCTCACTGCTTCACCTATTGTGATTTGCAGAATTGGCTGGGGGAGATTATTGTGTCCTTATCATTGCATTTAGGTTTGGTGGGATGGGAAGAGGCAGAGGGATTTAGAACAATGCCTCCCTGTGGTATATAGGCTTTTCTCATCCTTTTATAAGAGTGCTCCAGAGATACTGACATGGAGAGTGACATGCTTGGAGCTGAGTGTCCAAAAGGTTAATCTGAGAACAGTGTGTAAAAGGCAAAGGGTAAGGGAGTGCTGCTAGGGAGAGACAAGGTCCTGAAATAGCTTCCGTGAGAGTGATAAAGTGCCGGGACCAGGGCCAAGGCAGCTGCAGAGGGCGATGAGGATGTGGTCAGCAGGTACTGGGGATGAGATGGAGGGAGAAACAAAGACTGGCAATCAAATGGGTATTATACCCATTCTCTCTCCTCAATCAGAGAAACTCATTCAACACTCTAATGGGCCTAACACACGCGGGCATCTTTTAGAAATTCAAAATCATTGCCATCACAATTGAGTTTACTATCTTTTCTATTAGATTCCTCCTCACAGTTTACGGATATGTTTAAACACTCTCCATTAGCCAGGCATGGTGGCACACGCCTGTAATCCTAGTACTTGGGAGGCTGAGACAGGAGGATCTCAGGAGAACCTCAACAACATAGTAAGACTTTTAGCAACTTAGTAAGACCACATTTAAAAATTAAAATAAAAATGGTTGCATAAAGAGGTCAGAGGTAGGATGATAGTGGGTTCAAACTCCAGTACAAAAGCCAGGCGTGGTGGCGCACACCTGTAATCCCTGCACTTGGGAGGCTGAGACAGGAGGATCACACAGGTTCAAAACTAGCCCCAGCTACTTAAGTGAGGCTCTCAGCATCTTAGTGAGACCCTATTTCTAAATAAATTATAAAATAGGTCTGGGGTAGAGCCCAGAGGTAGAAAACCCCTGGGTTCTACCCCCTGGTACCATACACACAAAAAAAAAGACAAACTCCAGTACAAAAAAAAAAAAAGAAAAGAAATTCTCCATCCTACAGACATACTTCCTGCTTTGCTAGTAAACCCCAGGCCTCTTTATCACTGAATGAACTCCTTTCTCCTCTTGCTTCATACACATCTCCACCTCAGGCTGCCTTGCTGTCTGTAGTGGCTACTGGGCACTCTTGGTTTTATCTAGCATATAAATGTGGAAAACCAGTGCCACCTCAACTAGTTGTGTCTCTTAGCAAATCACATTTTCTGAGCCTGTTTCATCCTTTGTAGAATGGAACTAAGGTATTTTTTGTCATCAGGGATGCAGTAAGGATTCATAAAATGATAATGCCATTATTCTAAGTACTTGATATCAGATATCATTTTGATAAATCCTTATAACAGCATTAGGAAATATGCACTATAACACTTTTTTCAGAGATAGGATACTGAGACACAGAGAGAAAAAGTAATTTGTCCAGTCAGGATTGGAACCTAGGCAGACATATACTACAGCATAGCTTGACACACAATAGGTACAAAGTAGAAACTAAAATTCCAAGTGACTTGTGCATGTATGTTTCTCTCATTTTGAATTTTACTGTAATGTATAACTGCAATATCAATAAAACTATTTAAAAATTTTTATTAGAAGCAACCTATGTGTAAAACCAGGAACCTGGTTAAATATATTTTGAAACCATTGATTAAATCTATTTTATGACATTGCAATAATTATTAGTTTCTATCTTTTTCCCAGTTGGATGAGTTATGTTCTTTTTGCATAAACTAGGTAAAAATAGGGTTCTGACACTTGCAACTCAAAAGAGTCTTTAGATGGCTGCTAATTAATTGAATCACTTTTGGTGAGTATTGGGAGTCATGGGTAATCCATCCACCTACCAGTCAAACTCTACACAACATGTGTGTATTACTAATAGTCTTTTCAATAGATACAAAGCATTTCCTTTAAAAAACATAAAGAGCGAGCTGGGTGTGGTGGCGCATGCTTGTAATTCTAGCATTTGGGAAGCTGAAACAGGAGGATCACGGTTTGTAGTCAGCCTCAGCTACTTAGCAAGACCCTTCGCAACTCAGTGAGACCCTGTTTCAAAATAAAGAATAAAAAATAGGGCTGGGGGTGTGGCTCAGATGTACAGTGCCCTGGGTTCCATCCCCAGTACTGCAAAAACAAAAACATAAAGAGCTTAACAGAAGCATATTTCTTTAGTATATTCTCTAAACTCTCAAATGTTTACTTAAAGACATATGATTTCCAAAGATGAAACTTTAGAAGGTGTATATTTTGGATTTTAAACTTCCTGTTTGACCTACTTTTGCTAATATAAAACATATTTCCAGTGGTTAAAAAATATATTTTGGATTTTGATGACCTACTTTTGCTAGTTCCTCTTTTGACTATCATTAAGCTAATGAACTTTTATAACTAATTTGTATTTTTCTTCCACCTCAAGTCATTTATTTGCTTATTCAACCATTATTCAAATATTTGAGGAGTTTTATATTAGATATTGTGTTAGGTTGCATTCAAACCAGCCCAAAGGGCTGATAATCATGCACATGACTCCTTTGCATTATTAAATAAATACTTCATTTAAAAAGAGCTTTGTCTTTAAATCTTATTTCCACCCTAAAGGCAAGACTGTACTTTTTCATCTCCAATCACTCCCAGCCACAGAATGGACTCAAGTCTCTAATCCTAGGTTAGGAGCATTCACAGTTTGTCTTTTCTGCTCCAGGACTTAGTCTAGGAACCATCATGCAGACTTCTTGGGTTTTTTATCTTTGTATCCTGAGGCATTGCACACATAGAATTTCTTTTTGAAATATGCAATTTAAGTTAAGTAGCTTTAGCTATGTTTGGCATTATGAGCAAAGAATTCAGCACAGGAGTTTGGGATTGTTCAAGTTTCTGCATATAGAGATCATAAATGCTGAGCCAGCTTTACAAAAATGTTCTATTAAAGTCAACCAATTAAATGGGTATAATACAAGTCAGATGAAATACATTTGGCTGCATATAATTTTACATGGTCTTAATGGTTTGCATTAGCTTTTTAATACTAAAACCTAAATAAACATATACATAGCCTGAAGTTGGAGCACTAATGTATTACGAATGTCTTCCTATTTTATTTGCTGATAGAGGTAGAGAATGCATAAAGCTGGTCTGGATGTATTGTCTGAACAAAACTAATCTTTGGACAGGCAGGTAGCTTTTTATTTTCATACTATTTCTGTGAATTTCTCTCGCTTCCAGAGTCATCCTCATTAAGATTTATGAGTTTTCTAAATAATTCTAAAGGTTTTTACTAAATCACAATGTTGCCCCATGAAATATCCAATCTTAGGTTTGGGAAAAAGAATAAACAAGTAACTTGCCTGCTTCTCGCTCAATGGTGAGAGAATTAATTCAGCAACGGACAAGCTCATCTTTTCTTTTTTTAAGCATCAGGCATTTCTTAATTTACCTATCTGCAAATTATACCAGAAGGAGGAAGCATTTGTGTTAACTGTCCCATTAAATCTCTCTTTTGGACTCAAGAAATTTAGGCAAAGCTTAAGGGAAGATTTCTGAGTAATCTCAACAGGTTTCTTAGTCATCAAAGTAATCCACTGCTTAAATTCCTCCCAATGGCTTCCCACCATCTGTAGAACTAAATCCAAATCCCTTAGTCCAATGAATTAGTGATGACTACTCTATGACCTAGCATTCACATCTCCCTGTAGCCCTCATTGCAGGTATGTTGGAAACCTTTGAAGTTAGTTGTTCTTCCGAATCCACCTACAGCCAGTATTCCAAGATATTTCCTGCTCTACACCTTTGTCGCTGCTTCACTCTGCCTGGAATCCTTTCTCTCTCCTATGAGCCTGGAAAATAATGTCAAGTTAGCTATTAATTCCTGCAGGCAGCCTTCCTACAATTCTTTCCACGCAGCAAGAGTTCGAGAGTTGACTTGATCCTTTGGTTACCAACAATTTGATGGCCCTTCTCCTTACACACACACACACACACACACACACACACACACACACAAACACACACACGGATTTTTTTTCCATTCAGTGTGGCAAAGCCAAAAACAAAACCAAAGCTGAATGCCAACAGTATAAGTTTATTCAGTGCCCAAGGAATAGAGAAATGGGAGTTTAGATCACAAATCAACTTTTCAACCAATTGGGATAAAGGTAGGGAACCATAGAGAGAGCCTAAAAGGAATGAGAGGATAAGGAGAGAAGGATAGGCTGATAAAGGGGAGGAAAAGTCTTTTTCTTGGAACAAGCAAAGACTTATATGGAATTCAGAGCATCACCTTTCTGTACTCCTGTCCAGCCCTTGTCATGGCAACTGTTATGGCCCTTGGGGTGTGCCATTTAGCCTGTAGATAAAATGATAATGAGATTTGGGATCTACCAGAGGTCATTTAGTCTGTGAGCTGGTCTGGTCACAGAGGACTTGCAGCCTGTCAACATCCTGTTCTTAAAGATAGAGTTAGGGATGAGGGGAGAATTCATCCAGACTCTATTATTTTTATACTGGTAACTCTTTGTTTCCAACTATGTTCTGTACATGTTCTTATAATAATACCAATAACAGCATATTAAAATTATATATAAAATAAAATATAAAAGTATATATATAGTTCACTAAAACATTATAAGCTCCTTGAGAACAGGGACTATTTTATCTTTATACCCATGATAATTGAAGCACAACTTGGCAAACACTGGATAATAAAGAGTGGATGAATAAACAAGCACATGAATCAATAAACTTCATTTCTCCACTAAAATTACAAACTGAAGGAAAGTAGAACCAAGCAACGTAGCTCATACTTCTCAAGTATTCTTTAAAATAATTAATAATTTGTGGAGGTAGCTCAGTAGTAGAGTGCTTGCCTAGCATATGCAAGACCCTGTGTTTAATTACCAGTAACATTTTTAAAAGTTTCTTTCATGAGACAAGACAATTTTAAAATTCAAACATTCTTTTTGTTGAGGGAAATTCTGAAATATATACTGAGACTACTGTGCCTATAAACATAATGCCCTTGAAATACGAGGTGATATATACATGGAATATGTGGAATATGATACTCTTTGGGGATAACCAATTATTTAAACAAATAACTGATTTCTTTTAAAGGGAAATGAGCTCCTTGTTTTAAGGAGTTTTCTGTTCAATGGTGTGCTCGTTTAAAACACAGACCCCTTTTACCTCATCACAGACCCACGGAAGGAATCTGAATGTCTGAAATCAGGTTGCATTTCTTGCAAGCTTCCCAACATTTCTTAAAGTTTGATGACCACTTCTCTACACCTGCTGAATATTAACAGACATGTTTATGCTAGAAGTTCCAGGCACCTCTGGAGGCTGGGGTTTCATTTCCCTTTTTCCTTGAACCTGAAACATTTCTTCTCTGATGCACGCTAATAACCCAATTATACATGACTTTCTGACTCCCAAATCATCGTATCATTAGCACAATTTTAGAGGTTTGCTTTGAAAAAATGCTTCAAAGGGACAGATAATCCAAATATTTTCTGGTTTATCTGATTAAAATTCTAAGCTCTACTGAGAAGAACATATCTGTGTTAGATACTAGCAGCATCTAATGCTATAAGGCACAGGTCTATGGGCTAGAATCTTAGCAATCATGATCATGGAATACATACATACATATTCATATATACATATGATTCTATCACAATTAATACCAGTTAGTGAATCAATATAAGATTTTGTGGCATATTATATATTATATGAAGTATTTTATATGCAGTAACTATTGCAAGTATAATATAGTTTCTCCTATTCATAAAAATGGCTTTATTATGATAATTTAAACAAATTTATAGAATTGTCAGTTTTAGGGGTCCAATTTGCAAATATATATTTTCTTTTAGATTTAAGAGCCCTAGAACTCTCCAGATTAGGCAAAAACTGTTATGATTTTATTGTTAGTTTTAGAGAATTCTTCAACTAATCTATAGAGCTACCTTTCTTTAGTGTTCGACTGAAAAAGAAGGATTGCAGGTTCAAGGTCAGCTCTATTAACTTAGAAAGACTCTCAGCAACTTTGAAGGACTCTGTTTCAAATTAAAAAATAAAAAGAGCTAGGGTTGTAGCTCAGAGCTAGAATGCCCCTGGATTCAAAAATTTAAAAAAATCTAATCCTTTTGAACAATAAAAAGTATGAGTTTCTATTTATATGCAGAATGTGCAAAATATTCAGGCAATACCAATTTCTGAGGTTAGTGCCACAATTGCAAAATAAACCATTCCTGATGCAGTATAAGGTAGATCATGCCTCACCTCCTCTTGTTAGCAAGCTGAACTTGCTTTGAGGTAAACAGCTTTGCTCTGCTGTGCCCTTCTGCTATGATGTTCTGCCTTACTATATGCCCAGAAATAGTGGAGCCAACAACCATAGACTGAAAACTCTAAAACCATGAGCCAAAATGAATCTTTTCCCCCATTAGATTTCTACTGTCAGGTATTTTGTCACAGTGGTGGAAAGCTAACATAGTTCACTTATCTAAGAATTTACTCATTTATGCCTTCAATTATTAAACATATTAAAGCCCCATCATGTCAGGTGCAGCTAAGTCTACAAGCCAACAAGAAAGGACCACTACCATTGAGGAATTTATATTCTAGTGGGAAGATGTATAGATATCAACCAATATATAAAAATAAATTACAATCAAGACAGGCATGCTAGATCAGTGGTTTAGAAATTAGCCTTAAGAAACTCAATTGACTTAGCATACACATATTAGATATATGATAACATTTGTTGTAGGTTTTGAAGTATAATCTGGTTGTCTGTCTTTAAGAGTTGTGTGCAATTGAGTATCTATCAGTGCCATGCTTAGAGTTACCACCCACCAAGTATAATAGGAAGTTTAAGCTTATTCTACAGTTTTCATCTTCTCTTCACTTATGCATCAAAAGAGTAATAGATTTTAGTTTTTTCCTAACCCAGTTTACTAACTAATTTATAACAACTAGACCTTTAAACTAGCTTCAACATACTGGGTTGCAAGTATGGTAGCTGGGGCTCAGTACTCACTACAGGCAAGAATGCAGGTGAAAACATCCTTTGGGGGCTGAAGAACCCATTCCTTAGCAATATGCCCAGAGAAGAGGCCAGGACCCTAAAAATCAATGCAGGACCTATACATATTCACAGAGATAAGGCTGCCATAGAGTAGTAAACACCAATCAGGTTGCAGAAAACCTCATAAGACAATGATTGTGGAGTTCCCAGCTGCCCAGGGAAGCTTTATAGGAAAATGGCAATAACTGAAGTGAAGAGAGGGCTGTAAAGGCAGCACTTATGCAAAAGAAACTTTTATCAGAGGCTTTTAAGAGAGGTGTAGCATTCAGCTAAGATGGTTTCTTACCCTAAAGGGCTAAAAGTGCTTAACACTTTCTTGAGGTGGGATTGCAGTCTACCTGCCCAATTGCTTCCTGGAGAGCATGTTGGCTGGGTCGGGAGTACTTTCATGTTTTTTTTTCTTCTCCATGGAAGCAGAACCACTACTTTTGTTTCTCCCTACAACTGAAAGACACGTGTGGTTCTGTCTTTCACATTGACAATAAATCTTTTCCTGGCTCTGTCACTGAGCTGAGGTAAGAAATATTCTAGTCCACCAGAATATTGAATCCTCAGTTCCTTCATCCAGGAATATTTGCATACTCCTTTACTCAAATTTATTCTCCCTTTTTAAAAAAAAATGCAGACTCCAACATGAGAAAGGCCAGTTTCCATAAGTCAAATGAAAGTCTTTATATATCTTGTCCACAAAAAAAGAGAAACCCGTAAAGGCCATTTAACAATAAACCTCTATATCTAAGCAGCATTAGAAGTAGAGATTTTAGAACCAGATTCCTGGTAATCAAAATATCTTGGCTCTACCACTCACTCCACATGTAAGTTTAAAGTTTCTTTGTCAACTTATTTATCAAATAGACAATACAATCACACCAGATTCACCAAGCTGCTATCTTATGTAATTAAAGCCGGTAAAGCACTTAGGTTGGAATGAACACAATGTGTATACTAATGAGTATTATTATTTTAATGAAAGAAACTTTAATCTATTTTCATAAAGAGGAAAGTCTCTGTGGTAGAATGTGATACTACAGAAGGCAGATTAAGAGTTGTTAAACATCCAAGATATCTTAGAAGGTCTTCTGAGATTAGCATAAAGATTCAAAGGTATTTGATCTTACAACAATTAATTACTGATTCCCTGTTTAAAGCAATAGGAATACAGCCATGACCAAAGCAGAAAAAAACTGTCTCTGCCTTCATGGGCTTAATTTTCTAATGGGGAGTGTGGGGAGCCATTAAGGCTTTCCCCTAGATTGGTGTCTCTGACTCAGCTGACTGTCCTTCGCCCAGAGTCAACAAGGTTTGGGGTTATGGAAAGTTCAAAGAGGTCTGAGAGAGGATCAGGTGGTGATGATGAGAAGGTAGAAAGGAAATAGGCAGATAGGGAAAAGGCCTAGGTAGAAAAAAGTTAATTTCCTGAGTTTCCTGAGGGGCGACAAATGCCTGAAACTCCAAAGGCTCAGAGATAAGAAGGCCAGAGCTTCACAAAGCCATCCTGAGTTTCCTAATCAACAAACCCACCTAGCAAGTCTGGCATTCCTGAAAGGAGACCCTTCAAAGGACTTGCACATGCCCTATGCAAATTCTCCTTGGAAGTCACTCTAACCAAAAATGGATTTGGAAGCAGTCAGGCAAAGCCTGACCAGATGGCAAAAGGGGGACTTTCCCACTCGGGACCCCCTCCCCTTTTGGGGAGCTGTTCTCTCTCACAGATCATGTTGGCCCTGAGAGAAGGCAGAGTGCATCTGAGGGCACGTGGCTCGGGCGACTCTCGAGTAGTGACCTGAAGGCCTCTGCTGGACATCATGGCTGGCCAGGCCCCTAGGGATGACCTGTACCTCTTTTCTGGCAGATTGCGTGGACTCTGGAAGAAAGTAGTTTGCAACTGATTGGCACTTGGCTCGGGCGACACTTGGGTAGTGACCCTGAAGGCAGCTATTGGACCCCGGAGTTCTGACTGGCAGGTCATGCGGACTCTGGAAGAAAGCAGCTTGAACCTGAAGGCAATTTGGCTTGGGCTACTCTCAAGTATTGTCCTGAAGGCAGCTGCTGAACCCAGAGTTCCAGCCCCTTTGGGGGTGTTCAGCCACCCTTTCCCCATTCTCTGCTGCTTCCAATAAACCTTTTACTCCCCTTCCTGAGGTCTGTGGGTGTCATTCTTCGCTCACTGTAGACAAGAACTCACCGGGTTTTTTCTCAAGAAACCCTCAAAAACCCCCGTTTCAATGACATGGGGATACTGATAGGCTATCTGTAATATGTGTTTTGTATTGGTCTTTATTGTATTCTGGTGGTGGTAGCACGAGAATGTTGATTGACCTGTGGCTGTGTATAAATACCTCTGGAAAAACAAACCCGGCATCGGCTCAATAAAGACGAGATTGACCCAGAAGTTGCGTTGGCCAGGAGTGTCAGTGCAATAGAATACTGACTCAGGCATAGTCGTCAACCCATAGGAAATATTGACCCACGAACAGGGATCGACCAGTAGAGATAGTAGGCTGGCAGCTCCCCCACGTTAGAATTAAAAATTCTCC
Source organism: Muscardinus avellanarius (assembly GCF_963383645.1). Classification (NCBI taxonomy): domain Eukaryota; kingdom Metazoa; phylum Chordata; class Mammalia; order Rodentia; family Gliridae; genus Muscardinus; species Muscardinus avellanarius. The sequence continues at coordinate 147,568,815 of NC_137786.1, forward strand.
ATCCTCACGCCTCACTTCAGAACCCATACTCTTGCTGGCTGGCTTCAGCAGGTGGTGGCCCGTACAGGGAAAATTCTGAAACTGAGGATCCCATGAAGGACACTGCTGAATAAAAAAGGAATGTGCTCGAAAGATTTTTGGTAGTGGTGAAACGTGGGAATTTTGTAATACATAATCGGTCACTAAAGTAAAGCTTTGCACAAAAGAAACTAAGATAGAAAATGAAGGTACCTAACGTGTAAATAGTAATTGACAATAGGTCAGAAGATTAGTTTCTAATGTAAGAGTTGTAAAAAGCCAATGGGTCAAAAAATACTGTAATATACAATGGGCCAAAAAATTAGTTTTTTGTTTTTTGTATATATGTTAAAAGATATGCTTTGTGTTAATCTTTCTAAGGAAGAAACTGCTGCTCAGTACCATAGAGATGAATTGTTTTTTTTTTAATATCACCTCTTCAAGCAGTGATAAATTGGGCTGCAAAAAACAGAGAAGATACTAGGGGATTTAGAGTTTTCCCGGATACTGAAGACCCTGATGGTTAAGGAAGTGTTATTAGATTTCTTAGATGCCAACAAAACTGGGTCAAGGAGGTGTTATTAGAGGACATAGACCCTTTCCTTTCAAACAATTAAAAGAATTTAAAAAAACAACTTGTGCTCAATATGGACCAACAGCACCTTTTACTCAAGCCATGTTAGAATCTCTATGGAGGCTTTGTGTCCTTCTGATTGGAAACAGCCTGAGCCTGTTTATCAGGGGGTGATTTTTTTTTTTATTGTGGAAGCCTGAATTTGTAGAACAATGCCAATCTGCAGCAGATTTAAATGTAGCTCAGGGAATACCCATAAATTTTGATATATTAGCAAGAGAAGGACAGTCAGCTGAGTCAGACACCAATCTAGGGGAAAGCCTTAATGGCTCCCCACAGGGGAGGAGGGGGATAGATAATATATAGGATATGTAAGTAAAATAACCTAGTATATCCCATCATAATGACACAAATGGAAAAAATAGAGATGGGGAAGAGAAAGCACAAAAGACAGTGTAATTTTTGTTAGGGTGATCAGGGAAAGATTTACTGATGAGATTAAATATTTACAAGGGCCAGATGGAGGTAAGGGATAAAGCCATGTACATGTCAGGCTTCCAAATGTCTTGTAAAGTTTCTGAGGCGGAAAATTGCTTGGTATGTTCAAAAACAGAACAAGGGACCAATATGGTTAAGGCAGAGGAAGAGAAAGAGAGAGTTATAAAAGATAAGGTTTCCCAGGCATGGTGCTACACACTTGTAATCCCCGTGCTTGGGAGGTGGAGACAGGAGAATCAGGATTGAACAGGTTTGAAGCCAGCCTCACTGGTTTAAGAGACCCTGTTTCCAAATAAAACTATAAAATAGGTCTGGGAGTGTAGCCCAGAGGTAGAAGAAGGGTTTCCAGGAACCCCATTACAACCAAAAAAAAAAAAAAAAAAGGTCAAAGCAAGGGTGGGAACAGCTGATGTTTGGTCTTATAAGCCACAATAAGGACCATGGTCTTTAATCAGAGTTCAAAGGCCATGGAGAGTGTTAAGTGCAGGAGTCATACAATCAGACTTGAGTTTTAAAAGAACCAGGCTGTAGCCGGGCATGGTGGCGCACGCTTGTAATCCCCGCGCTTGGGAGGCGGAGACAGGAGGATCGCGCAGGTTCGAAGCCAGCCACGCTGGCATAAGAGACCCTGTTTCAAAAATATAAAAAAAATAGGTCTGGGAGTGTAGCCCGGAGGTAGAAGGGCTTCCAGGAACCCCAGTACCACCAAAAAAAAAAAAAAAAAAAAAAAAAAAAAAGAACCAGGCTGTATCCTGCATTAAGAAAATAAAATTAGGGGTCAAAGACACAAAACTAAGGAAACAAGTGGCAATGCTATCACAGTATTTTAGATGAAGCATGATGGTGGCTTGGATGAGAATAATTGTGATAATGAAAAGTAGTCTATAGATTTTTGTGTCTGTGGTACTAGGAATTTAATTCAGGGGCATTCTACCTCCAAGCTACACCCTCAGCCCAATTTTATTTTTTACTTGGAAACAGGGTCTCACAAAATTGCTGAGGTTGGCCTCACACTTGTGATTTTTCTGTCTTAGTCTTCCTAGAATTGAGATTATAAGCATGAGCCACCATGCCTGGCTAGGTAATATTTTTAAGGTAAGACCAATAGTACTTTCTGACAAATTGGTTGAGAGGGTGGGATATAAGAAAATGAAAGGAGTCTAGGGGATCTCTAAGGCTTTTATCACAAGCATCTAATAAGACAAATTTATATTTATTATGGAGAAATTTATATTTATTATGGAGAAATAAATTTATATTTATTATGGAGAAAAGACTGGATTTGAGGAGGTGTTAGGGAGAAAAAAAATTTGATTTGGGTCATAATATGTTTGAGATGGCTGTCAGACATCCAAATAAAAATTTCAAGTGGTGATATATGCAAGCCCTGAGTTCAGGGGAGAAATCTGAGCAGGAGATACGGGTTTTGGAATAATCAATGAATAATAAATTTAGAGAGAATTAGCACAGAAAAAGAAAAAGAATATCTCAGAAGAGGGCCTGGGACCCTCCAACATTTAGGATTTGAGTAGATAAAAGGAATAAGCAAATGAGAGATTAAGGAAAAAACTAACCAAAAGAGGAAGAAAACTTAATGTGTAGTCTTCAAGTCAAATGAAGAAGCTATAACTAGGGAAAAGGCATTTGCAATGAGTTAAATACTGCTGATAGGTCAAGTTAGATGAGAACTTCCCAGAGGACTTAACAATATGGGAATGTTTGGTGGTCTTCCAGGGTTGGAATTCAGTGGTAAAATGGAATAAAAGACTGATTTAAGTGGGATCTGGAAGTAATGAATGAGAACTTGAATAATTAAGTTATCTCCAGCTTTTTTTGTAGAAAAGAGGGAACCAGGTGAGACATTCATCAACAAATGAATGGATTACAAAATCATGGGATATATACACAATATAATTTTACTCCACCATAAATAACAACAAAATTATGTCAAATTTCAGGGAAATGGATGGAACTGGAAAGCATTGTGCTAAGCGAGATTAATCAGTCACCAAAAATGAAGGGTGTTCTCCCTCATATGTGGAAGCCAGGGAGAAATTGGGACACAGCAGGGACTCCAGACAAAGGAGAAACCTTAGTAGAATGAGGTAGGGGACCTATCTGAAGAAGATGGGAGGAGAAGAAAGACTTGAAGAGGGAAACACCTCCATGGACATGAGGTACACACACAAGCTTATCAAAGCCAGTCACTGTGTTGAGCACGAGAAGCTGAAGAGGGAAAGGGAGTGGTGTGAATACTTGGGGAGGGCTCGGTGAGTACTGCGTGCCTGTATGCCTCTACCACCATGCACTGTATCAAGATGTATGATTACAATGCACCAACAAAAAAAGGGAACAAGAAACTGAGATAGTATCCAAGAGGGAGAGATAAGGTCAACAGAGGTGTTTTTGCTTTTGTTTTGTAAGATAGGAAAAGTAATATGTTTATATTTTTCTGGGAATGGTAATGTAAAAACAGGGAAATGATGTATAAAAGAGATAAGACTTGCCTAGTAGCATGTTAAGCAGCGAAGAGGACATCGACTTTATTGTACAGATTCAGGGGCTGGCCTTAAACAAGTGTGTGGACAGGTCCTTTCCAGCAGTGGGAGGGAAGGCAGATGACAGGGGCACAGATGCAGATAGCACCAGATGTGAGGCAGAGAGCATGAGGAAATTCTCTGAAAGAGTTTGCATTTCGGGTAGAACAGGGAACAAGGTCATCTGCTGAGAGCAAAGATTCAGAATATTATGGAGGTCATCTGGTTGAGTGGATGAGGAAAATGTAATGTGATAAATTTTTTTTGTGGTACTTGGGATGGAACCCAGGGGCATTCTCCCTTTGAGCTACACCCCCAGCCCTATTTTTATTTTGAAATAGGGTCTCACTGAGTTGCGAAGGGCCTCACTAAGTAGCTAAGGCTGACTGCGACCCATGATCCTCCTGTCTCAGCCCCACAAGTGCTGGGATTACAAGGGTGAGCCACCACGCCCAGCTCAAACTGTTTAATTTTGGTGATGATGAACTTAAATGAAACCAATCAACTAGTAAAGGAAGGTATAGAAAAGGCAAAGTGCGACTAGATTTGGAGACTGAAGAAATAGTAAGGGATAAGTGTAAAGAGTGGCGTAGTGGAATAGGATTGAGGAATCTGGAGGAGGTGACTGGAGTATTGTAAACCACATTAAAGATTTTATACTTGAACCTACAGGATAAAAGAAAATTAACCCAGTCTTTCAATCAAGGCATGGCATACTTTAACTTAGTTTGCTACAAAGACAATTCTAAAATGTATAAATAGGATGGAGTGAAAGTTTATTAGTGAATATAAGGACTCTGTGGCACTTACAACTTCTCTTAAAACTAGAAAATAAGTTTGCTCAATAAAACTGAAATGGTAAATAAAAGGTTTCCTAAAGGGGTGCAATTGAAAAACCTGAACCCATCGTGAGTTCCCACTGAGTTCTTATCTAAGTGGCTTTCATAACTTTGCAAAATACCTCGTAAATATAGACTCTACCCTGAAACAAATCTGTTTGGTTTTGCCTTCCTCAAGGTCGACAGAAAGAAAATTACTTTCTCCTGTGATTTGGCATATTAAAAGGGGAAGAAAAAAAAAAAGGAAATCACCTGAAAGAAACCAACAATTTCTCATGATGGAAAATCTGCATGATTACTTAAGACATAATATATTGCACTTGTTTCTGACTAACTCCCAAATTAGTCAGACTTTTAAACGATTGAATACTTTATATTTTCATATATACACTAAAAGCATGAAACAAAAGTGATTGGAATATAGTATAAATAAAGGACATAAAAGATTAATTTCCCAATAAAATGTGAAATAATTGCTTTGAGAACATTTTTTCTATTTGATAAATACACTAGTAAATTTATTGTGACTTTTAATTTATCAACTATTTGAGAAATAGCATTTTAAATGATAATTCTAAATAAAAATGTGGTTAGACTCTAGGAAGAGATAAATATATTTTCCTTAGTAAATTAATCATGCTCAGAGTTTAAAAGGATGTCAATTTTGCAAAAGGCAGTTTCAACTGATGATATATTTGATATCTAACTGTGCTCTCTGTGAAAACGAATGCAGTTAGATTGTACTCTTAACCTTAAAGTCCATGGCATTGCTTTTTTGAAACCAAGAAATCTTTCACATCAAGATTGGCCTTAAAGAATTGTATTTAACTTTACCTTTTTTCCTCATTGGAAAGGAATATTTAAACTACCTTAATTAAGACACCAGGATTTGATTTTCTAGTCTACCTTGACTCTGAAATGGCTTGAATTCATGTGCTTCAAGTTTATTTAGTTTAATCCTTATTATTCAACCAAATTCTCATTGCTTAATCCAAAACATCTGAGTATGACAACTTATAGGAAAGAAAATTTATTTACTCACAGTTCTGGAGATTTGGGGGTTCATGTTAGGGCAGGAGAAGTATGCGGAGCTCATAGTGGGAGGTAGAGAGAAAGCAGGTTCAAGGGCTCTTTTCTTACATCCTAGAGGCTGGAAGCAGGAGAGAGAGGGGGAAGGAGGGAGGGAGAGAGAGAGAGAGAAAAGAGAGAGCCTAGCAAGAGCCTGAAATTCTCTCCCTTTAATCTCCAAGACCACACCCCCAGGAGCCCCTCCTCAGCAATCAAGCCCTCCTCCAACATGACTGCCTTGCCTAAGTGAGGGACATTCAGAACTCAAACTATAATATCTGAAGAACCAAGAGATAGAATGCAATCACAGTTTTTGATCATTAAAAATAGTTTTCTAACAGTGAAACAAACCAAATTGTGCTACACGGTATATTTATCTCTTCAAATTTACTAAAAGATTAATGCTTTCACTCAACCTAAGGGTACTGCATTTACTTAAGTAGGAGGGATGCCTAGTAGAAAAACAGAATTTATGCTTAGAAATTTTAGCTAGTTTTGTGTTTTATTTAGCACTTATTATCTATAAGTGCATGCTAGACTTATTTTTACCATTAATGTATTAATTAATTAATTTATTTATTTACTTATTGTAGTACTGGAGATTGAACCAAGGGCATTCTATTCCTGATCTATACCCCGAGCCATGTTTTAATTTTTTATCTTAAAATAGAGTTTCACTAACTTGCTAAGGGTTTCCCTAAGTTGTTGAGGCTGGCCTCAAACCTGGAATCTTCTTGTCTCAGTCTCCTAAGTTCTCTCGGCCAACATTCTCACTGCTATAATCCAAAATGGCTGACTACACAATTTCTAGGAAGAAAGATTAATTTTTCTCATGGTTTTTGAAGACTTAGAGGTTCAGTCTGTATAAAGAGGGTGTGCAGAGTTGAGGGCATGGCAGCAAGAAGTGGAGAGAAGTAGAGTTCAAGGCTCCACTTTCACTTCATAGAGGTCAGAAACAGAGAGAGTAAGAAGGGGAGGAAGAAGGATGAGAATCCCCAAGGCAACACCCTAGGGGCCCTCTCTGACAACCAACCCCCACTTTCAACATTGCTCCTATTTTTTTGTGGGGGCTAGGGTCACATTCTTAATTCAAATCCAAAGCATATTATGAGTAGTGGGACTATAGGCCTGTGCCACCATACCCGGCACTTGACCTATTTTAAATCACTAAGTTAATATCAGATTTCAAGTATATTTATTTTTATCTAAATCAGCTGAGTCACAGTGTGTTTTTTGCTTTGAACAAAATTAAATTTATCTGGTTAAAATGATCTAGTCTTATTTTTAGGAGCCACACATACACAGAAATAGAAAACCAATAAATATTCTTTCTCACACACAGCTTAAGAGTCAAGGAAAGCACCAGCTCTGTACTTCCACCTCCTGACACCAATTTAAAAACCACCATTAAATGGTCACCCAATTGTCATTCACAAAGTCAGAGCAGTGGTTTGAAAATGCCAGGTGAAAAATCAGAGTTCAACACTTTTAAGTAATTGCACTGTGACCTATACCATCTCCATCCAGGTATCAAAATGAAAACTCCTGACAGCTATTTTTCTGTCAAGTTGATTTCACAACTGGTATCCAGTAGAATTAAGTTTTTCAGTGCAACAATGAAGTGAAGTTCGTGCTAAATTATAAAATCTATGAAGAAAAAATTATATTTTAAATAAAAGAGAAAATGATATTCACCTAACTATAAATAATGGGCTTTCTAAGTCAACTATCATTGTCATCAATACAACTCTGGCATTTCATTAAGAACATGTGTTAAACTCTTTTAACAAAAGCAATGACCTTTTTCTCTCTACTTTAGAATAAAATTATAGCCATTTCCCTGACATTATGAATTCATTTTATAATTCTGACACTTTAATAAGGAAACAAACCTTTAATATTTTTAGTTGCTAAATTTTGCAGAGGGAAGAATAAATTTAGATGTTAATCAAGGACAACAGAAATTGCAGCAGTAAAACACACACACACACACACACACACACACACACACAAATATATATATATCAACTAAGATTCAAAGTCAACCAGTAACTATAATTATTAAGATTCTAAATTTAATCCCATTTCTGAAACATGAGAACTGCTTCAAGGGCAATTTCACTTGCAATATATAAAACAGTAGTATGCTTTCCCACCATTCATCTTGATGACAGTATGATATAAAAGAAGGAAAATGGGCTTTTGAGTATGTGAGAACTAAGTTAAAATCAGAGTGACACCATTTATTAGTTTTGTGACTTCAGAAAAATTATCCAATTTTGTTTAGTTTCATACTGTACATCCCTGAAATGGAAGTAGTCACACTTTCTTTGTACTGATGGCTATGACATTTCAATTACTAAAGTGAGTCAAGTATTAAGGTAATGCCTATAAATTAAGAGTCCAGATGAGAAAAAAAGAGGTAAAAACTATACAAATATGTACACACACACACACACACACACACACACACAGAGAGAGAGAGAGAGAGAGAGAGAGAGAGAGAGAGAGAAAGAGAGAGAGAAGCCTACAAATTAAGATAAAGGCAAAGGAGAAAAAATTCAGGGAGAGTTCAGGAAACATAAATAATCCAAGGAAGTATTTAAGTAGGCAATGTGGATAGAAACATATGGGAAGAATTATGTGCTTCTAATTCATATGTTGATGTCTTAGCTCTTAGTACCTATGACTATATTTGGAAATGAGGATAATTAAGAGATAATTAAAGTTAAAAAAGGTCATTAGGGTGGGCCCTAATCAAATATGACTAGTGTCCCTATATAAGATTTAAACACAGCTAAACTTTAAGATGTTGTAGGGACCCAAGGAGAAGATGACTGTTTACAAGCCAATCAGAGTTCTCAGAAGAAAACAGCCTTGTTAGCCAATTGTGGTGGGAGAGTCCTCATCTGAAGGTGTGGGAAGTGAAGGCTATGTCAATTAAGGTTCAGTCAGGAAACCAGAAGCCACTCTTTTATTTCAAAAAGAAGATTAAACTTTTAATTTTGAGATAATTGTAGATTTACATAAAGCCACAATTAATAATACAGAGATCTGTATACCCTTTGCCATCTTCCCCAATTGAATCATCTTGTAAAACTAAGACACATCAAAACCAGGATTTTGATAATGATACAATCAAAATACGTGACATTAATAGCCCCACAAAATTATTTTTGTTGGCCATAACCACATAACCCTCTCTCCTGCACCCTCTGCTTTACTAATCCCTTGCAATGACTGATCTTCTCTCCATTTCTTTGTCAGTTCAATAATGTCATTTAATGGAATCATGTAGCAGGTAACCTCTTGGGATTGGTCTTTTTTCACTGAGCCTTGCCACTTGGCCTGGAGACTTGTCCAGGTTGTTATGTTTATCAACAGTTCACATCTTTTTGTTGCTGAATAGTATTCCTTGGTTGGGATGCACTTGTTTAAAAATTTACCTTTTGAATTATATAACCTGTGAAGGTGACCTTATATGACAAGAAACTCTAAGTATGAATTAGATAAACAACTAAAAACTTGGAGGGCAGCCTGGGGTAGGATCTAAATCATATACAAGTCTCTTTTTTTAAAAGAGAGGCAGAGGTAGATTTGGTACACACTAAAGAGAAGGAGGTAATGTATCAATGGAGACAGGGACTGGAGTAATGTGGATATAAGCAAGGGATGCTGGTGCTAGCCAGAAGCTGGAAGAGGCAAAGGGCAGCCTCCCCTAGAGGGAGTAATAGCACAGTTGATACTTTGTCTTCTGCCCAGTGGGGAACTAATTTTGAACCTCTGGCCTCCTGAACTATAAGAGAATAAATTACTTTTTTTTTTTTTTGGTGGTGGTACTGGGGTTCCTGGAAACCCTTCTCCCTCAGGGCTACACTCCCAGACACCTATTTTTTATATTTTTATTTGGAAACAGGGTTTCTTAAGCCAGCAAGGCTGGCTTCAAACCTGCACAATCCTCCTGTCTCTACCTTCCAAGCGCAGGGATTACAAGTGTGAGGCAGCATGCCCAGCTAAATTACTATTTTTATATCACAGAATAATGGTTATTTGTTATAACCACCATGGGAAAGTAATGCAAATATCCAAGATTTTCAGCTGTATTTAGTAAGGAGAATATGGGAAAGTATCTCTACTTTATTTTTCCAGTAATAGCAGTTTCCAGAGAAAAGTTAATTAGGTATAAACAAAACCACTGTGAGGGCTGGAGAATTAAAATCAAGTTAGATTACAGCTGTTTTTCATTGATTTACAAAGCTGTTCTCATATTCACACAACCTCTAACCTTTTGTTTTTAGGTACCACAAATGGAACTCAGGGCATTGTATCTCTGAGCTACACTCCCAGATCTATTTTTTAGTCTTTTTTATTTTTCTGAAACAAAGTCTCACTGAGTTGTAAAGGGCCTCCCTAAGTAGCTGAGGCTGTCCACAAACCATGATCCTCTGGTCCCTGCTTCCCGAATGCTGGGATTAGAAGTGTGCACCACCACGCCCAGCAAGCTCTAACCTTTAAACTCCTTACTACTGTATGTAGATCCATGTACCTGCAAGACAATCACAGATACATGGCTCCCCTCCAAAGTGGCTCCACATACCTTGGAAGCTACATGGTAAGTGAAGAGCAACTGATCTTACATGGTTATTTTGAGGGTCAATGAGCATTGTGCTTAAGTATAAAAAGTACAGTGAATCATGAGTGATTTCAGTCAGGCAGATGACCACCAGACCTAACATTCTGTCTGTTAATATGTCAAACAGATCCTATATGGCTGCCTATATAATCCACTTCTAGGGATCCTGTGATCAATGAATAATCATTTGATATCCCTGTACCACAAAACATTTTCTTTTTTTTTTGTTTGTTTTTGTCATTAAAACTCCCTTGAAAAAAAATTTTAATTGGTGCACTGTATTCATACATCATAGTGGGATACAAACTTTTGTAGACATACATGCACACATTGCCCAGTCAGCCCCCACCCGATCCCCACCCCATTCTCTCCCCATCCCTCCTTCCCATGCTTGGCTTAGAGGTTGACATCTAGTATTATAGCAATTTATCCAAAATTAAAAATGATAATTTCACATAACAGTTTCATTTGTCTGATACCAAGCTTTTGATGACTTAAAGATAACATTTCAATATATTTTTTTTTGCTTTCTTTCTTACCAGAGAATATTTTTTTCTATTTTTTTTTAGGTGAAACTATCATATATTTATATATTTATTTTTCAGAAAAAAATCTATCCTAATATGGAATATGGACTCTAGATACCCAAAACGATCTTGAAAAAGAACAAAGCTAGAAGATGTATATTTTCTGATTACAAACCATATAAAGCTACAATAATTGAAACAGTGTAGTACTATTCTAAAGGCAGATATATAAACCATTGGAGTTAAATAAAAGCCAAGAGCTAAATTCTTCCCTATATTGTCAAGTTATTTTTGACAAGGTTTCCACGAACATTTGGTGGTGGAAATAATAATCTTTTAACTAAATATTGTTGAAAAATAATACTTACATGGAAAAGAATAAAATTGGACCCTTACCTACTCCCATATACAAATATTAACTCAAAATAGATAAAAGACCTAAATATAAATCTTAAGACTCTAAACTTTTAGAAGAAAATCTGGGTCATAAAACCTCACAACACTGAAACTGGCAGTGATTTCTTGGATATGATCTCAATGGCACAGGCAACAGAAGAGTATACAAACTCCCTAAAAAATAAAAAAAAAATTATTGTATATCCAAAGACAATGTAAACAGAGTTAACAGTTACTAATAGAATGGGATAAAATATTTCCAAATGCTATATCTGAAGGTATATTAATATTCCAACAAGACATCCTAAAAATTAACAATAAACGCAAACAATACAATTTAGAGATAGGTAAAAGACTAACATAATGAATCTCCACAGATAACCAATCTTAGTTGTCTGTTGGATGGAAAATCTTGTTTCTCTGGTTCTGGTGTGTGTTACCTATTTCTTCTTTGTAGTTAATCTCTTTGAGTATTTTCTCTAGCGCTGGTTTTGAAGACATAAATTTGTTCAGTTTCTGTTTGTCATGGAAGCTTCTTATTTTTCCATCTGATAGAAAGTTTTGCTGGGTAGGAAATTTGGGGCTGGAAGTTGTTTTCTTTCAGAGTTTGGAATATGTTACTCCAAGCCCTTCTGGCTCTCATGACTTGGTTTGGGAAGTCTGGAGTGATTCTAATTGGTTTGCCTCTGAATGTCACTTGGTCCTTTGTTTTTGTTGCCTTTAAGATTCTCTGCTTGGCTTCCACATTGGTCATTTTGACAATTATGTGGCGTGGGGATCCTCTTCTCCGATGCTGTCTAAAGGGAGTTCTATAAGTTTCCTGAACCTGTGTATCAACCTCTTGCTCTATGTTTGGAAAATTTTCTGCTATTACTTCCTTGAAGAGATTGTTGATCCCTTTGGTTTCACCTTCTTTTCCCTCCTCTATTCCAATTATTCTTAGGTTAGCTCTCTTAAAATGGGCCCATATTTCTTCAATGTCAGATTCCTGCTGTCGGATATTTTTTTCTAGATTAGAAACTATGCGTTCGTTTTTTGAATGATCATCTTCTAAGAGCGAGATTCTGTTCTCCATGTGGTCTAATCGGTTGTTCATGCTTTGAATTGAGGCCTTTACTTCATTAATTGCATCCTTTATCTCTTTTTGCCTCTCTCTGAATTCTTTTCAAAACACCTCTATTATTTCTACAGTTATTTTCCTGATTTGATCTTCTAGAAATCTCTGAATTTCTGTTTTATCGGGTTCTGATGTTGTGGGGTTGTGGGCATTCATTGCTCCAGTGTTATTCCTCTTTCCCATGATTTCGGAAGTTTGTGCCTTCTCTGGGTTCTTCTTTGGGTCACTATGACTTCGCTTAAGGTGCTCTGGATCTCGAGTCTGTAGTATCTCTGACCCCACTACTCCTTTACTGGGTTGTATCACAGAGTCTCCGACCCAGGGAATCGATAGAGGCTGCTTTAGACTATGGGGGGTGCCAGGTTGCATGTTCTCCTATGGTGTGATATCTCTGCCACCGCCACTTCCCCACTGGGTCAAGTCCCAGGGATTAGAGTACTGGGATTTCTCCTCTGTGGCCCGCAATTTGACTCACCGTTCTTGAGTACGCAGATGTAGCTGTACTGGACTCGGTGAATTCACTCCTGCTGCTGCCGCTGGTGACAATATGGTGCCGCTGCCACACCCTCGGCCATGAGGCTGGCGTATTTTTTCTTCTCTGGTTTTGATTTCCACTCTGAGTCCCTGCAGCGTGTGCTGAGCTCAGCCACTGGGAGCTTTAGATGCTCCCTGCGCCGAGAGATCCCGCCTGGATTATCTGCAGTGGCTCACCTCGGCTTGCTGTAGCCATCTGGTGAAGTCGCAGCTGCCGCCGGCAGTATGGTGCTGCTGCTGCGTCCTTGGGCGTGAGACCGGTGTATCTCCTCCGTGGCTCTGAGCCCTGTTCTCAGTCCGCTTTCTCTCTGGAGCCTGGTGATTTTTTTGTTTCTCTGGTGATGGTGTTTTCTGGCTATGAAAGGCGCTGATTTTGTGGTAATGGAGATTGGTTGTTAGCGGGGCTCTTAAGCCCCGCTTTTCTCAGTCGCCATCTTCCCGGAAGTCACAAAACATTTTCTTACCACTACTCTGTAAGCGCCATCTCACAATCTCAACAATACTGGGATCCTATTATTCATTGAAACCAGGTAACCCAAATCCACTGTAGCATCTCTCAGTCATCTTTGGTCTACAGCAATACTACTATAAGCTTTTTTAAGGATGTTGATATTCATACACTAATGCCATTTTAAATTTTTTATTGTTTGCAATACTGGGGATGGAACCCAGGGGCATTGTGCCTCCAAACTATACTCCCAGAACTATTTTTTAGTTTGTTTGTTTTGGTTTTTTGTTTATTTATTTATGGTGGTACTGGGGTTCCTGGAAACCCTTCTACCTCTGGGCTACACTCCCAGACTATATATATATATATATATATATATATTTGGAAACAGGGTCTCTTAAACCATTCCAACCTGCACAATCCTCCTATCTCCGCCTCCCAAGCGCCGGGATTACGAGCGTGCGCCACCACCCCTGGCTTTTTAATTTTTGAAACAGGGTCTCACTGGGTTGCAAAGGACCTTGCTAAGTATCAGAGGCTATACATGAATCTCCCAAATGCTGGGATTACAAACATGCGCCACCACGCCCGGCACTTTTTTTCTTTTTTTGATTGTCTTCAAAGTTCATTCCACAGAGTATGAATGAGCAGGTTTGTAAAGAAAAAACCCACAGTTCCATCTTCCTAATACTTTGAATTCATTCTTTTACAGAATGCCAGGAAAATTCTGACAATTCAACCTAATTAACTATAGCCATCACTAAGTTCAGGTATTCATTAATCATCCTGACATACTGCAAACACCACTCCCAGATTCTTACCAACACAATAAGTCACATTTTTCTCATGTGAATATGCCCTATTAGTAGGCCTGGTCTCTTTTTCTATCATCCTTTTTCGTCTCGTACTTTAGAATCTACGCCCATTTTATTTCCCAAAGTCTTACCAATGAAAAGTGGTCATCTCCTGAAACTCTTCTAAGTAGGTGCCTCTTCCTGACCTTTTTTTAGGTTATACTGCCTTTAGGATAACTGCTATCCCCTTGAGAGAGAACTGTCTTAGGTGAATTCAGTATAACTATTTTTTTCCCCTTTGCAGGGATAAAGGGAGGTTAAGACTCTTCCTTTCAGATACAAGTGGCTGCTTCTGACATCCAGGAAGCTTCATGGAAATTTAGGAGGTCTAAAGTATAGATCCAATGTCCCCCTCCCATTTCCTTTTCTTTCTTTCTTTCTTTCTTTCTTTCTTTCTTTCTTTCTTTCTTTCTTTCTTTCTTTCCTTCTTTCTTTCTCAGTGGTACTGGGGTTCCTGGAAACCCTTCTACCTCTGGGCTACACTCCCAGACCTATTTTTATTTTTTATTTTTATTTGGAAACAGGCTCTCTGAAGCCAGCACGGATGGCTTCGAACCTGCGTAATCTTCCTGTCTCCGCCTTCCGAGCACAGAAATTACAAGTGTGGGCCACCACGCCCAGCTTCCCCCCTCCCATTTCTGAATGCCCCTCTCCTTCCACACCAGTGAGTGCCCTTACCGTTCAGCATAAGAAACTGAGTACTAACCAACAATTGGTACTACAACGCTGCAATTCTTACAAAAAAGCCTTAAGCTTCTTAGGCCACATCTGCCTTGTGGTTACAGGATCTCTGAGAGCTACTTTAAGCTTTTGATCTTTTACCCTTTGCTTTCCATTTTACTTTTTTACATGCTTCCACTCTGTATACACAAAAGAACCAGGTTTCACAACACTCTGTAATCTCCACCATGGCTACAAATGAGTTAAGGGCCACAGCCACTACATTTTCCAAAACACTGTCTCCCACCTGTACTCCATCACTCCACATCACCACTGGTGAATGGTTGTGACATTATCACTTGTCACCAATTACAAGCATCCATTTTCCCCTTAAAAACTTATTTACATAGAATCAAATATGTGAGCAATCCAATCCCAGCATACCACTTTCCTAGGGCTATTTGTGGAACAAATTACTGTATTACTGTTGCAGCAAGAAGCAGATGGTACACCCAAAAGGAATGACTGAAGAGTATAAGCAAGAATAAAAGAAACTTTCAAGAGATAGAGAAGCAGCCTGGGCTAAGGAAGAACAAATGTTTCTACTTCCAAAATGAAAGGGCAAAAAAACTGGTTGCTGAACTTTGGAGATCTATATATGGAGGAGAGGGCTATGTCAGAAGCTGTGATGCTGAGAAAAATAGCTGTTTCCAAACTACTGCATAACAAGATAATCATCCTGACTCTTCCTCTTGCCACCCAGACTTCCCTTAATGGCCCCTTTCATTTGTAGGACCCAAGCAAGGGAAAGGGAGCCTGCTTAATATATGCATGAATGCTAACGTCCTGGAGTGCTGAGCAGTCAGTCTCTAGTGAATTTCGAGTTGAAGAGAGCAACCTGTTCAGCAGGCTTCTTGCTCATGCAATATTGGAAAAAGAGAAAAGTTGCTTTGTGTGGTAATGGGATTGTACCCGGGGGCACTCTACCTCTGAGCTAAACCTCCAGCCTATTTTTTTTATTTTGAAAGAAGGTCTAAGTTGCAGAGGGTCTCCCAAAGTTGCAGAACCTGGTCTTGAATCTCTGATCCTCCTTTCTTAGCCTCCAAGTACTGGGATGACAGGCCTACAATCACCAGGCCCAACTAGAGAGGGCTTAAAGTTAAATACCAAGTAAAAGTATGCCATTCGGGGATATGGTGTTAAGTTAAAAAATTCAAGCTAGAGTTGAAAGTGCTTGTCCTAGAGATAGAAAAAGAGAGAAGGGGTTAGAGATTGGGTAGGGGCTGATTGGGTGATGTGTGCATGTGTATCTCCACAAGTTTTTTATCCCATTGAGATGTATGATTACAATGCACCAATAAAAATTTATTAATAAATAAATAAACTAGTGGTATTTTTCTTTGGAAATATAAAATCTTATAGATCTATTTGACTTTTTAAACTGTATGTGTGTATATATGTATATACATATATATATATATGCAGAACTTTGTTTAAAAAAAAGAAAAAACCTTCAAAGATACAAAACACAGCACCATGTGAAGCTCATGAAAATTTCATAAAATTGTTAATCATTTATTATTATAATGACAAAACAAATGACTTTACATTATGCCCATTACACTCGTGCTAAGGATAACAACACCTACTCTATTATAAATGCTACTTGATCTTTTTAAAACATTATTTAGTATGCTTAGAATAACTGAGCATGCCTAATAAAATATTTATAAAACATTTTTTACTAAGCAAAGAATCTACTTTTATACAGTTTACACACAACTTTTAATGTTAGTAAAAGAAACAATGAAATTATTTTATTTCTTGATATTTAAAAAAGACTGACTCCCAAAGACATATACTCCAAACATATAACAGATTCTTTCATTAATATGATGGTCTTGGCATCTTAATATATTATGTTTAAACTTTAAATTATGTACTATTTACTACAGCAAAAACAAATGAGGACAATGAATAAGAGGTTCAGAAAAAAAATGAACACAGACAGCCAATAACAACATTGTATATCCGTCTCTTTTGTCACGAAAGAAATACAAATTCAAAAAATGACACACTATTCTTCAGTTAGCAAAGATTAAGTACAGGAGAAAAACAAAAAGATAATACTTAAAGTTGATCAGAAAGTATGTAGGTGGTTGTGGTCATACAGGTACTATTACCTGGAAGCTTAAAGTATAGTCTTTTAGAAGAGCAATATGGCAATACTTTGAACCAGTCATTCCTCTTCTAAAATCTTTCTTAAGGGCATAATTAAACATGTACTTAAAAAATGTACACTCACTGCACCCACTTACAGTACTCAAATACAGACAATCAAAATGTCTGACACGGAGGAAAATAAGTATACTATGACACATCTTCACATGTCAGGCCGCGGGCTTCTTCTCAATGCCATTACCTCAAACTTGCTTTAGCTTTTTTTCTGCCCAACAGAAGAGTCTACTTCTAACAGAGGAAGACAGACTCTGGCTTTTTCTTTGACCAGATCTGACTTTATGGAAAGCAAGAGGAAATCTTCTGGTGACTACTGGGACAAGTCTTCTTTACTAATAAAACAGATGTTATAAGAGAAATGGCCTTTCCTGGCTTTTAGATGCAATATTATAGAAAAATAAAACTGGAAGTTACAGCAGCAGTTCTTGTGATCGAGAATAAGAGGAACCTAAGGCAAAAATCAATAAAATGAAGCCAAAGCCAAAAAGTGAGTCCTTAATGACACTTCTGAACTGTGTTATTTGAGATAATAAATGTTCTTGGTTACTTAAGACAATTATATTTGGACACTGCTACCACTGTTCAAAAGCATCCTGATATTAGTCATACAGAGAATACTTTAGAACTACTAAAAGTTTATGTAGCAGAGATATTATTAACTGTAGATGTATAGTTGAAGAAACTTATGAAATAGTTTGTTCCCACTTAAAAAAAAAGTTTATTTCCACTTAAAAGTCTGGAAAGATGACTCAAGGTTTTAAAAGTAGGCTTACTTCTAAAGACAGAACTTAAATGTTTCCTTTTTGCTTATTTGCATTTTCCTTTTTCTACAATAAATCTGTAAGATTCTGTCATCTGTCATTCTATCAATTCAATGCAATTTTGAACAGGAAGAGGTAATATATATTTCAGTAAGCTATCTTGAACTGGAAGTCTGCTTTTATGATAATAATAGTTTTTAGCTTCTCAAAATGTTTTGTGGAATAAAATTTGATATTATCAGGCAATGATTTTTCAGTGAATATAGATGATAATGGTTTTGACTTCCTTTGTTACTTAAAGAATCATATCATGACTTTGTACCATTTCTTATGAGAATTTCTTCTGTAAAGCAAAAACAGTCCCAAAATGAAGGGTCTTCAGGTGTCATGGGAACAGCAGATGCTATTAAATCTTTAAAGGTGAGAACAGTAAACTGCTTCTGGCTTGGTTTAGAATCATCCTGAGATGAAGCCTAAAAGCGGGAAAAATAGATTACTTCATTATTAAACTGAACATGTTAATTATATAATCAAGTTTTACAACTGTGAAAATAAAAGTGACTTACATTTCCATAGCATTAAATTATAACACAGTGAAAATTTATAGAATATTTTTTATTCTTTATATTAGTGTTGCCAACAAAATAAGTTAAAAAACCAAGGTTCTCAAACTTTTTTTTTGTGATACTAGGAATAGAACCCAGGGGCTTTCTACCTCCTGGCTACACTCCCAGACCTATTTTATATTTAATTTGGAAACAGGGCCTCACTAAGTTGCTGAGAGCCTCACTAAGCAGCTGAGGCTGGCTTTGAACCTGTGTGATCCTCCTGTCTCAGCCTCCAAAGTACTAGGATTACAAGCATGTGCCACCACACCCAGCTCTCAAACTTTTTGTATTTAACAATAACCACTGTGTTGTTTAAAATGTGTATTTATTGAGCCCCACTTCCAGAAAGATCAATTCAGTAGACTTAAGTTAAAAGAAATGCCCAAATCTGCAATTTTGGCAAGAAGAGTAGGGCAAACTTCTGAGAATTTCTACTCTAGAGTATGGATATGATAAAACAGCTATAACTATAGAGATTTAACAATTCTTTAGGAAATTATTTAACATGAAACATAAACAGTTATCTTCTACTATGAAATACAGCCTTTGTTCAAGAACCCAACCCAGTGTAGATCTTTTATATTCTATACATTGTAGTACAGGTTGAGAACCTTTAATTCAAAAATTTAAAACTGAAAATGCTCCAAAGTCTGAAACTTTCTGAGTGTCAACATGATGTAACAAATGGAAAACTCCATTATCTGATCTTACGTGACAGGCTGCACTCATAACACAGATATGCTAAAACTATTGCATAAATTTACCTGCAGACTAGGTGTACAAGGTGTATGTGAAGCATAAATGAATTTTATGTTTAGACTTGGGTCCTATCCCCAAGTTATATCATTATGTTTGAGTTAATATCCTGAAACTAGGAAAAAATCCAAAATACTTTTGGCCTTGAGTACTTCAGATAAGGGCTACTCAACCTATATAAATAGTATTTGGGTTTTGTATAATGCTTTAACAAAATCCAGTACTTATTTAGTATGACGTATGTCTCACAACTCTGTTGTGATATGTTTTTGTGTGTGTGTGTGGTACTGGGGTTCCTGAAAGCTCTTCTACCTCCAGGCTACACTCCCAAACCTATTTTATACTTTTTTTGGAAACGGTCTCTTAAGCCAGCGAGGCTGGCTTCGAACCTGCATGATCCTCCTGTCTCTGCCTCCCAAGCATGGGGATTACAAGCGTGCGCCACCACGCCTGGCCATGATAAGGTTTTTATTTCAATTTTTTACATGGGAAAACTCAGGCTCAGGAAGGTCAAACAACTGCCCAATCATACCACCCAGGTTAAATGGTAGGCCTGGCCCTGGAACCTAGTCTTTCCACTATGCCACTTTTGCCTAACTAGGCTCTATCTAGGAAAGGAATTACCAACGTTTCAAAAGCTAAAAAATTATACAAAAAAATAACATATTTTCTGGGAGCTATTAAGCTAAGACTTGAGAACATTAAGATAGGTAACTTCGGTCAGCACACTTTCAAATAAGAGATATTAATTTTAATATGCCATTCCTTTTAAAGGAAACTAACTTATCATTTGGTTTTAAAATTTCCCCCGCAACTTATGTGCTGGAGACAGCCATGCTGAAGGTAAAATGTGGTAGCTGGGAAGAGTTCCTGCATGCATGGCTGGGAAGGGTGTGTCTGTGTCCTGGTCCCCAGTTGTAACATCTGCTCTCCAATCTTTTGTTCTCTGCTCCCTGCTGTGATACCCTAAGAATTTCCGGCCTCAGATCCTGTTTGAAGCCAGAGTAAAATGGACTGTGTATATATGAACTGAAATCTCCAAAACTATGAGCATGTAAATCTTTTTTATACTAAGTTTTATGTTTCAAGTATTTTGGGCACAGTGGTAAGAATGCTGAATGAAAAAATAATCTATGAAAAATTTTGATCACTTGATTAATCTATCAAAGCACAGACTTGTCTGAGCTATTGCTCTAAAAGGAATGGTATTTCATTTACTCTATGTTCTTTCATCCAGATTCCCTAAACATAATGATGTGCATATAGTTTTGATTATTATAATAGTATAAGTATTCCTAAACTGTTTTAACAAAATCACAACTAAATGTAGGCTAAGAGACTTCAGCACTAACTTTCCCCCCCCTTACTTACTAATTAATAGCCAAAGAAATATAAATAGATTGTGATTGAAAAAACTGAACTGAGACTGCTCACTTTATGCCACAGTGCGGTTGGCATAAAGTGTCTCATAGGTTTGACACTCTAACTCTGAGAATAATTTAGGATATTACTTTAAAAGGGGAGGAGGCTCAATATTCAAGACAATTCTACTGCTGGCCAACCTTCAAGCTGGTACCCTTCATATTCCAAACAGACTCCATTCACCAGAAAATAAACTAAGATAGTTATTATAGTAAATTTCCAGTGGAAATAAGAATACTACCAACATTTTTCTTTGTGATATTAAATGCATTTGAAAGTAAAAAGCATGCCTTTTTAAAAAAAAGTTCTGTGAAATAATTAAAGATTTGATATTAAAAAATGCTTCTAAAATCTATAATCTAACTTAACCAAATTAAAGCGCACACACAACCCCTAGGCAAATAACTGCTTTCAGAAGTAAAAGACAAACTTATTAATTCATGCTTATTAGAAAGAAAAAAAAGTGAAAATCTTACATGTTCATGTCTAGATCCACTGGGTTTCCTAAGAGCTACTGCAACAAAATGGTGCTCATCTATTTTGCTTTCCTGAAAAACAAAAGGCAAGCACACATGGATTACTTAATAAATAAATCTAGATATAGTTTGATTTACATTTCCTAAATCTATTTCTTTCTATATACACACAAATACATATTCCTCTAAGAATCTAGTAATTGGCAAACAAGATCAAATACTGCATTCAGTTACACAGTTAGCCTTTGTCTTCTACAACATTAAAAGGTTAAAATACAAACTCCATTCCTCCCCATTTTCATTAAAAATATGTTGCTAAAGCCGGGCGTGGTGGCGCACGTTTGTAATCCCAGCATTTGGGAGGCTGAGTCCTGAGGATCGCGGTTCACGGACAGCCTCAGCTACTCAGTGAGGCCCTCCGCAACTTAGTGAGACCTGGTTTCAAAAATAAAGAATAAAGCCGGGCGTGGTGGCGCACGCTTGTAATCCCCGCGCTTGGGAGGCAGAGACAGGAGGATCGCGCAGGTTCGAAGCCAGCCGCGTGCGCTGGCTTATGAGACCCTGTTTCCAAATAAAAAAGTATAAAAAATAGGTCTGGGAGTGTAGCCCGGAAATAGAAGGGCTTCCAGGAACCCCAGTACCACAAAAAAAAAAAAAAAATAAAGAATAAAAAATAGGGCAGAGGGTGTAGCCCGGAGGTCAAATGCCCCTGGGTTCCATCCCCAGACCCACAAAAAAACCCAAATATATATGTTGCTAACTTTTGGGTTGGGGTTTCCTAATGATTAAATTTAGGCCATGCACTTTTTAAGAACTAGCAATAGGAATAGGGGTGTAGCTCAATGGTAGAATGTCCCTGGGTTTAATCCCTAGTACTATGAAAAATAAAAAAGTTAAAAAGAAAAGTCTGCAATACTGGTTTGTATACATGTAGTCATCTATATACTGTACCCTATGAGAAACCATTTTGAAAACGTATAGTTAAGACTGTACTTAACAAATAGTTTTCTATTTCCCCCTAATGTATGAGACAAAGCAGAAGGAGGCTTAAGGCTATAATACATACTACAACAGAGAAAATTATGAACCAGTATTACAAACTAAGCAAAATTTTCACTTTTGAAAGGCCATTTTTACCAGATTCTTCCAGTACAGTATCAGTTGATACAGAAACTACAATCAGAAATAGAACTGGGACCTTTCATTTTTAATCCTTTCTCCATATTTTCACACCTTAAGATATCCACATTAACAAAAATAAAAGTCAACAAGAATAAATTTAAAACCACACAGTTTAAGAGAAAAAAAAACCCCACTAAGAATCAAAAGACGTTTGGCCATAAAACTGTTTTATTCTCCTTTAAGTAAAAAGGTAACAACTGAATGTATGACTTTAAAAACATTTTTAGGTAAAATAACATTTTCCTTTTTTGAAGGAGATAATAGGAAATGACAGTCTATCTGTTAGTATCTCTTAAAAATACTCATTGAGTATTGATAGATAGACTGTCATTTCCTATTATCTCCTTCAAAAAAGGAAAATGTTTTCTTTTAAACTAAAAAATATGCTCATTATTACAATACTATAAACAAAATTTCTCTTTTTAATACAATACATTCACATTGAATGTATCAATAATTTGAACATTATAATATATGATGTTTTAGTTATAATTACTTTTGGAAAAATAGGTAAGCAGGTGTACTGTATAGCATCAGAGATGACTGTGAGAAATAACCAGCTTGTGAGTGCTCACATAAGGAAAACAGAAAATCATAAAATAAATAACCTAATGACACACCTTAAAGCCCTTGAAAAATAGAAACAATCTAACCCCAAATCCAGAAGAAGACAGGAAATTATTAAAATCAAAGCAGAAATTAACGAAGTAGAGAATAAAAAAATACAAAAAGTCAAAAAAACAAAAGCTGATTTCTCAAAAAAATTAACAAGATAGACAAACCACAAGCCAACCTAACTAAAAAAAAAGAGAATCAACCCAAATTATGAAGATAAAAGATGAAAAAGGATATCACTACTGACAGTGTAGAAATCCAGAGGACTATCAGAAACCTACAAAAATCAATCCATGTAAATCATCGTATAAACAGAACCAAAGACAAAATCATATGATCATTTCAATAGATGCTGAAAAAGCATTTGATAAAATCCAACATCCATTTATGATAAAAGCACTGCAGAGAACTGGAATAGAAGGAACATATTTTAACATCATAAAGGCAATCTACAATAAGCTCACAGCCAACATTAAATGGGGAAAAACTTCAAGAATTTCCTCTAAAAACAGAAACTAGACAAGGATGTCCATTATCACCACTTCTCTTCAATATAGTTCTTGAGAACCTAGCCAGAGCAATAAGGCAAGAAAAGGAAATCAGGAGTAAAAATTAAAAAGGAGAACTCAAACTTTCACTATTTGCACATGATATGATACTATACCTAGAAGACCCAACAAACTCAACCAAAAGACTTATAGAACTGATCAACAAATTCAGCAAATATTCAGTCTGGATACAAAAATCAACCATAAAAAATCAGGAGCTTGCTGGGTGTGGTGGTGCACGCTTGTAATCCCCTAATCCCCACCCTGGAGGCAGAGACAGGAGGATCATGCAGGTTCGAAGCCATGATGGCTTAGGAGACCCTGTTCCAAAAAAAAAAAAAAAAAAAAAAATCAGGAGCTTTTCTGTACACCCACCATAAATCCATTGAAAAAGAAATTCAGAAAACACTTCCACTCAGGATCTCTCACAAAAAAATAAAATACTTAGGAATAAACTTAACCAAGGAGGTAAAAGACCTTTATAAAGAAAATTATAAAACATTGAAAAAGAAATCGAAGATGATCTTGGAAGATGGAAAGATCTGCCATGCTCATGGATAGGCAGAATAAATATTAAAATGGCTATTCTTCTTCCAAAAGTGATCTACAGATTCAATGCAATGCCCATTAAATTACAAAGATCATTCCTCACAGACATAGAAAAATCAGTCCTTAAATTCATTTGGAACAACAAAAAGCCCAGAATAGTCAAAGTAGTTCTCAGCAACAAAAACCATGCAGGAGGAATCACAATACCTGACTTTAAACTGCAAAGCCATTGTAATAAAAACAGCATGGTACTGGCACAAAAACAGATACATATACCAATGGAGCAGAATAGAAGACCCAGAAACAAGTTCACACACTTACAGCCAATTGATTTTTGACAAAGGGGTCAAAAACAAACACTGGAAAAAAGATAGCCTGTTCAACAAATGGTGTTGGCAAAACTGGTTAACCATATGCAGAAAATTGGAAATGAAACCCACTTTCTCACCCTGCACAAGAGTCAATTCAAGATGGATCAAAGACTTGGAAATTAGAGCAGAGACCCTGAGGCTATTTGAAGAGGGCATAGGCCCAACACTGCAACACACAGGCACAGATAAAAACTTTCTCAACAAGACCCCAAAGGCACAACAAACTAAAAGACGAATACATGGGATTGCATGAAACTGAAGAGCTTTTGTACAACAAAGGAAACTGTCAAGAACCTCAATCCAGAGCCAACCAAATGGGAGATTTTCACCATGTACTCCTCCGATAGAGGACTAATATCTAAAATATACAGAGAACTCAAAAAACTCAACACTAAAAAATCAAATAATCCAATTAAAAAAATGGGCAAGCGAACTAGACACTTCACGAAAGAAGAAATTCAAGTGGCCAAAAAGTACATGAAAAAATGCTCAACATCACTGGCCATCAGAGAGATGCAAATCAAAACTATCCTGAGATTTCACCTTATCCCAACTAGAATGGCAACCATTCAAAACACAAACAACAAAAAATGCTGGTGAGGACGTGGAGAAGTGGGAACTCTAAAACATTGTTGGTGGGATTGCAAATTAGTGCAACTACTTTGGAAAACAGTATGGAGAATCCTCAGAAGAATGGGAACAAATCTACCATTTGATCCAGCAATACCACTTCTGGGTATCTACCCAAAAGAGAGAAAACCAAACTACCAAACTAATGCATGTGTATCTATGTTCATAGCTGCACAATTCACCATAGCCAAACTATGGAACCATCCAAAATGTCCATCAAAAGATGACTAGAGCCGGGCGTGGTGGCACACACTTGTAATCCCCACGCTTGGGAGGCAGAGATAGGAGGATCGCGCTGGTTAAGAGCCAGCCTTGCTGGCTTAAGAGAACCTGTTTCCACATAAAGTTAAAAAATAGGTCTGGGAGTGTAGCCCGGAGGTAGAAGGGCTTCCAGAAACCCCAGTACCACATACACACAAAAAAAAGATAACTAGATTACAAAACTGTGGGATATGTATACAATGGAATTTTACTCAGCCATTAAACACACACACACACACACACACACACACACACACACACACACACAATTGCAGGGAAATGGATGGATCTTGAGGACATTATGCTAAGCGAGATTAGTCAGTCACAAAAAGCAAGGAATCGGATGCTTTCCCTAATATGTGAAAGCTAAGGTGAAAGGGGTCATAGGAGGAACTCCAGGTGAAAAAGGAGATCCTACAGAGGAGCAAATAAGATAACCTAACTGTGGGGATGGGAGGAGGGGAGAAGGAAACTCTTTAAAGTGCAGGATGTACTAATTCATATCATAGTCAACCACTGATCCAAGCATGAGGGAGGGCTGGGGAGGGAGGGAAGTAGGGATGGGAGGGGCTGGCTGGGGGATGTATGCACTTATGTCTACACAAGTTTTTTTTTTTTTTGCTTCATCATGATGTATAAATGCACCAATAAAAAATTTAAAAAAAGAAAAAAAAATAACCAGCTTCTGTTCAGACTGTCAGCCAAAATAATGCTAAGAAGTCCTGCTTACCTTACCTACTTATGTTGTGACATGCCAAAATTCAATGAAAATGAAGCTTCATCTTGTCTTAGACTTTATCAGCATCATATGAATATGATGTGGCAAAACTAGAGCAGTTTTACAATCGATTAGTCAATTATCTAACTGTATCAGGTACTTCATTGCTATATACTGGGTTCTAATAATGTTAGCTATTAATATCCAATATCCCACTAGAATGAAAGCTCTGAGGTAAAGGAATTTGTCCTAATTTTCTGTCTGGGAAAGTGCCTATTAAAAATGTAAGCTGAAAAAAACAAATGAAACCAGCAAGCTAGGCTAGCCAGTTAAGTTTACTTCATTCAATACTACTAAATTTAAATTTGATTTTTAGGACTCCCTAAGTTTTAAGAATTCCCCTAATTTTTTATATATAAAATTATTTTGAATAACAAAATTTCACTCTAATTTCCACAGGATACAAAGGAAAAGGACACTGTAGACTTTTAGGAGATAGCTTAGCATTAGATTAAAAAGATTAATCTGCTTCAGCAAAATAGTATGTCATTTTCTCAGTAAATATCCCCTCTTACCAACAAAATAAGAAACATAGGCTATAACTTAAAATATTCCAATATTACTTTTTTCCAAAGGCAAAAGATTAAAAATGTATCCCTATAAATTTTAACACATATCTACTTGATAAGAACATTCCTTTCTAAAGCAAAATGAAGAATTTCTACCTTATTTAGTCTTATTATTTCGAACCTTATGATAGTTAACTTTCCTACTAGAAACTGATTATAAAAATTTAGAGCCTATAAAATATTATACTCCTCCTGAAATAAGACTTCATGATTTAGTTTCTAGAGTATTTTCATTTTTCCAGGAATGAAATGCAATATCTGGATAAGTAGAAAACCCTTTGAATTTTTTGCAATTAATAATGGATTCTCTCTCTTTTTTTATTTGGTGGTACTGGGGATGGAACCCAGGGGCCTTCTACCTCCGGGCTACAGACCTATTTTATATTTTATTTGGAAACAGGGTCTCTTAAGCCAGCTGAGGCTGGCTTTGAACATGCACGATCCTCCTGTCTCAGCCTCCCAAGTGCAGGGATTACAAGTGTGCGCCACCATGCCTGGCCTGGCTAATAATGGATGATTGATGATGACCAAGTTAGTTTTATAGGGTCTGTAGCAGAAAACACAATAAATAAGATACTGCCCCTACCATCAGGGGGCACTAAGGAAGTAAGGAAACTAGATAAATAACAGAGATTAAAAGGTAATATGTGGCACATCATAAAAATAAAACAAAACATAAAATATATGTTCTTAGAAAAGGCACCCTGGGTTCAACTTAAATTGTTAAAGAAGGCAATAAAGACTGGTTAGTCACGGAATTAGTACAAGGAAACAGAAAAAAAAGGGGGGGAAGGAGATATTCAAAGAATAGCAGGGTGTGATTTTGCTATGATGGCTAAAGAAAACTGCAAATGTGCTACTTTATTATCTTTTATTAGACAATCACAGAGTGTGAAAGTTCATATTTTCCTTAATACTTGCAGGATAGGGAGTCATTGGGATACCAGAAAGACTCCAGATAATAGAGGAGAAACCTCAGTGGAGTCAGGAGATATAAGGCTATGGGGGGGAGGAAAACTGAGGCTCAGTAATGGAAATACTACCATAGACTATGTGTATACATACACATGTGAATATATACCAACGCCAATCTAGGTACTCTGTATTGGGAGGGAGGGAAATATAGAGGAGGGGAAGGCACCAAGTGTCATGTGCATGTATGTCATTGTTAACATGATTTACGTTTATGATGTGAGACTATAATGTACCAATAAAAGCACAAAAAAAGTAAAAATTAAAAATAATTACACACTCAAAGAAAAAAACCCAAAAAGACAAACAGGATCCAGCCAGGCACAATGGCACATGCCTGTGATCCCAGTATTTCACAAGTTCAAAGCCTCAATAACTTTTATTTTGAAAACCCTGCTTCAAAATAAAATAGGGCTTGGGTGCAACTCAGAAGTTGAAGATCCCTGCCAGGCGTGGTGGCGCACGCTTGTAATCCCCGCACTTGGGAGGCGGAGACAGGAGAATAGTGCAGGTTCGAAGCCAGCCTTGGTGGCTTAAGAGACACTGTTTCCAAATTAAAAAAAAAAAAAAAAAAAAAAAAAAAAAATATATATATATATATATATATATACACACACACACACACATATATATATATATATAGGTCTGGGAGTATAGGCCGGAGGTAAAAGGGTTTCCAGGAATTCCAGTACCACCAAAAAAGCTGAAGAACCCTGAGTTTAATCTCCAGTACACACATACATACATAGACATATAAAATATAGCCAGGTGTGGTAGTTAATGGCTGTGATTCCAGTACTCGGGAGATTGAGAGAGGATCACAGGTTAGAGGCCATCAGCTTGAGGTAACCTAGTTTGACCCTGTTTCTAAAAATAAAATAGGGCTGGGGGTGTAACTCAGAGGTAGAATCACTTTGCTTTCAATCCCCAGTACCACCACAAAAAGCGGGGGGTTGGGGGGGATTCAGGGTAACATTTACTCTTTAACTGACAATCTCTTTTGGACATAGATCTTTTTATCAAAATACTTTCTGTCCGTGGAGTTCCTGACACTACTCTCTAATTTTAAATCTTACTATTGTGATCATTCTTTCTCAATCTCCTCCACTTCTACCTTTAAATATTAGTGTTCTCAGGACTCTGTCCCAGGCCTTTCTTTGAAGTTAGGTAATCTTACCACTTCAATTTGAGCTTGTCTTCATGGATTCAGGTAATCTCAGCTGGGAGTGGTGGCGCATGCTTATAATCACAGCACTTGGGAGGCAGAGACAGGAGGATCACACCGGATTGAAGCCAGCCTCAGCTACTTAGTGAGGCTCTCAGCAACTTAGTGAGACCCTGTTTCCAAATAAAATATAAAATAGATCTGAGACTATAGCCCGGAGGTAGAAAAGCCCCTGGGTTCTACCCCCAGGACCACAAACAACAACAACAACAACAACAACAAAAAACCTAGGTAATCTCATAGCTTCAATTTCAAATCCCATGGTTTCAACTAATCATTCTAATGATCTTAATATTTTTCTAGTCTAGTCCTCCATTCTATTCACTTATTTGATATCTATCTTCACTAGGTTATTTCAATAGCATCTCACAGAAGCTCAAACTTAATGTTCTATTTGTTTTGTAGTACTCTATATCTCAATAAAGTCTAAGCACTGCTCCTAACACTTTTGACAACTCAATTAACTTCCACATGCCATCACAAACATGATTTGATTTTATCACTCCCATTTAACACCTGCTAAATTCTCTTGAGAAAATGAACGAACACCTTATATTTTATCCATTCAATATTAACTCTGGGGAACTGACCTTTTCTGTAAATCAGCCAAGGGATTATAGCAGAAACACCTATATTGTAACACAGTCTATTTGCTGGGCTCTGGACATGTAACATGAATAGTACTAGTGACAGTGGATCACTTCCTTGGCTACAGTGACAGATCTGGGAAAGAACATTTAACCCAAGCTAGGCTAGGCAATCCCTTCTCCAGGGTTTTCAGGCCTGGAACTCAAAGGCAATTTAATGGTTTCTTTTTTGACTTTTTAAATTATAAACCCATATACAAGAGTGGTAGGCATCCATGTTACCTGCTGTGCAGAAAGACAAGCTGAGAAGGCTGGTATGTAGAATGAAAAATAGAATGAGAGAAAACTGGAACCAAGACATAGGGAAAGGTAAAGAGGTAGAGAGAGCACTGAATAGTTCCGTCCCTAATCCTAGCCAATTCTGAGATCCTTCCTGAATCGCGCTAGTTGTCTAAAATAATGTCTTCTTGGTTTAAGTGAGTCTCTGTTGGGTTTTTCTCACCAACAAGAACTGCTAATGAAAGAAACCAAATAGAGAAAGAAGCCAAAAATCATTAACCTGCTCAATAATGGTCTACATGATCTATCAGCCTAAGTCAGAATCTCTCTCAAGGCTAAGTATAGTCTACATCAAAGTGACTAAATTTGGCTGCTCACACACACATACAACTGTATTTCAAGGCCTTTTATTCTTTTCTCACTCTCCTTAACTCATTGTGACTCATCTTTCAAGTATCAACTATTCAACTCTGCTCTCATAGTATCCCTGACTTCATATTGTGTGTGTGTGTGTGTGTGTGTGTGTGTGTGTGTGTGTGTTGCTGGGGATTGACCCCAAGGGCATTTTACCTCTGAGTTCAACCCAGCCTGATATTTTTATTCTTTATTTTGAAATAGAGTCTCAATAAGTTATGGAGGGCCTCATTTAGTAGGTGAGGCTGGCCTGGAACCTGGATTCTCCTGTCTCATCCTCTCAAGTACTGGCATTACAAACATGCACCACCATGCCCAGCTCCTGACTTCATTTTCTAAACACTAGAATTGAATTCCAGTTGTGTTTAATTTGAAATACTAGCTACTCCAAAGTAATTTCACACATACTCATAAAAATATAAAAATCTGTGGCTGCAGCAATTTTGATCAAATTTCTTACCTCAAATGCCCATTCTTTTTCTTCCTCCCCATCCAGGAACAAACGTGTTTCTTTATAAACTTCGCCTATATCCAAGTTTAATGGAGATATATCAAATTCAAGCCGTTGCAATTCAAATCCCAGTCCAACACCAATGGCTTTTATGAAGCTTTCTTTCAGTGCCTAAGATACAGACAGACATTTTTATCAAAGAGCATTCAGAAGATAAAAACTATGGGCTCAATACATCTGGATTTCTACCTCTGTACTACGTTGTGGCTCTATGTTTTTTTTTAAATTTATCCTTATAGGAGCAGGGAAACAAACTATCCATGTGACCTTAAGGCAAATCATTTAAGCCTTCTGTGTCTTCATTCCCTCCTGTGTCTGTGATAATAATAATGATACCTTCTTCACAGGGTTGTAATGAGAATTAAATTTAATTTATGAAGAACCGGAAGTGATATCTTCTGGCATACACTAAAATATTATTTGTTTGTTAAATAAAGTTCATGTGTATGAAACATTATGAATGGTAATAAATGTCTTGTTTTAGTTTTTAACAGTAATTATCTAATTGAGCACTAACTATAAGTTAAATTTTCTCAAAATAAACATTATAATGTATATTGCATGCATAAAAATTATAAAGTCCTCAAGCAGTCACTCATTTACTTTAAGCATTGTGCAGAACTACTACACAAGCAAAGGACTTTTACTCATGTTTTTTGTAAAGAAAATAGAACCATTACAGATTTTGATTTTCAAAATTAAAAAGAAATCATACCCAATTCCTATAAAACATATCTAGCTGAGTCCATTCATTATTAAAGCTTCGGATAGTTTCCCATTCTTTGCTGGTAAACTTTCTTTTCATAATGTGAAAGAACTCAGGAATTGAACCACGACCTGTTAAATGAGAAAATACAGAATTCTAAATAGCTGTTCTATCAAAAATAAAAAAGAAATCTATTCTATTACTAAAAACTGTTAGCACAGGAAAAAAAAAAAAAAACAAGCTGTACCATCCATCAAGTCACAGTAATCCTAAATAAAATGTCAGTAAATTAAGTTGAATAGGGAATTAAGAGAATAATAATTCTATTATTAATCAGAAGCAAGGGTTAGCTTAGCAACAGTACAGCAGTTAATCAGGAATCAGTGAAGTTATAAATTACTAAATAATTAGGCAGAAAAACTATATGGTTGTAGCAAAAGATATTCCAAGAAATTTGATAAAATTTAGCAGACAAATCTTTTATAAATTCTAAGTAACTAAAGAAAATTTCATACATAATATTTCTCAGAACCCACAAAAACACTAATATAAAGCTATGCTATTCTTGGGTTTAAATTTTATGTTGCTATATTACCAAGGGACAAAGGAAAAAATTATTGTAATTTGTTGGAAATAGGAAAAACACTGAATATTGTTCCTTTGTTCTAAATTATTACTGTGGCTGAAATATTAATACATACTTACTTCCTTCAAAATAACTATTTTTCAAAATATTTTTCTAATATGACCTTTGCAAGTAAAAACATTTTAATTTCTTTTCTTTAGCAGATACTACTGTGAACTTAGCTCATTTTAAAATATGACATATATCTTTAGCTCCAATATTCCAAAGATAACAATACATAACATTTTAAAACTAAGTGACAATTAAAGGATACAACTCTAAGAGTTTGCTTCCTAGAACTAAAGTCTATGATACAAATTAAAATTAAGCCTCCTATATATTTTTTCAAAATATTATAATCTCATCTCTCTAAACAGAAATATTCTAGTATCATTCATTTATTCTTTCAATATGTAGGCTATATACAAATGTAACACAATATGTATTGGACTAATAGCTAAAAGCAAACAGGTCACAGTAATGTGGCCGCATACATTTTCAACCTAAATGCCAATTAGAGAGCCTGGCTGGATGTAATAGATTTACCCTAACAGTTAAGAGATAAACAAGAAGATAATAAATATCTGGTATTCTACATTCTAAATGTTCTCCTGCCCTCTACACTTAGTTTGTAACTACATTATTTTTCAGAGTACCTTTTGAAGGTAGTCTCTCTGTTAACGTGGTTGATCTATTCCAACTCCCAAGTACAAAATACCCAAATTCCATTCCCAAACTCATTACACCTATAATACTTTAGACATTTATGTTCATTACGCCAACTATATAGGCATTTATGAGAAGAATGTCTGGAAAATAGATGTTACAACCCCCATTAATGTGTTAATTCATAAGAATTCAACAATTAGTTTCACTGTATTCATTCATTAAAAAAATGAATCACCACTATATGCTGTCTTGGTAAATAATATCCTAAAGAATCCCTTAAAAAACAAAGGCTTTCAAAAGTATAAAAAATAGTTTTCAAAAAAGGATAAAGTTTAAAAGAAAGGACATGAATGATAAACTGTTTCCTCTTGAATGGATTCTGGCATATGTAGCTTAAGTAATAAAAATAGGAAGAACAGTTTAATTTGAATTTGGAAGATATTATATATATTTGTTTACTTGAACTATTATTTTAATAGAATAATATAACAAGTTCCTAAATTTAAAAAGATGTGCCTGTTGTCATCTATAGTGTCATTTTGTTTGTTTGTTTCCTCAAGGTTTCATAACATCTAAGATGCCCTGATTTCTAACTAAATATGATAAGGCAATCAAGGAAAAATTAAATGCCTGCTTATAAAAAATTGATTAACATAAAAAGCAATCTATGACAATCAGTAGAGAACAATTACAGAATTCACTATGGCTAAAAATGTAATTTAAGTGTTTTCATATACTTTTGAGAGATTCTTATCTAATCTACAAAATTAAGAAATTTGACAGCAAAAGGAAAAAGCGATTTTGCAAGTATTCAGCCAAAGTTCAACAGCACCACACTGTGGCATTATAGAGGAAATACATTATGAGAAGAGAGTCTTATACACATAGGTTATTTAGGATATCAAAATAAATACTATTAGAAAATACACATAGAAAAGTAAATGTGTCCTTCACACTATTTTTTAAAATGTAACTCAGCTAATCCTCATAATACTATAACAGACTCCCTAACTGTTCTATGTAACATTTAAGAACATATGAAGCATATACATATATATATATATGTATATATAAGATAAATGAGTCGAAAACATGGTGCCACCAGTCAAGTTTAGAAGAAAAAGATGCACTATTTTATAGCTTACTTTTTAAGGCAGGCCAAGTTAGATATTAACTTAATGTTCTGCAATGATTAAATAAGACCACAGCACTAAAAAGTTAAACAGTAATAACTATGAAAAAATATCCTAACAGTACCAAAACTTTAAAGCCTACCTACATCCTTCTCTCCAAAACAGTCGTGAACAGTCGTCTGTGTGTGTGTATGTGTGCGTGCCTAAAGTTCACCATTCCTCTTTTTTTTTTTTTAAAAAAAATAGGCCACTTATTTTGGGGGAAGGGAGAGAGTGGAGGAGGTTGAGCAATTTGTGTGCTTGCTTCAAAGTATCAAAATTCAGTTTTGGATAGTAAATATTAGAAACTCTCATTGTTTTGTCTTAAAGTATGATTATATATATAGTCTTGCCTCTGAAAAGTGAAAATATATACACAGTAATACTTCACTTACTAGCTCATCTATTTGGAATTTATGGAAATACAAAACTAAAATAAAACAAAAACTGTGAGCTGCAATTAGTTTCACACAGCCTCTTGATATTATTGACAAAGAATCCCTTTAAGATCTTACGTGCAATATAGTAGAAAGAGCATTAGATTGAATTATGATGATTTGGGCTTGAGTATCACCCTTAGCCAATCCTGATCTTCAGTTGCTCTTCTGTGTTATTTAAATGTACATACGCCCACGGGTATAAGTATTAACACACACAGACAAGAATACTCCCCTTCAACAAAGGACTCCCAACAGCAAGTCTTTGAAGAGGGACCAGGGCAGAGCAGGTGGGACCACCCTTAAAACCAAAAGACAGAGTTTGAAGCCATTATTTTCAGGACTTGAATCCTAATGGAATGTCCCTGCTGGGTTTCTAAGTTGTTGGGGAACCATAATCTCTATTTTCTTACAACTTTTTCCTTTTAAAATGGGAAAATACCTATGCCTCTCCTACCACTGTAATTGAAGAGATGACTTGAAGTTTCACAGGACCTCGGATAGGGAGGAATTCAGTTCCAAATGGAGCGCACCTATTACTATTTGGGTCTGGAATGTCCCTCAATAGTTCCTGTACTGAAAGCATGGTCCCCAATGCAGGAAGGTTCAGAGGTAGGGCGTGGCTGGACAGAGAGTGGGCCATTGGGGCTGGGCCTCTGGGGACTATATAAGTCCCTGACACTTTCCTCTATCTCTGTTTCTGGATGCAATGATTGAGGGTGGCTTCTCTCTGCCATACATCCTGCCACCCTGGTTTCTGCCCTTGGAGCCAAGCTAACCATAGACTGAAACCACAAATCCCTGTAAACCTTTTTTTCTTCCTCTATGCTTGTGAGGTTTTTTGGTCACAGCAACAAAAATCTGACTAAAACAACACCTAGTGATTCAGATGATGAGATTTTTAACTTTTTAAGTTGATGATGTTTAGATGAGATTTTTGGGTTTAATGTTCATACAATTATGCATTAAACCTTGGGGATGCTGGAATGGGGCATATTTATTTTATATTTGAGATGCATATAAATGGGGGGAGAGAAGATGAACTATACTGGTTGAATAGTGTCTTCCAAACTTCCTGTCCACCCAGAACCAAACTGAGACCCAACAGAGCCCCTGGCAGATATAATCCAATTAAGATGAAGTCATATCTAGCTAAGGTACACCCTGAATCCAATGATTTGTTACCTTATATACATGTGTGCATGAATGAAAGAGGGGGGAGAGGGAGGGAGGATATGAATGAGAGAGAGGAGGGGAGGGTGGGTACAATACATGAAGGTAGAGACAGAAATTGGAGTGAAGCAGCTATAACCCAAGGATTCCTCAAAGGCACCAAAGAGAAGCAAGGATTCTTTCCTGGAACCTTCAGAGTACATGGCCCTGCTTGTACTATGACTGACTTCCAGCTTTCCAGAACTGTTAGAAAATAACTTATTCTTTAAGTTCATGTTGTTTTAAAACACTGAGTTTGGATACCTCTTTAGGCAGCCCTAGGAAACCAATACACACACCTATATAATTTAGAGATAAGTAGAAAAACACATGCTTTTATGAGTTGTAGTGGAGTCAAATGGTCAAGTACTGGCTCTATCATTTCTTAGCAATGATATTTATTAAAATCTCTAGGAACAAAGAATTGGGTAGATTTAAGAACAGACATATAAAGTACCTGGAAAGCCGGGCATGGTGGTGCACATTTGTAATCCCAGCACTTGGGAGGCTGAGACCGGAGACTTGTGGTTCGCAGACAGGCTCAGCTACTTAGGCCCTCCACAACTTAGTGAAACCCTGTTCCAAAATAAAGAATAAAAAAATAGGGCAGGGATGTAGCTTGGAGGTCAAATGCTCCTGGGTTCCATCCCCAGACCCGCAAAAAAATAAAAATAAAGTACCTGGAAATACCAAGTATTTACTAAAGATGAGTTATTGTTGTTGTTATTATTATTTTTTTTTTTTGGTGGTACTGAGGTTCCTGGAAGCCCTTCTACCTCTGGGCTACAGTCCCAGACCTATTTTTTTATATTTTTTTTATTTGGGAACAGGGTCTCTTAAGCCAGTGAGGCTGGCTTAAAACCAGCGCGATCCTCCCGTCTCCGCCTCCCGGGGATTATAAGCATGCACCACCACGCTCAGCCCTAAAGATGAGTTTTAAGTTGGTATGGTAGTTGTTACTGCTAAATATATATCCTCTTTTGTCAACTGTTGGAAGCCCTTCAGAAAAGGCATATATGGTTTTCTCATCAATACTGAAATGTATTTGTGTGTGTGTATGTGTGCATGCATGCATGCGTGTTTGCGTATGTACTCCTGGGGAAAAGTAATATAATATAAATTCACATCTATTGACTCTGTGGTTTTTTTCTTACTCTTCTAAGCTTAAAAAGACATCCTTCTTTCAGTTTAACCAAGTACAAAATCTTTTGTGTTCCAGCAATTGTTATTAAAAAATAATTCTAGTTAATTTCATTGTACAGTGTGCAAGTATCTAATGGCTTTGTGATTGATTCACTTATTTTAAAAAGTGGATAGGTTATAATTTTTCTTTCTGTTGGTTCTGTAACTGTACCAAATACACTGTCTCACAAACATTAATATGCCTAACAGCTGGGGAAACTGTTTAAATAAAGAAATGTTTGCTTATACTCTGAAATTCTGGCTCACCAGGTCTGATGCAGCTTTAAGAAATCTTCATTTGGGCAAAAGGTTACCAAGTAATGAACTCCAGCCCTATTTCATTTTTTATTTGGAAAGAGATTCTCCCTAAGATACTGACGATCTCACTGATTGCTGGGACTGACACTGAACCTGCAATCTTCCTATCTCAGCCTCTCAAGTATTAATATTACAGGTATGCACTATCACACCAAGCAGAAATCTGCATTTTTAATAAGCATCCTGGTCGATTTTGATACCCTAACCATAATTTTCAAAATATGATTGCATGGTCTTATTTCTATTACAGAAGGGAAGTCTGAGACCAAACTCTTTCTAGTTCCTTTCAAGACAAACTATTTTATTATTTGAATGCTAGTAGGACCATCTCAACCTCCCATAAAATTTAATTCTGATATTATTCTATATTATTTCTTCATTTTGATTGAGGTAAAATTATACATTTATAATTGTATTTTTATAACTATAATTATAAATTATATATTTTGCCCATTTTTAAGTGCTCAGCAGAGTGCAGTATATTCATACTGTTGTATAATAATCACCACTAAGATCTCTAAAACTTTTTATTCTTTAAACTGAAACACATCCTATGCAATCTATCTGAACCTTTTTCATAAAATAGTAATAAAAATACTTATACTCCAAGCTTAAGAGGAAGAAATAAGTAGAAGTCACTTAACATAGTGTCACACTCACAGGAGTTGCTCAATAAATACTAGGTCCCACATAAATCCTATAGACATTAGGAAAGATCCAGCTATAAGCAAGAAGGGGCAAAACTTGCAAATGGAGACTTGCTTTACCAGTATGGAATTCAGAGTGCAAAGGGAATATGACTCTTCAAAGCTACTTACAAACTAAATCTAACCTTAAAAAAAAATTGTTTTAACTAAGTGTACCCTAAAAAATGCAGAACTATAAAGATGTAGAATATCCTAGATGGAAATAAAAATAATTGAAGAGATTATAATAACAGCAAACACAAAAACAGAATCTCAGGTTAATGGAAATGGAGAAAAGAAAAAGCTAAGGAGAGAAAGAAGTCTTAAATAACTTTTATCATAACACACTGATGAGAACAGTTTATATTGCAACTACAATCTAATATGAACATAGTCTTTGGAAATATTTTGAGAAAAGAAAAGCTTCCCTGAATTCTTCTTTTGTCTGTACAGTTAATAAATATTTATGGAGCATGTGGTAGGTGGTAGACAGTGCTAAGTTCTCGGTACACTTCTGTGACAATGATAAAACAAGCATGGTTCCTGAACTCATCTAATGAGAGGCATAATAAATAATCAGGTAATTAAGTCAAAACGATACATAAAAAGGACTAAAGAAAAGACAACTGAATGTAAGAGAAGTCCCTTCTGAGGAGGTACTGGCTAATTCTCATCCTTCAAGTCTCAGGTTGCCAAGAAAAGAGTAAGGAAAGCACAAGCAGAGAGATCAGCTTTCTGCAATAAAACCAAACAGGAAGAACTTTGCCATATATAAGGTAAAAGACCACTATGGACAGAAAACAGTGAGGAAGAGAACTGCTAGAAATGAGAAGCAGTAGAGAGGTCTGAGAATGAAGAGGCAGATGAGAACAGACAAAAGAATCATGTTATAGGGCTTGGGTTTTATTCTTTAACAAGAACCAACATGAAGAGGTTTAAGAAAATTGTACAAGTATTTCAAAAGACTACTTCACACTGTATGGAGGCTGTAGTGACTGGGTGAGGACAAAACTGTAAAAGGGGGAAAACAATTAGGAAATTATT
Organism: Muscardinus avellanarius; assembly: GCF_963383645.1. Taxonomy (NCBI): domain Eukaryota; kingdom Metazoa; phylum Chordata; class Mammalia; order Rodentia; family Gliridae; genus Muscardinus; species Muscardinus avellanarius. The sequence goes on from NC_137786.1 coordinate 147,607,321, forward strand.
AAAATAATTTAATAGTGAGAAATAGTGTGGTGGAAGGAGACAAGAAGTAGGCTTTACCACGTTCCTCAATATCGCCATAATACTAACAAAAAATTTAAGCCGGGTGTGGTGGTGCATGCTTGTAATCCCCGCACTTGGGAGGCAGAGAAAGGAAAGGAGGATCGTGCAGGTTCCAGGCCAGCCAGGCTGGCTTAAAAGACCCTGTTTCCAAATTAAAATATGAAATAGGTCTGGCTGGGAGTGTAGCCCGAAGGTAGAAGGGCTTCCAGAAACCCCAGTACTGCCAAAAAAAAAAAAACAGATTCATTAATTTTTGTACAACTTTCTTCTCAGCACTTACAAAAGCTTAAATAAGTATGTATCAAGTACAGAACATAAGCCAACACTGCATATCAAACCAGTTGGTAATAAAACCTGTTCCTCACAGGTATCATTTGTTGGCAGTTACCAACCTGCTGGGCCACTCATTACTACACAGTTGTGCTGACCGCATTCTAAAAACCAATAGCTTCTCCACTAATTCTGATTTTAGGAAAAGTTTATGTAAGGATACTGCAAAGCTATACAAACATATGGGTTCATCCCTGTGCTCATTCTGAATCCTGTGTGATAGCGGTTCTTTTAAAATAGGCTCCCCATAATTTAGATATGGTTTGTCCCCTCCAAAACTGTACACTCATTTAGCTGTCAAAGTAATAGTACTGAGAGGTGGTAGAACCTTTAAGAAGCAATTAGGCCATGGGAGCACTACCCTCATTAAACCATTTTCACAGGGTTAATGGTGCAAATGTGTGGGTTCTTACTGTTGTGGGACTGATTAGCTACTTCAAGAGCAGGATTTTTTAAAATGAGGGTGGCCCCTCATGTCCCTTCTACATGCTTGCCCTTCCACTTTCTGCAAGGAATCGAAGCAGCAATAGAACAAGGCCCTTGCCAGTGCCTTCTGTTACTCTTGAATTTTCCAACCTCCAGAATAATGAGCCAAAATACACCTTTATTTTATAGATTATCTCTCAGGCATTCCTGTTATAACAATAGAAAACTAAAGACATTGGGACAAATGCACATGTGTACATCGTACAAAATGTAATTACTAATTTCAAGTGGTTAAACAAATGCCATGTGCCAGGTGTGGTGGCGTACGCTTGTAATTTCCATACTTGGGAGGCTGAGACAGGAGGATCGCACAGGTTAGAAGCCAGCCTCAGTTGGCTTAAGAGATCCTGTTTCCAAATAAAATATAAAATAGGTCTGGGAGTGTAGCCTGGAGGTAGAAGGCCCCTGGGGTTCCATCCCCAGTACTACACACACACACACACACACACGCACGCACACACACACACTTGTACTTATCCCTGGATTCTAGGTCAAGAACTTGCTATGAAATCACCAGTAAAAAAGCCGGGTATGGTGGAGCACACTTGTAATCCCAGCATTCAGGAAGCAGAGACCAGAGGATTGCAGTTCATGGAGAGCCTCAGCTACTTAGCGAGGCCCTTCACAATTCAGTGAGACCCTATTAACGAGGGCTAGGTGTGTAGCTTGGAGGTAGAATGCCCCTGGTCTCCATCCTCAGTACCTCAAAAAAAAAATTAATAAAATAAAATCACGAGTAAAGCATCCTGAGCAAACTAGACAATAGAGTTGTAATAATGAAAAGGTTTATGAGCATGACAGATAAAGCAAATGTTTGGGTGGGCAAAATGGACAATCAAAGCAAAAGTGAGATGAAATTTACAATACTCTGAAGCCTAGAATACAGAAGCATCATGCTTATTCATTCACTTAACAACTATTTATTAAGTACCATTATGTAGTAAGGGAAGGTACTAAAAAATAGGATAATGATCAAACTGTAATGTGGCTAATATGATTATTTCCCTCATGTATTTTATAAGCACCAGGGGAAAGAAAATGGATCATCTTGTAAGCACCAGGGGAAAGAAAATGGATCATCTTGATGAATTATAAATGGAGATATGCTACGAGGATAATGGAAATATTTAAGTCCCTACAACAAAAGAACCTAGAGCATATTCAGCACTCAGGAAAGGCTTCCCTAAAGTAAAGTTACAGTGAAATCTAACCCGTAAGTGTAATCTGTGCAGAAATGGAGATGGGGAAATAAAGTTAAACAATATATGTCCTCCAGACAGAAAGGACCACATAAGCAAAGATACTAAGGTGAAAGCACTGTGTAGACAGATTAGGTGTACTAAGAAATTAGATCTGGGGGTGGTGGCACATGCTTGTAATTCCTGTACTTAGGAGGTTAAGACAGGAGGATCCCAGATTTGAAGCCAGCCTCAACAAGTTAGCAAAGCCCTCTGCAACTTAGTAAGACTCTGTTTCAAATAAATAAAAATCAGGCTGGGGGCTTAGCTCAGATGTAAAATGCCTCTGGGCTGAATTCCCAGTGCTACAAAAATAAATAAATAAATAAATTAGGAAGATGTGGGTTCTCTTATTAATAGCTTTTCTCTGGGCCTGTTATTTATCTTCTAATAAAAATATGTTTATCACAGAGTAGTTGAGAGATTTTAAAGAAAGAGCATATGAAAGAATTTAGTAAAATGCTGTGGCACATAGTGAATACTCATTAACATCAAAGATACTGATTGTAGAGCAACTAAGAGAACCTATACATAGTACATAAGTATTCAAAGTGCCTGAATACACTCAATTCCCCAATAACTATTAGCAGGTCCTAAAGGCACCAACAACAAATTCCCAAGGCAATATATAAGAACCTTAAGTATTCCAATAGTTCCTATTCTTCATTTTTACTTAATATAAGTACACCAAAAGGAGTACCTAATACAATACCAATGTGTCATCTCTACTAAGAACCATAATGTATTTTACTTTAAATAAACAAGTTGTTAAAGTTATTGGTGAACTGTGGGAAATGCTTAGGTGAAACAAGCAATTTGAGGTATAATTTAAAAAAAATTTTTTTTTACTTTGCTTGTAGGGTATTACATCTATCCTCATTAGAAAAGAAACTTGTTTTTGTAGAAATCTGTTGATATTAAAGAAAATATATCCTTTTCATATATATGGCTCTCAGATATATAAACTTTGGGTATTGGATACATTTTCCCTAACTGAAATACCTACATTTCCTGGCCTGTAATTAAGAACTGAAACATCAAGACACTTAACTTCACCACAAAAATGCAACATTACCTGGAAAGCTAGTCTTCATTATATCAATTCCAACTTGTAGCTCAGGTTCAGCAGCAAGTACGGCATACTCCCCTTGATGAGAGATGTTAAAGTTGAAATTTGGGTAAGGATTCAATGAGTCCTTTGCAAGAACTGGTTTTCCTTTTGCAGTTCTTTGCAAACGGATATTATTCCATGGAATATTCAATTTTTCTGCAATTAATTTCCTTATCATCAGACGACCAGCCTGTTAAGTATATAAAACATATATGTATTGATGTCTACTAAACATGTAGGTATATTGCTATATGTATAAAATGTATATCTTTGTGACTTATAGTCATTTTAAGTTTTACAATGCATTAAAATCAAGCAATTCTGAAGTAGATAGAAAGGTAAAGTCTTGTTTAGCAATATCTTCCCCTTCACCAGTAAGCAACTTTTGAAGCAGGCATCTTTCCAGTCTTTTAAGTATTTAAGTAATTTTGTATATGACTTTGCTTTTTCTCCATATAAACACATATAAGATCCTACTATATGTAGTACTCTACCTATAAGCTTTTTAAGTACTGGGGATTATTTCAGTTTGGTCTGTGTACTATTTCATAGTATTGAGGTACATATGGGGGCTTGAGGTACAATGGGGTAGTGAATATTCCCCAATTATTGGACATTTTAGGTTATTGAAAATTTTAGGTTTGCTTATCAAAAGATCTGGAGCAAGCCACCCTTTTGTACCTACATCTGTGAATATAGATCGTAAGTACTGTCCACTCAAAAATTAGCAAGGCATAACCTATCTTGTTCCATTCTCTTATATCATCATTACTTTAAAACGTAGCTAAAAAGTACAAAACCCCTAAGGGTACAACAAGATATGTAATATTCTTAAAAAATTCTTCAAGATTTTTTTTCTCTTTCGATGCCAACACTGACCTTTAAAAACTACAGGACTTTCAAATTCGCTTATTTTTCAATCTTACAAATTATAAAAAAGTAAAAAATATTCACCAAGATGCATTCAAAATAGTACTCCATATTTCAAACAAAGGTATTTGAATATAGGTTTTTTTTTTAAGTGTCTTGGAAGTGATAGCAATTAGAGGTTTTTTTCAAACTGCTATGTAGTAAAGTTGTGTGAAATTCACTTTCCCATTTGTCGCTAGAAAACACGTGACTAAAACATATAAGTCTATTAAAAATACTGTCTCCTAAGCTATCCAGTCAGGAAAGTAGGCCCACTACGACTCTGGTAGGCCTCTCCCAGCCCTGTGGTGCCGAGTTACCAGACAAACCATATGGTCAATATTTTCTGGGGCCTACCACGTGCATTGTGGCCTTGGGCAGTGGTGGGATACTTAAAAAACAGATAAAGCATGGGCTACGACTCTAGCAAAGGAATAAAAATTCACATTTGACAACATTTAAGTACTGAATCATGAAATCAATGTCGACCTACGAAGTAGTAGTTTTCTGGTAATGAGTGAATTTGAAAACAGATATTTTCATTTCAAGGTCTACACTGCTTTCCCGGTGCAGGGGGGTCTCTATTTGGGTTCGGTGGGGCGGGGCCAGCGTCTCGGCGACCCCGGCCTCCGCGCGGGTTCAGGGAGCCCGGGCCCGGGCGCAGCGGGCCCGGCGGGCGCGGGCGAGGCGGCTGCCCACGGCCCGGCCCACCTCCCCGACCTCGGCCTCCGCGGCTCTGAAGACCAAAGCCTGTACTACCATGGCTGCCTTAGCGTCCCGGGCAAAGACGAACTGGCCGATGCGCTCCTTCTCCTCGGGCTGGATCGACCGCACCGCCAGCAGCCATTCGGCGCGGCTTGGCAGCCAAGTGCCACAGGAAAAGGCCCAGCGCACGCCCTCCATGGATGGCAACAAGCAGCAGCGTTTGGCCGGGAACACCATAAACAGAATACGGTTCTCGCGGCCACCTCAAGCCTGATGGCGCTGACGCCAGGGTGGCTCCACCCCCTGTGATGTCAGCGCGCAGTGGGCGGGGCGACGCGTGGCGTCGACGGCCCGCCCCCGCGGTTCCGCCCCAAACTCGGCCGCTTAGGCTGGAGGCGGCGGGGGAGAAGGACCTCCGCGCTCTGCGGTCTCCTGTGACGTCAGATGGGCGTGGCCCTGTGGTGAGCGAGGGGCGGGACCGAAGCCCAGAGCCACTCGTGTTTGGGGAAAAGGTAACGGGACAGCGGTGCCCGCCAATCACAGTGAGTACTTTAGAAGCCGAGAGACTGGGGTGGAGACTTCGGAGACTGCAGTTGCAGGTGGGTGATCTCCGCGGGGTGAAGGAGGAGTGGGATGGTAGCGCCGTATTCCCGGGGTCTGGGGTTGGCTCCTAGGACCCGCAGATGAGAGGAGTCGCTTGACTTCTGTCGCTCCTTCGTGTTTGAAGCAGGGGAGCTTTCAGTGGTGAGGAGGGGATGGTCTTGATGCCCCGGGAGTTGAGGGATGATGCGGCTCTGAGCTGCTTCCTTTCCTTCCCCAGCCCCTTCAGTGGAAAACGCAAACTCACCAAGACACTCCTTATTCCTGCAGCCGCCCACCCAGGAGCTAGGTGTGTGCCCTCGGTGCGGGCGCGGGGCCCCTCCAGAGCCCCAGGCTGTCAGCCAGACCCTGGGCTAACGCTGATCCCTCACTGCTGCGCCGAGAGAGCCAGGTCTGTTTTGAGGTTGCCAAGCCCGGGCCAGAGCGCTAGGGAGGAAACTGAGGATTCCCTTGACTGGTTACCTCGGAGCCGAGGTTCAGGATCTAATAGCAAAATCAAGTAAATAACCTCAGAAGCCCCTCAGATTTATTCCTCCTTTCCTCATTTTTTTTTCTTGAAGTTTTTGAAGAGTCATATTAGTATAAGTACGTTTCCAATATTGTTCCGTGTACAATATTGGCGACTCTTATAATGAATGCCCACTTGATCAAAGTCCCCTGTGGGTTTGGGGCCAGGAAAAAGTTTCCGTATCTGAATCCAAATACCTCACTTGATGGTGTATCCAGTGCCAAACTGGGATTCAGCCTGTTCTGTTCTTCCTACGGTTGCCAGGAAATATTAGCCAAATGCTAGAAATATTAAATAACACAATTACCTGCCTATTTATGATTTTAAGCTAGATTGTGTGTGTGTGTTTTTTTTTTCATCTATATGTGTTTTCATTAACCTTTTGTAACATCACGAGTCCTCTGGAATCCTTTGCAAGTAGATGGGGTTTTTGTTATTGTTGTTTTTGTGGTGCTGGGGATTGAACTCAGGGGCATTCTGCTACCCATCTATACCCCCAACCCTTTTTATTTTTTGTTTTTGTTGTTGTTTGTTGTTGTTGTTTTGCGGTTCCCGGATATAGAACCCAAGGGCATTGTATCCCCGAGTTACACCCCCAGCCCTATTTTTTTATTCTTTATTTTGAAACACGGTCTCACTGAGTTGCGAAGGTCCTTGCTTAAGTAGCTGAGGCTGGCTGCGAACCATGATCCTCCCGTCTCTACCTCCCTAATGCTGGGATTACAAGCATGTGCCGCCACACCTGGCCTTTATTTTTTGTTTTAAAACAGTCTCCCTGCCGGGCGTGGTGCACAAGCTTATAATCTCCGCGCTTGGGAGGCTGAGACAGGAGGATCGCTCATGTTCGAAGCCAGCCTCAGCTGGTTTAAGAGACCCTGTTTCCAAATAAAATATAAAATAGGTCTGGGAGTGTAGCCTGGAGGTAGAAGGCCCCTGGGTTTCATCCCCAGTACTACCAAAACAAAACAGTCTCCCTAGCTTGTGGAGAGGCTCGCCACTTGCTGACGCTGTCCTCAAACCTGCAATCCTCCTGTCTCCGTTTCCAAAGTACTGGGATTACAGGCATGCACCACCTCACCTGGCTAGTATATTGATTATGAACACACAGATCCTCAGAGGGCAACAAAATGAAATGTTGGCTTTATATGTCAACTTAGTTACTAAAAGCCTGGATCAGGTGCTGTATTTAAGATATGTTTGCTGCTTGCAGGAAGCTTACCATCTGGCAAGGCAAATGAAGAACACACATTAAAAAGCTGCAAGAAGAATAAATGTATGCCCATATCTATTCTTTTCATTCAAGTCAATAAAATTTTAATTTGGATTCTTTAAAAAAAGAGTAGTTGTCTTTACATTTATAAAGTAAATTAAGATACTATATAAAATAAAAAAGACATATGAAGTAAAAAAAAGATACTAATACCTGTATCAACAATGATCATAATTCAGTTTTCCAGTTTTCACTTTATGCATCTAAGCATATTACCAACTTTTCCTTTCTTGTCTTTTTGAACTGATTTGTATAATTTTGGTATATTTTCCATTTCTAAAACACTTCCATATGTTAAAAAATAAAAATAAAATACTTCCATCTACATAATCTTACATGTTCTTCTGTGAAGTAGTTAGTGATGGAGAAACAGTTCAGAAGGAATTTGGTGAAATAATTTAGATTTGGGTTAAGGAATTTATATTCCATTCTTTGACCATTAGAGCAAGCTTTGAAGACCAGATATAAGGATTGCAGGTGATTTAGTGATTATCTGTACTGATTCTAACTAGAACATTGCCCTCCTCTCTTACCATCATCACAGTCCATGTTTCTGTGTATCATTTACGCTGAATATCATACAAAGACAATTACCCAATTTGAAATAGCTCATTCTACCACTCCCTTTTCCTAGCCCCAAGCCTAGTATCTTAGTGAAATCTCTGTTTTTTTTTAATTTAATCCCTTTCCTTAATTTAAAAAATCTTACTCGTTCTTCAAGACTTAGCTTAAAACTTACCTTTATAAAACTTACCTTAAAACTTTACCTTTATAAAAAATTACCTTCCTTAACTTTTTTTAAGGCCTATTCCAGAATACCTTTAAAAAAAAGTATTGTTTATATAATTCATCTGGCAATCATTCTAGTACATCTAGTACATTATGACATCTCTTCTATGGTTCTGCATTTTATATATATATAATTTTATATTGTGTAATTATATGCATATATAATTATATATGATTTTACAAATTATAACATAAATATATTATCTTGTAAATTAGAATAATATTGGGAAGGATTTTCAGGTATACCTTAACTTTTATAAGTACTACACATAAGTAAATGATAGTAATTGATTTTTGTTGTTGTTCTAGAGATTGAACCCAAGTTCTCAAGCATGCTAGATAACCACTCCATCACTGAGTTATATTCCCAGCTTGTTGCCAGGCTGACCTAACTTTCATTCTTCCTGCCTCAGCCTTCCATGTAGGTAGTATTACAGGCATGTGTACCCAGGCTAGGATTGACTTTTGCAATATATTTTATTCTCACAGGAATAATACTGGTTTTTACATTATCTACCTTTACTTCCTTTGATTTTTAAAAACAAAATGTGCAGCTAATAACTTGCCTAATTATGTTCAGTATACCCCCAAATTTATTAAAATATGTTTATTGCATTGTTCAGTAGAAGTGGACTAACAGAGGCTCAGCAACATGTGAATAGTGGCCATCTTGCTTAATTCTGATCTGTGGCGTTTAGCAGGATTCTGGGAGACTTGATATCCTCTTTCCATTTCTACCACCAATTCCTTATATGACTTTGAGTGAATCTCATAATCTCTCCCAGAAATCAATGTCATGGAAAGGTATAACATGAGGTAATTGCTAAGATTAGGTGATTTTTAGGTAATGTTCAGTAGGTTTTTTTGTTGTTACCAACTATATTTTATTGTAAAAGCTTTTTCACCCTCAAGACTTCATTGAATAGATCTATAATTCTGCTAATTACTCAAGGAACAAACTATGATTCTCAGTCTTCCTCACTCTCCTTATTCATCACACACACACACACACACACACACACACACACACTCCCTTCTCTTCATCTCCATTGCACAACTTGTCTTCAGAGCTAAATCTAGAAGCCCATGTCCTAAATCACTATGCTACACTGACTCCTAATTTATTTGAGGACAGGCCAGAAAATAGGAAACCTGTTGTGGCACTGACGCTAAGAGATTAGTGTTTCAAAAAGGAGAAACTAGTATTCCTGAAAGTTTAAATAAGATGAGAAGAGAGACATGAGCCTTTGACATCAAGATGCTGGCATGGTGACTTGGGCAAGGTTAGTTTTAGTAGGGCAAAAGAGAGAAATCTGGTGGTGATGCTACTCTTTAAAGTAGTTTTGCGGGGTTAATGAGAAAAATAAGATGGTATCTAGAACAAAATAGGAAGTCAGAAGGTAGATTTGTTGTTTGATGTTTATTTACAGATGGGAGATACTAGAATTTTCATGCTATGGAAAATGTCTAGTACAGCAGAAGAAACTACATGTAGAAGAGGAAGTCTTTTTTTAGTGTGCGTTTGTGTTTACCTCTCTGATGTGTATTTCAGAGTGGATGACCTCTGTAGTGTTTTTAGCTCTGTGGCCCATATTTAGAATAATGCCTACCATGATAATAGCTACTCTGTGAAATTTTTTTTAACAATTGCTGAATGACTTTGAGTCAAATTTTCTTAACTTTCAGTTTATCATTTATATATCCGTTAGAAAGACATTTTAATGTAAATTAGATCAAACCACTGCTTAGTTTATTTTTGTGTGTGTGTGTTTATTTTTTTTTATTGAACATAAATGGTATACATTTAAACTATACTTGGTGCCCTCTCCCCCCCCCACCCCTGTTTCCCCTTCCCCCTTCCCACCAATGAATGTTCAGGGTAACCATGCCATATTCATAATTTTACACATATTTGGATGTAGACCCTCATTAATCAAGTTCAGTCTTCTTCCTCCCCTCTCTTTCCATTAAGCTTTGCTGGTATTTCCCCTCCATTTCCTGGAGTACCACAGGTATTCTCTACGTTCCCTAGTTTGGGCATATTAGAGGGAACATTGTACCTTCTCCTTCTGTGCTTGGCTGATCTCACTTAACATAATGCTCTCCAGGACTTTCCATCTTCTTGCAAATTGTATTATTTTGTTCTTCTTTATGGCTGAGTAGAATTCCATTGTGTGTATTTCCCAGAGTTTTGCAATCCATTCATCTGTTGATGGGGACCTGGGTTGGTACTGCTATGAACATAGGTATGCATACATTGCTATAGTTCTCTAGATTCAACTTTTTTGGGAAAATACCCAGGAGTGGTCGAGCTGGATCATATGGTGGATCTATTCCTAGCTTTCTTAGAAATTTCCACACAGATCTCCATAGTGGATGAACTAGTTTGCACTCCCACCAGCAGTGTAAAAGAGTTCCTCTTTCCCCACATCCTCACCAACATTTGTTGTTATTTGATTTCTTTATGCTTGCCACTCTGACTGGGGTTAGATGGAATCTCAGTGTAGTTTTGATTTGCATCTCCCTGATGGCCAATGATGTAGAACATCTTTTCATGTATCTATTGGCCCTTTGTATCTTCTTTTGTGAAGTGTCTATTTAGTTCATTTGCCCATTTCTTGATTGGGTTGTTTGTTTTGCTAGTGTAGAGTCTTTTGGGCTCTTTGTATATTCTGGATATTATCCCCTTATCAGAGAAACCACTGCATAGTTTAAAGTTAGTCATTCCTATTGCTTTGGGGATAAAATTCTAGCTCCTTCGACCTGCTTTTTTTTGCCCAATCTCCTGACATTATTGTTTCCACTAGTATTCTCCAGCCATTCTGTCTTTCTTTAATTTCTTAACACTGAGACTCCTTTTTCACTTTAGAGTTTGTTTGGGTTTTTTGTTTGTTTTTGTTTTTTGGTATTGGGGATTGAACCTAGGAGCATTCTACCTCTGACCTATACCCCCAGTCTTTCTTTCTTTATTTTGAAACAGGGTCTTACTAAGTTCCAGAAGGGCTCACTAGGCTGCTGAGGCTAGCTGGTAGTAAACCTATAAAGCCTCCTGTCTCAGCTTCCCAAGTACTGGTATACTAGGTATGTGTTCTACACTGCCCAGTGTCCCTTGAGGACTTTGTGTAGTCTTTCTTTCACCAACCCCTTACCTTATTATCATCCAGGTGTCAAATGACACTGTCTCAGAAAGGCTTTCCTTAATATTGTGGAGAATAAGAGCAAGGGAGCCAGATGATCCCGGTCACACTCCAGCTCTCCACTTACTTGCTATATGACTTTAGGAAAATTATTTAAATTCTTCAAGCCTCATTTTTCCCTGTCTATAAAATAGAGAAGTTATGGTATCTGCTTTTTACAATTGGTTTAAAAATTGAAAGAATATATAAAGCTGGGCGTGGTGGTGCATGCTTGTAATTCCAGCACTTGGGAGGCTGAGACAGGAGGATCGCACAGGTTCGAAGCCAGCCTCAGCTACTGAGTGAGGCTCTCAGCAACTTAGTGAGACCCTGTTTCCAAATAAAGTACAAAATAGGACTGGAAGTATAGCCTGGAGGTAGAAAGCCTCTGAGTTCCACCCCCAGTACCACCAAAAAAGAAAAGATGAATAGGGCCTATACTTGTATGGGGCTGTTCCTCAATGTCATATTCTGTTCCACTGACCTGTGTGTCTGTCCTTTCACCAATGATACAGTCTTGGTTACTGTATAAAAAGTCATGAAATTAGTTTGAAAGATAATTGCCACTGTATCACTTTTCATTGGTTATTCTATTTTATCATTTGATATAAGTTTTATAACAGTCTCAACAATATCCACAAAACATTTGTTGGAAACTTGATAGGAATGTATTAAACCTATATATTAATTTGGAAAAAGTACTTTTACTATATATACTTTTACTATAGTAGCACTTTTACTATATCAAAATTTTCAATTCAAAGACATACAACATGTCTAAGTCTTCAAAAATTCCTCTGTTAGGATTGTGTAGCTTTCAGTGTACAAATCCTGCATATCTTACACACACACATACACACACACACACACACACATATTCAGAAGATAAATATATATTATATATAAAAATCTTATATATATCAGAAGATATATATATATATTATATATATAATTTCTTTTCCCTTATTTCAGCTATTTATTTTAATTTTGATTTCCATGTATTCATCACTAACAAAAATATAATTGTTTTGTATGTTAATGTATCCTTTGGTATAATTTAGCTCTTATTTTATGAGTTTTTTTATTTTGTGGATTCCTTGGGATTTTCTATATAAACTATCTTGACATATGCACATAGAGACAGTTTTGTTTTTTCCTTTTCTATATAGGTCTTTCATTGAATTTGCTCACTCCAGTGTGCTGGCTAGAGCTTCTAGCACTGTGCTGAGTACAGTGGACAGACTTGATGTTTTCCGCATCATAGAAGGAAGGAAAGGAAGGAATTCAATCTTTTACCACCTAGTATAATGTTAGCCATGTATATATACACAAAGGTACACACACACACACACACACACACACAAGTTGAAAGGGGTACTTTCTCCCCTATTCTTTATTTGTTAGGAATTTTTCTGATGAATGGGTGTTGGATTTTGTCAAATGCTTTTTGTGTGAATTGATACGGTCATGTAATTTTGCTTTAATTTGATAATAGGAGGGATTACATTGATTGATGCTCAACTATTGATCAACTAAACTTATTGGGCCATTGTATAATTCCTTTTATATTTTGCTGAGTTTCTTTTGCTAATAGTTTGTTGAGAAATTTTTGCATCCATATTTGTGAGAGAATTGGTCTATGACTGTGGAGTTCCTGTGTGTGTGTGTGTGTATGTATATGTGTGTTTGTGTGTGTGTGTGTGTGTGTGTGTGTGTGTATGTATGTATGTATTTTGAGTACTGTGTTCATCTAGAGTTCCATAGTAATACTAGTTTCATAAAGTTAATTCAGAAATCTTTCCTCTTCTACTTTGTCTAAAAATTTTTGTAGAATTGGTTTAATTCTTTCTTAAATTTGTGATAAATTAAATTTCCTTGGTTGTTACAGTCCTGTTCAAATAATATATTAAAATACTATGTGAATTGTAATAATATAAACATTTAGTGCCTCAAATTTTCTTCTGAGCATATTTTATCTGTATTTTGCATATTTCTGTACATAGTGTTTTCAGTTCAACATTTAATTACCCTTGACACTAATTCTGTTAGTCAACTATTTGTTGCTATGACAAAATACCTCAGAAAAACACCTTTAAAAAGAAAAAATTTGTTTTGCCTCGTGGTTTCAGAGGTGTCGGTCTAAGATAGCTGGCACTATTTGAGTCAGAGATGAAGTAGAATATGATGATGGGGAAGTTGTAACAGAACAAAGAGGCTCACCTTATGGCAGCCAGGAAGCAGAGACAGACAGACAGACAGACCACACACACACACACACACATGCACACACACACACACACACGAAGTAAAGGGGCTAGGAACAAAATCTATCATTTAAAGGCAAGTCCCCAGTAATTTTCTCTAACTGTGCTCCATCTCCTAACTTTCTCCCACCATGCTCCATCTCCTAAAAGCCCAGTCATCTATGAACTCATCACTGATTATTGATGGAGTTATTAGTACCCTCATGATCCAATCACTTTCCAGAAACCCCACCTCTAAACACTGGTGATCAAGCACCCAACACATGAGATTCTGGAGGACATTCCAAATACAAATCTTAATACTGGCCTGAGAATTATTTAGAAGCCTGTTATTTAGTTTCCAAGTACTTGGATATTTTTGTGGGTTTTTATAGTTAATTTCTGGTTTAATTTTATTGTACCAAAAACTTATTAGGTATAATGTCAGTTCTTTCAATCATTTAAGGTTTGTTTTATGAGGAAAGATATGGTTAATTTAGGCATATGTTCCATGTACATTTATAAAGAATATAATGTTAGGTTTTTAGGTGTAGTTTTTTATAAATAGTGATCAGATTCTGTTGATTGATGGTGTTTTTCAATTCTATATTCTTGATGACTTTTTAGGTATTCACTTAATTTTAGAGAAAGGGTATTGAAGTGTCCAGCTATAATAATACATTTATCTTATTTTTCTTTTCAGTTTTATCAATTATTGCTTCCCATATTTTAGAACTCTGTTGTCTGGTATATGCACGTTTATGATTGCTAATCTTTATGTGTATATCTTCTCTATTTCTGCAAAGGTTTTGTGAAGTTTATTTAATCTTATATTAATATTGTCATGCCTACTTTGATTTGATTAGTGCTTTCATAGTGTATCTTACTTTTTCTTTTTCTTTTGTTTTCTTTTGGCAATAGAACCTAGGAGTATTCTACCTCTGAGATATACTCCAAGCCCTATTTTACTTTCATTTTTAAAAAGGATCTTGCTAGGTTGATGAGAGTCTCACTACTTGCTGAGGCTTTACTTGAACTGTCTTCCTGTCTCAGCCTCCCTAATACTGGGATTACAAGAGTGTACCACCACACCTGGCTCTATTTTACTTCTAACTTACATATTATTATATTTGAAGTGAGTTACCTATGTGAAGTATAAAATTGGGTTGCCTTTTTAAAAATCTACTCTGATAATCTCTATTTTAATTAGTGTATATTTAACTGCATTAAAAAGCACATTTAATGCAGTTATCATCATAGCACTTAAGTCCACCATTTATAATTTTTTATTCTACTTATCTGTTTTTGTTTTCTCAGATTTTCTGTGGATTACTTGAACTGTTTTTAGAATTTATTTTGATTTAGCTATAGTAACGCTAAGCATTATCTCTGCATATTTTTTCTAGTAGTTTTTCAGCCTTCTCAGACACCATCGATTTGGAGAGACAGGAGAAGGAGGATCAAGCCCCTCTTTAGAACTTAACATGATTAGAATTCTGGGCCCTTCATTGTTTTTTTTTTTTCCCTAAGTGTGGTATGCAAACAGCCACAGTCGTTTTGTGGTATTTGGTTGGGATAATTATCTAAACTTTTTTGTATTGCCAGGTTGCCCCTATCCTCCTATCCCAGTACAATAACTAAACAACAAATTTTTCTTGAAGTTCTTTGTGTGTGTCCAATAGCGTTTTGGGTTGCTAGCTTCTTTTCTATATTATATTCCATTAAATTTAATATATTAGGCAAAAAGAATACCTGAGTAACTCACCACTGTGTTGGTCCTTAGATCCCAAGTTCACCAGCAAATCTGCTTTCTTTCCAATTTTACAGTTTTCTTAATTGTGTGATTGTGGGAGGGGGGTTGTATTTAGCAGAAAAAAAAAAAAACAGGGAAAGCAGGAGTCTCTTTTGTATAGGGATTATAGTTACAAGAATTAAATTAACCATCACATGAAACCTATGGGCCAGTGCCTGACACATCTAACTGGCTTAGCAAATATTATCTGTTATTATTATCTATGTCTTTGTTTTTGAGAATGATTTTAAACTGTTGTAGCTTTTGAGCATTACAATTCTAATGGGATACAATGCTAGATTTATGTTAAAAATTGTAGGTTTTCATTTGATGATAAAATTGAGAATAGAATTAGCAAAAGCATGGACTTTGAGCACGTTTCTAAGTGTTTTGTGTTCTTAGACATATTATTTAATCTGAGGCTCAATTTTTTGTTTTAAAAATCCATTATTAATACCAATCTTAAAGGATTATTATGAGCATTGATTGTGATAACTATACAAATCACTTATAAATTCTCATACTTTCTGACTTCTTATTACATTACTAAATGCTATAAAAGTTCAGTCTATAACTATTTATTTTCCTATTAATGCTTATCTGTTAAAAGAAACAAGTTTTTGTATAGTATTATTCTTCAGCTTATTGATTAAAGATCATAAAATTTAGCTGGGCATGGTAATGCATGCTTGTAATCCCAGTACTCAGGAGGCTGAGACAGAAGGATCTCAGGTTCAAGGACAGCCTGAGCAGGTAGTGAGATTCTCAGAAACCTAGGAAGACCCTATTAGAAAATAAAAATTAAAAAATAGGACTTTAGCTGGGCATGGTGGCTCACTCTTGTAATCCCAGCACTTGGGAAGCTGAGACAGGAGGATTGCACAGGTTCTAAGCCAGCCTCAATTACTTAGTGAGGCTCTCAGCAACTTAGTGAGACCCTGTTTCCAAAAAAAGTATATTAAAAGAAATAGGACTTTGGGTATAGCTTAGAGGTAGAATCCCCTTGGATTCAATCTTCAGTGCCATAATCAAATAAATAAATATCATAAAATTTTACTTTGTGATGTAGCTATTGATGTTGAATATATAATGTTGTGATCATTAGTAGTATTTCCCTCCATACCTCCTTTCTGATGTGGATGGGGGTACTGAATTTAGATTATCATTGCCAAAATTTCCCTTCTTACCTGAATTTTGTCCTCAGTATATTAACATGCTCATATTTCTATTGTATAAAACAAAATAAAATTTCCTATTATCTACATATGCTTTTAGATCCCATCTTGCTGAACTTTTTAAAGAATAATTCATACAAATTATGCCTATTATTTTTTCTTAAACCCACAATAATGCTGTCTCCCCACTACATCCCTAAAGCATCAATGATTCTTTTTAGTAGTTAATTACTTTTGAAACTTTCCATGAAATATAAAAAAAGAACCCATATTGAACATCTAACCCAGTCAGGCCTTAAGATGACTACAAATAGCTGCTGTTTCACTGTGTGTAGCCACATGAATGCCCCAGAGTAAGAAGCTATAGCTAAACCCACAAAACCATGAGATACAATAAATTGTTAGTCACTAAATTTTGGGGTGATTTCAAAATAATGGATAACCACAACAGAAATGTACTAGAGAATCAGTTTCCCCTTTTTCCTTTTTTCTTTTCCCCCTAGTGTTCAGTCTTCTTTTTCTTTCTGCTTCCCACTTCCTTACTTTTGGTGGTAATTCTTTTATGCTTGGAGTAGAATTGTTGGCAGTTTGCAAAATTCATGATTGCTACCGCATATCATGCAGATCTTGAGAAAGCTCAATCGGGGGATCCGCAACGGCGTAGATCCCCCATGAAGTATGTCTAGCATTCCTTTCTTCATAAAATTATTTTAGGATTATTTGGATTAATATGTCTAATTGGAATTTTATGTATAAACATTATAATTAAAACTGATGGGCAGCAGCTTGTGAGAGACTCAGGCGGCGAGGATTTTTTTCCCAACGATAAAGATATTGGGCCAAATATTAAGTTCAAACTGACCTTAGTTTAAAGCCACTGTATAAGAGTAAGTTTGAGTCAGCCTTGTGAAGTGAGACAAAATACACTATGATTGTTTAAATGTCTAGCACCCTTGCCCTAAACTTTATAACAAATAATAACTTTTTCCCGTCCTTGGCAATCCTGCTTGCATGACTATGCTCTGGCTTTTCTGCCAACAAAGAAAGTATAAAAACTGTAACAAATCCTGAATAAAAGGAAGAAGGTTGAATCTATTTCGTGTGGTCATTCTTCTTTCATGTTCGACCTCGGCTTCTCCTCACCTTCACACGAACCCCGACTCTGCTAGGGCTGGACCCCGGCACATGATTATCTGGACTTCAACTTTCTTGGATTCCTGACCTTGTGTTTAACAAGCCTGTGTGTGTGTGTGTGTGTGTGTGTGTGTGTGTGTGTGTGTGTGTGTGTGTATGCATTGCAATTATACATCATAGTGAGGTTCAGTATGATAAAAACATAGTGTATACAGCTCTTGGTGTAGTTCCCTCCTCATCCCACCCTGCTTTTCCTCCCTCCCCACATGTGTTGTAGTGAAATTAGTAGCAATACCTTCACATATTGCCATTGTATTTGAATTATTTGCTTCCTCATTACTTTTGCTTCCCCTCCCTACCTCCCACCCTTATCACTCTTCTACCATTCTATAGGCCTCTCTCTCTCTCTCTCTCTCTCTCTCTCTCTCTCCTCTCCTCTCCTCTCCTCTCTTTCTCTTCCTCTCCCTTTTCCTTTCTTTCTCCTTTTCTACTATTACAGTCCCTTAGGTTTCCTATTTTCTCTCTAGCTTCCACATATCATAGAAAATATACAACCCTGACTTACTGAAACTGACTGATCTCACATAGCACAGTATTCTCCAATTCTACTAATTTTATTGCAGATGTTATAAGTTAGTTGTTCTTATGGCTGATTCCATTTTGTATATATCCCACATTTTCTTTATCCATGCATCTTTTGAGAGACATAGATTGTTGGTTCTATAATCCTTGGTCCTATAATTTGGCTATTATAAATTGTGCTTCTATATACATGGATATACATGCATCACTATAGGTATTTTTACTTTAATTCTTTTGGAAGATACCAAGGAGTAGAACAGTTGTGTCATATGGTGCTTCCATTTCTAGTTTTTTGAGTATCCTCCAGACTGATCTCGATACTGGTTGACTAATTTATATTCTCATCAACAGTGTATAAGATTACCTATTTCCTCACTTAACACTAAAGAATAAATAAATACATAATCAAATAAGAAATAGGCAATAGAACCAAATTAAAATTTTCCAAAAGAAAAACAATTGGCCAATGAATATATGAGAAAATGTTTAACATCACCAGCAAGTCAAAACTACCCTGAGATTTTTCCTAACTCCAGATAGAATGTCAGTCGTCAAAAACATAAACAATAACAAGTGTGTTGAGGATGTGAGGAAATGGGAATTCTTATACATTGAAGGTGGGATTGTAAATTAGTACAACCTTCTTAAAGTTATATGTTGTTTTCCTTCCTGCTGTCAAATAAGTCAACTTCAGTTAATATTTACCTTGTCTTTACTAAATGCCATAACTAGTCAATACAGTCAATCACTGATCCTTTTTAAACAAGTGTCTTGTAAAAGTCAAAACTACAGGAAAGTAGTCTATGCTCCAATGTCAGCCTTTAAATGCCTACTTTACAACCAGAATAAAATGAATGGAGGGGAGAGGAATGTGCTGGGTATATACTCAGGTAATTACTACTATAGAAATAATGCCTCTTATTTTTAGCATACAATAACTATACAATAAGATCTTAGATAAGCTATTTGTGTACAACTTAGAACTTTTACTGTTTAATACACTTGTGTAACTTGAATGTTAGGGCTTATAGTATGCTATTCCAATCAGCACAACATTTATGAAAATTTAACACGATTTTAGTATTAAAAGTCATGAAAAAAAGTTTAGAGCAAGGCTTATTATCATGTGATTGTTGTTTGTAAACATTTTTGCAAAATTGATACTGAGGGCAAATTTCTAATTTCTGTATTTTTATGAGATCTCTACTACATCAGTGACTTCTTTTCTCATTTTAGTTCTAAAAACAGATGGAATTCACTATGGATAATTTGTATGATTTCAATGAACGAAGGTCATGTAATGGAATTCCATCTGGAAAGAAAAACGACTTTGTTGTATCTGAAGATCATGGCCAGAAAATCTTAAGTATACTGCAGAATTTTAGAGAACAAAATGTCTTCTATGATTTCAAGATAATCATGAAAGATGAGATAATCCCGTGTCATCGTTGTGTGTTAGCAGCATGCAGTGACTTTTTCAGGTACCTTACCTTGCCTGTGCCTCAGATTTTATGGATAATTAAGTTATATTTTATAACCACACTAATTTTTTCCTCACACAGTATTCAAGAGTAATTTTGAATTCTTAAATAAAAACTGATTAGAACTAAGATTACTGTTTTTTGAGTAGGTAAATATAAGATTATCTTTTTGAAAGCTTGCGTCTTCCCAGCCCAGCCCAAAGTTCTTTGGAATATTATATCCTTGAGATGCTCTGGGAAAGGAGATATGTATTTCCATCTTGGATCAGTTTTGTTTGAGATATTTCTGCAGTATATAATTTTATAAAAGTAAAGCAAAGTAAAGATTTCTGTACTTTATAATTTTATAAAAGCAAAGTAAGTAGAGTTTAAATTCTAGTAAATAAAGTTGGTAAAAAATAGAGTAAGATTAGAGATCTAGAAATAAAATGGCATTTATACTATTTTAATCTATAAATAAAACGGAATTTATGCTATTTGTTTGAGAGATTTCTACATTATATAATTTTGTAAAAAGATGAAATGACAAGTTGAATAAAATGGAAGCAGAGTTCCAAGCTCATGATGAGTAAGGAAAATAAATTTGTTTTATATTATATCCATGTATTACCAAAGAAGAGGGACTCAACTCAGACGACTTAAAATTTCTTCTTTCTTAAGCAGAGATACTTCTATAGTATGAAAAGTACTTCTTAGATAAAAATACATTTCTTTAGAGTATATAAATTGTTCTTATTCTAAGCAACTTTCTAAATATAATTTGGTTTTCCATGTAGTTACCCTAAAGGGAATGTCATAGACATGAAATTGCAAGAATATGGTTTTTTTTTTTATTCTACAGACATATTATCATAGTACTCTGGTAATTGTCTCAAGGTAATACCATCTTTTAGGATCCAGTGGTCATTAGACATGTATTAGACAAGTCTCTTTTGGGTTGCCCTGGCCTTCAGCCTTCCTGGTCATATTGTAGTAAACTTAAGTCCTAATTGTAGTATTTTGCATTGCGCTCAATTTTGGAAGCAAAGTAAATAGAGTTTAAAGTCTAATAAATAAACATGGTAAAAAACATAGAGTAAGATTAAAGATCTAGAAATAAAATGGAATTTATACGATTTTAATCCTTAATTTAAACCCTATTTTTCTACAAATATCAAATTCAACCTCATCCTTGTTGCCTTTAGAGAAAATCCTAGCTGGACACTGAGCAAACAAAAAATTATTTTTGTCATCTACTATTTGCTCAACACCTGCTTCTGTAGGGAATTTTGCTTTGAACTTAGGAGCAGCGACTCAGTGCTACACAGTTGGCTCAGGACAGGGAAGCTACAACTTTATTCTTCTCATTTGCTCTCTGAGATAATCTAAGTTATCCCTTGGACTCCATTGTGACCCCACGTTTTGTTATATTCTGCCACTCTCAGGTTCTCTCAGAGTCTTCACTTTTCTTTTCCTGATTTATTTATTTTACAGTACTGGAAATGGAACCCAGGGGCATTGTTCCTCCGAACTACACCCCCAGCCCTGTGTTTTAGTATTTTTATGTTTTGAAACAGGGTCTCACTGAGTTGCTTAAGAACTGAGGCTGTCCACAAACCACGATCCTCTGTTCTCCACCTCCCAAATGCTGGGATTACAAACATGCACCACCCTGCCCGGCCCTTTTCTTTTTCAATCCAGCCTTCCACATATCTCTTTTCTACTCCTTTATTCTTGATGACGCTTGTTCATAAAGAGCTGTCTAATATAATGGTTATATATTTGTTCCCTTAATACACATGTCCTAATCTAAATCTAATTTTGAAGGAAAATTGTCTATCCAGGCAGCTAGTTCAAGAGACCATGCTCTTACTATTACCCTGAATGAATGTAGATGATTTTGTAATCTAATGTCATCACAGGTTAACATCTCTCAATTAAGATACATGATTGAAAACCCCTACATAATAGGTAAAGTGGATATAATTACCACTGAATATATTTGGTTTTGTTTAAGAAGTAGAGAATATCTTAGTAGGAAGGGTGTTTGTCATCCTTCTTTCTCCTCAAGGATAATCCTATTTGAAAGCCCTCATATTTTTTAGCTGGATGTTATCCTTCTTTAATAAATTTAGTGCCCTGGAGTGTACTCTAATCAGTACATTGTTGTTGTTGTTGTTGTTGTTCACCAATTTACTTATTAATGAAGTATACCAGGAGTACTACTCACAAAGGTGTTTTGGACAATACCAGCAGAAATTTAAACCAAGTAGTAAAAATACATTTTAGTCCCTACCCACACATTTCCAAATAATCTCTATTTCACTTACACTGAGCCAAAGAAATTCCCAATTTCTTAGATTCTATCAAGTTTTATATGTGAAGATGAAATAGAACTTTCAATGAAGAACTATCAAGCTGGTCTAACTATTCAAATATGAGAACTTATCTCCAACTCTCAATGGCTATTAGTACAAAAACTTAAAATTTGCTTTTTTGGCTTGATGAAGTATATTGTTAAGGTTTAATCATATGAAATAACATTTCTTTTCCTTAAAGTACTATATAAAATTATGTTATTTTAGATATATATTTTATTTGATGGATTTCCCCACACAGACAAATTCATTGGAGACCTCTGGCATTTCACTATGGTGTATCTTTTACATTGTATTACTATCAAATAAAAAATTAATTTGAAAGAAAATTTTAAATCCTAAGCCTCAAGCATTAAATTTTTACTTTTAGTTGACAATTAATACTAGTCAATCATAAATTAAAATTTTCTACCATTATGGAAATTTTGTCTTAATTTTTAAACAATATATATGAAGAAATATGGATATAAAATTAGAACCTTAAGTGTTTATGGATTAGTTTATGTATCTCAGCTATACTGTATAGCCTTAATATGAGAGTTATATAATATGTTTGGTGGCAGATAAATACATTTAAAATACTTGATTAGGGTACTATTAAAATATTTCATAAATGTGTTTCAAGTCAATTTAAGAGTAAAGGAAACCTCCTTAAGGTATATTGAAAATAATTATAGAACATAATATTTCTGTTTACTTGTTATTCTGTGTTCTTTATTTTTGCAGGGCTATGTTTGAAGTAAACATGAAAGAAAGAGATGATGGAAGTGTTACCATTACTAATTTGTCCTCCAAAGCAGTAAAAGCATTTCTTGATTATGCCTATACTGGAAGAACAAAAATAACAGATGATAATGTGGAAATGTTCTTCCAGTTGTCATCATTTCTTCAAGTTTCCTTCCTATCCAAAGCTTGCAGTGACTTTTTAATAAAAAGCATCAATCTGGTCAATTGTTTACATTTATTATCTATATCAGATAGCTATGGCTCTACCCGTTTGTTTGATCATGCATTGTACTTTGTACAACATCACTTTTCTCTATTATTTAAATCCAATGATTTCTTAGAGATGAATTTTGGAGTACTACAAAAATGTCTGGAGTCAGATGAATTAAATGTTCCAGAAGAAGAAACAGTACTGAAAGTCGTCCTTAGTTGGACAAAACATAACTTAGAATCAAGGCAAAAGCATCTGCCTCATTTGATTAAAAAAGTAAGATTACATCAGTTATCTGAGGACACACTTCAAGACTGTCTGCTCACTGAAGAGTGTTTACTCAAAAGCACAAACTGTTTTGACATAATTGTGGATGCAATTAAGTGTGTACAGAGTTCTAGTGGACTCTTTCCTGATGCTCGACCATCTACAACTGAAAAATATATATTCATTCATAAAACTGAGGAAAATGGAGAAAATCAGTATACATTTTGCTATAATATTAAAACTGATTCATGGAAAATACTGCCACAGTCACACCTGATTGATTTGCCTGGGTCTAGTCTGTCTAGTTTTGGAGAGAAAATATTCTTGACAGGTGGTTGCAAAGGGAAGTGTTGTAGAAAGGTTCGACTTCATATTGCTGAGTCTTATCATGATGCCACTGATCAAACCTGGTGCTACTGTCCAATCAAAAATGAGTTCTTCTTGGTATCCACTATGAAAACACCAAGAACCATGCATACATCAGTTATGGCTCTCAATAGGCTATTTGTCATAGGTGGAAAGACTAGAGGGTCTCAGGACATTAAAAGTCTCTTAGATGTTGAATCCTATAATCCTCTTTCCAAGGAATGGATATCTGTTAGCCCGTTACCTAGAGGCATATATTATCCAGAAGCAAGTGCATGCCAAAATGTAATTTATGTTCTTGGATCAGAAGTAGAGATTACAGATGCCTTTAACCCATCACTTGATTGCTTTTTTAAATATAATGCTACAACTGATCAGTGGTCTGAATTAGTAGCAGAGTTTGGACAGTTTTTTCATGCTACACTAATTAAAGCTGTCCCTGTAAATTGCACACTGTATATATGTGACCTTTCTACCTATAAGGTTTATAGTTTTTGTCCAGATACTTGTGTTTGGAAGGGTGAAGGATCTTTTGAATGTGCAGGGTTTAATGCAGGTGCAATTGGAATTGAAGATAAGATTTATATATTAGGTGGTGATTATGCACCAGATGAAATCACAGATGAAGTACAGGTCTATCATAGCAGCAGGTCAGAGTGGGAAGAAGTCTCACCAATGCCAAAAGCCTTAACTGAATTTTACTGCCAGGTGATTCAGTTCAATAAATACAGAGACCCATGGTTTTCTAATCATTTCTAAACGTAGTAGGTGTGTGGGCATTCTAAAACTACTCTAGTTCTTATAACCTATAGTAAATTTGTTTGCCATAATTATTGGTAAAAAGTTCTTTATATTTACTAAAATAAAATATTTCTTCCATTAGAGAATTAGGTATATATATATATATATATATATATATATATATATATATACTATCTGTAAATAAACAGTTCCCAGAACTTAAAACACAAAATATATTTTACCAAAAATTATATTAAATATAATTTAATCTTCAAGGATTCATAGTACTTAGTGTTTAGAAGGGTAAATAAAAGTCACAGTCTTTCACACTATGGTTTTAAACTATTTATGAGAGGCTAGTTAAAAAGATATCCAGGTTCATGAATTTGTGCTAAGTAGATGAGAGAAATCTCTTGAGGAAGTAAAAATGAATTATATACTTTTTGGAAGGGAAAATATCTTGATTAATACAAAAAATTATACAGCCAGGGTGGTGCACATATGGAATCCTAGTACTCGGGAGGCTGAGACAGGAGGATCACAGGTGCAAGACCAGTCTCAACAACCTAGTGAGACTCTGCTTCAAAGTAAATTTAAAAAGGGCTGGGAGTATAGCTCAGAAGTAGAATTCCTCTAGGTTCCATCCCTAGTACCACCAAAAAAAAAGTTACACAGTCAATGTGATGTGACTGATAAGATATAAGTTAGAATTGTACTATAAGCATAAGAATTGTTGAATCCCTGCCCTCTCTGAGCATTGATTAGCTTTAGATAATTCTTTTCATTTACCATTTTTTGGTCAATTTTTTTCTAAAAAATATTTTTATCATTCTAAGCAATTCACTAAACACAGATTCTCTTATGATTCAGCTCATTAAGAACATATTGTACAGGATATAATTCTACATCATTGGCAGTTAAGTCCTTTTTAAACTGTTAATTCTATTTTCATTGCCAGTTGGATTTGATTTTTTTTTTTTAAGAAATGTCACGTTTCTGCCGGGCGTGGTGGCGCACGCTTGTAATCCCCGCGCTTGGGAGGCGGAGACAGGAGGATCGTGCAGGTTTGAAGCCAGCAGCGCTGGCTTAAGAGACCCTGTTTCCAAATAAAAAAATGTATAAAAATAGGTCTGGGAGTGTCCAAAATAAAAGTCAGGTAATGTCACGTTTTTCTTCTTATTATCTGGTTCAAACTTAGTAAATTAACATTCATTTAGTAGTCCTAAATTACCCCTGGCCCAAGTTTATTGTAACATATAGCCCATTGAGTGATGTTCTTGGTTCAGGGATGGTAGTCTGAAAATATTTTATATCAGTGTCAGGTCCCAAGGTGATTGTGGTTGTGGATGTAGAAATTTAGATATCTAGGTAAATTAATATTGCTGAGTTTCTTAAGCTTTGTCTCTAATTTGAGCTACAATAAAAAATTCTAGTTTTAATTAGTACTATATTAATTTCCTTTGACGAAATATGTCAACTATAAAGCACCATGTTGGTGTGCTATTTCAGTAAATTATTCATACTGAATTACTTCCTAAATTTAAAAGGTTGACTAAGCTTTTGGTATTGATAATCTGCATCAAAACCTGCATCTGTTTAGATATCTAATTCTTAACTCAGTGAAAGAACATCGATTATCCTTGTTTCCATCCAGAAAGTTCTGCCTTGCAAGATGTTTCAACCAGGCATAGTGGTGCATTTCTGTAATCCCAGTATTTGAGAAGCTGAGACAGGAGAATCGTGGTTGGAGGACAGCCTCAGCTACTTAGTGAGGCCTTCTGCAACTTAGTGAGATCCTATTTCAAAATAAAGAATAAAAAATCGAGCTGGGGGTGTAGCTCAAAAGTAGAACGTCCCTGGGTTCCATTCTCAGTACTGAAAAAAAAAAAGGAAAACATTTTAGATTTTAAGATTCCTGATTTAACTCTCAGGTAATGTGTAGATTGTACTTCTTCGGAACCAAATGGAATTTCCTATATTTGGTAGTAAATGTTAATCTATAGTATATATGAAATGGAAGTATACTTAAAGGTTCTTTTATTTTACCATATAAATTTATGCAAACATGTTTCAAATATATTTTTCAAAATTAAACAGTATTAGTGTACAAGGAGGAACTCTCTCTAATGTAATTATAAATTACATAAAAAGAATTCTGTAGAATTGGTGGCCTTCCTTTCAAAGCACATGGTTCGTTGGCTGTGACCTTTTCTTCTATGCATATGTTATCCATTTTTTTAAAAAAGGAATATTCAGTAGAGGTTTCTCTGTAAGTGTGCCTTTTAAAACAAATTATTTGAGAAAGCATATGTGGATATAAGCATATATTAATAAGGCATGTTTAAAATAAATACTGTCATTAGCTCTGACTCTAGGAATTGTTCAGGTCTTTCAGAAAGGAGAAATTGAAGCAAAACCAAATCTCTACCTGATACTGTTTTCATCTTGTATCATCTTTATTTCCACCATTATTCTTACTGGCCATTGACCTATAGCAATATTTTCCTTGCTATCAAGACTTAAGTGGTTCTCTCTGCATTTAATTTTTTTTTCACGTAGGATTCCTGCCTCCACTGCTAAAATTGCTGTTACTTTATTATTATTTTTTTCTACTTGACATTTTGTTTTGTTCAGCTTGGTGGTGGTGGTGGTGGTAGTGTGTGTGTGTGTGTGTGTGTGTGTGTGTGTGTGTGTATGTGTGTGTGTGTGTGTGTGTGTGTGTTATGGGGATTGAACCTAGGTGCATTCTACCTTCAAGATACACCCACCAGACTGATTTTATTTTAATTTTGGAATAGAATCTCGCTAGGTTGATAAGAGTCTCACTAATTGCTATGGCTGTACTCAAATCTGCGATCCTCCTGTCTCAGCCTCCCAAGTACTGGGATTACAGGCATGTGCCACCTTGTCTGACTGAATTTTTTTTAACACATATTAATGCCATGGGTTATTTTTAAAATCATTTTCACTTATTGTCATCCATTTATATTGTACCCTCATGCCCTTTTCCAACTATCATGGCAAGGAAAATATTCTATTTAGTCATAAAAACCCAAACTTCCTTCACCATTTTTCCTCCTGTTGTTACCTAAAAGCAATCAGTACTGGGCTTGGTTCTGCTAACTGATATTCTAATTTTGCATCCTCTTGTAACACTTTCATTTGATCTGTCTTTTTGAACAATGATTTTATCTTCAGAATCCTGAGGGAACCAGCCACAGAGGGTCAGTGATTAAATAGTTATATCCTCTGGTCTTGTCAATCACTATGGCTTTAGTATCCAGAACAAAATGTATCATTCTGGTCTCAATCTTCATTCTGTATTTCTGACAATCTCAGTTGTCTGTCAAGTCTATTATCTGTACTTCCAGATGGAGCCATTTTTCTTGTCCCTAAGGTTTGGTAAGGAAAAAATAACATTTTCTTATGGTCTCTTCTCTGAGTCATTTTGTCAGAGTCTGTTTATCTTTCATTATTTCCTTTAGCCAGTGCTACAGCACAAGAGAAAAAGTAATTGTGCTCATTATCCAGATTGCTGTCATTCCCATGGAAAACATTCTGCTTAACAGTTCTATATTCATTATCATTTGTCTTGCTATACTACATTTGTATTATGCATGCAAAAATATTTGAACACTGTAATGTCTTCTAAAATTGAAAGTATATATATGACATTATTAAATATAAAAAATTAACATGATAATCGGAGTTAATGAATATTCCTAGAATGATGTTCAATATAGTTAAATTGTGGTAACCCTTACTTCATCTATAGCCTTTGAGACTAAATATCATGAAGAATATTTGCATAATCAAAATTAACAAAATTCCCATAATACTTAACTCTGGTATTGGGAAAGGAAGAGATCCTTATTATGTAGTATTCATCACATGTTATTTTTGAAAGTTTATTTGAACCTGACCACTTACTGCAGTATGATTCAATTTCCCCAGATATTTAGAGAAGCAATTGAATATGTGTTCAATGTGCTTAGCACAAGGTATGTAATTTGAAAATCAGACTCGTACAGAGGGATGCATCTTTATATTTTTATATTTGGAAATAACAAGTATATAGCTGAATATATGATACTTTAAGATCATTAGTTTATTTAGATTCAGTATTGAAATTTGCCCCCTTTATATTTAGAATTGAAGTGATATATTACAAAAGTCTTCCAGAGGATCGCTCTAGAGGGCAATCTAAACACAAGGGTTGGAACTTATAAGAAAGCAAGTTTCTGTTCACCGTAAGAAATTATTTTACTGCACTTTCTTAAAAATAAGTACTACTTTAGAATCAGACTATTTATCAAGCACTATGGCATTTGACAGATTATCAGCCCAATCATTTCCTACAAAGGACTATATGACCAAAGATTTCTACATTCTATTTACACATTTAGATCTCAATAATTTTGTTATATATGACTAATTAACTCCTATTCCAATTTAGCCTTTTAGGCATTCTGATTTCAATCATTCTGCATACTCAAGACTTTTTAAGTGAGACCTGAATCTTAAAACTACAATATTTGAGGAACATTTTGGTTGAAGGGGATTTTTTTTTCTTTTCCTTGCATCACTCAGAAAAAGTCTGTAAATAGTTTTAGTGATATAGTTATAGTGATCTGCTGAGATTTTTTTCTTCAATTTACCATAATTGCATGTTTAATTTTATACTGAATAAAAACTGAAAGACCAGTTTCTCTGAATTATTGTTCTTATTTCCCTGGAAATGCATTTAAACAATCAAAGACAGTGACTTTAGTTATTATTGAATTTGAAAGTCTATATTCTAAATTGTTAAATGTGTCTATAAGTTATATGTGATGGTTGATGCTTACTCAAATTAGTATCAAAATAGGGAAATTAGTTACAGTATGATACTATCTATCAAAAGATAAGTCTTCTAAATCATAGACTCATTCAAATTTCAAAATGATCTTAGAATCTAATACAGTATCTTATCTCGTCCAATTTTTAGTTTCTCCAATTTTTAAAACTATCTGGACACAAGGATATTCTTTATTATTGTTGATATTGTTTTCAGTTTCTAATTCAGTGCTTTCAGGAACAGAGTCACTATCTTTATTTTTAACAATTCTATTAGAAATTTCTAACATTGGAAATAGCACCTACCTCACTTGATAGCTCCTAGATTTGCGATCTACATTGCTGTCCCTGCATGTCAGTTAGCTCCAAAATAAGGTCTCACTTCCCTCTTGTTCAAGTTCTGGACACTACCATTTCCCACAGTACCTAGGTTACAGGACTTTTCTTTTTTCAGTTGTCTCAGAGAATATATCCCAGCTACATCACTTTTTTGCTGGATTGGGCCTGACCAGCCCTTTAGATTCTGTTTTCACATTTGGATATTACCTCATTATCTATTCCCAGTGTGCCTGGAAACCCAGACATCACATTCTCATCTCGCCCTCTAGATTTATCAATCCCAACAAGTCTAGAGCCTTCCTCTTTCTCCTCCCATCTCCCTCTTTCCCATCAACATCACCACAAATACATATTTCCTGGAGAGGAATTCTGAAGCCAGATTTTAATGACACTCTTTTGTCATAGTTTTCAAAATTCTTTAAATGCTTCTACAAAAGACTCCAGAAAATTGAAACTACAGCAGTTATACCACTGGTAGTTAATAAGAACAATTTGCTTTCAAATCGATACAGACAAGCCTTATGGTGGCAACCAAAATTTGGATATTTATTTGTGCTATTAATCCAATTGTATAGAGATTGATATTTTCATAAAACAAAAAAGTTTTAAAATCCTTCTACAAAAGACTTCAGAAAATATACAAAAAATAAACTAAATCAGCTATACCCTTGGTGGTTAATAAGAGAAAAATTAACTTTCCAATCAATTCAGACCAGCCTTATGATGATAATCAAAATTTGGGGATTAATTTGTGCTATTAATCCAGTTGAATGGAGAACATTTTTATAAAATAAGGCCATAATTAAATAACTCTATGGGCTTTGTTTATTTTATTAACATTAACAATGTCCCCAGCCACAAAGACCTAACTAGATCAATAAATTATGCTATTGGTCTCAAAGATAATGAGGTTTCTGAAATAACTCAAGTACAATCAGTCTTCCATTAATGACTACCACATTGTAATTTCTTTACATGTCTTTCTCATGTAACTGGAAACTGTTGGGGATGGGGCATATCTTCATCATTTTGAGACCCATCAATTACATAGTGCCTGTCATATAATAAGGCAAACAATAAACTGATACTCTGTAGAGCTGAATGTGAAGCTAAATGTAGCTATATTGTTGCTGAATGTGGTTGATATAACTGTACATTTTTCAACTTGTATTCATGTATATATATTATTTTATGTTAAAACTTTACATTTTAGAATGCTACCTTATTGCACTTTAGTTATCTCTAAATGTTTATGTTAATTATTTTTATAATGTTTCATATGTTGCTTATGGTTAAAGTCTGAGAAAATTGGTTTAGGTAGTTTGTATGGCTTTTTTTTTTTAAGTGTGGAAAAGTTAATCAAAAACTGGGCATGGACGGGCATGGTGGCAAAAGCTTGTAATCCCAGCATTTGGGAGGCTGAGACTGGAGGATCGTGATTCCCAGACAGCCTCAGCTACTTAGTGAGGCCCTTTGCAACTTAGTGAGACCCTATTTCAGAATAAAGAATAAAAAATAGGGCAGGGGGTATAGCTCAGTGATCGAATGCCCCTGGGTTCTATCCCCAGACCCGCAAAAAAGCCCAAATAACAAACTGGGCATGGTGTTTCATGCCTCTCGTCTCTACTTGGAAGTCTGAGACAGGAAGATCTAAGGTTCAAGGACAGCATTAGCAACATAGACTCTCAACAACCTAGGGAGATCCTGTTTCAAAACAAAAAGTAAAAAAAAAAAAAAAAAAAAATCACTAGAGGCGTAGCCTCAGTGGCAGAATGCCTCTGGCTTATATCCCCAGTACAACCAAAACAGAGTTAATCAAGTATCTTTTGAGAGTAAAATCACACTATTCAGCACATTCTGAATTTTAGAGAGCATGTGTAGTTGAATGTACAGCTGTGTATATGTAATCATTGAAAATAAAATTATAGATTCAAAGTCATTTATCTGCCTAAATTTTCAGTGCTTGAGGATGATTGTTACATGAATTTTAACTATAATATTTAGTTCTATGTTTTTTCAAAGGTAATAATGGATAACACAATGTAGGTTTCATTCTTATATATGCAATCCCCATTTTTTCTGCAAGAGCATAATAGCTTCAGTGATCTTTCTCCCTTTTAGGGTGAGGATAGTGCCCAAAGCTACTTAGCTTCTTCTCTCTTAGCAGAATGTGGGCTTTTGCCATAAACTATGAGAAATAAAAATCAGCAGTTTTGCAGTTCCTCAGAAACCATAGTGACATGTAATAAACATTTCCATAAAATAATTATTAATTTATTGAAATGTATCTCAGAAAAATATATATTGTATGTATTGTCATTAGAAATAAAAGAAGTAGAGAAAGATGGATGCCAGGGCTCTCATTTTCTTGCTTCTCTCCAGATTTCCTAGTTTCCTCAGTAGCTCTTTACAGATCTTAGAACTACTGAGAAAGTGGTGGTAAAGGTGGGGGAGGGGTGTTGTCAGGGGGGGCTTCTATAGTTGGGATATATCCAGTCAAGTAGAATTTATTCAGACCTGGCTTGAAATGAATAATGCCCATTCCTTAGATAAGACATAGGCTGGAAAAAGCCTCCAGACTTTGATTGAATTAAGAAAACCCAGATCACATCACTCTAAATGATGTGAGATTACAATGTATTGATAAATGTATATTTTTAAAAAAGGAAAGGAGAAAGAACAACAAAAAAAAAAATGCCCATTAGCCACAGATGGCAGTAACAGAAGGTACAAATATATTGGGTTCAGACAGGCCAACCCAACCTCACCAGACACCCCAGACACCAGGCATTCAAGAACCAGCCAGCTGCCAGGATGTAAGCCTTTTACCTGACATACTTAGGTGTGGGGTAGTGAAGGGGCCTAGTGTCTAAGAATCCCAGTGACTCCGGAAAGAGAGTTTCCACAAATGTGCCCTGGACAGATACTATCTTAATTCTAGTTCCTATAATTTTCCTTCTCTCTGGACAGGGCCATTTTTTAATCATTATTTTGGTTTTCCTATGTGATGAGCTATGATTTATTAAGTGACCTTGGCTACTAAGTCTTTCTTCCAGATTATGGTGCCAGCTGAAACAGCATTTCTCCATGAAAACCCAGTCTTGAAAAATGAACTCTGTCCCGTCCCCACATTTCTACATAAGGCCAAGGGTATTCTCTTAATTTCTGAAGCTCAGTCATGCGACTGGCTAGTTCTTGATCCCAACTTACTGCTCTAGACTGTTTTCCTTATTACCTCCTATTTTCCACGTGCTCCCAGTTTTCTGCACGTGCTCCCAGTTTTTTTGCCATCAAACCCTGACCCATTGCCTTTTGTTAATTCTCTTAGAATCTTTTAAGAGAATTTATTAAAAACTTAAGGTTAAGCCAGGCGTGGTGATGCATGCTCGTAATCCCAGCATTTGAGAGGCTGAGACCAGAGGATCCCGGTTCATGGACAGCCTCAGCTACTACTTAGTGAGACCTTCTGCAACTTAGTGAGAGCCTGTTTCAAAATAAAGAATAAAAAATAAGGCAGGGGGTGTAGCTTGGTGGTCGAATGGCCCTGGGTTCCATCCCCAGACCCCCCACACACACACACACAAAAAAAAACGGTTATTGTAGAGAACTTGCCTGCCATTCGGTGGTTATGTATGCTCCCTTTAAATCAGAGTTCTCTCTAAGTCAATATTTTCATACTCACAGTCCCCAAGCAAGTGAAGCTTTCCTTTTAAGTCATTAAGTAGACGGGCTAATCATTGCAGTCTGATGAAGTGGCATTTGGCATTCTTCCCCTAAATTCAGAAGTTGCCTGAATTAGCCCATTTCATCTCACTATAGGAGGAAAAAAAAAAGCCCCTCAACAAATTTTAATCTTCATTCTTATAGAAAATAAGTGGTAAAAGCCTTGAAAGTAGCAGTTTATCCTCTTTCAGATCATTAACAGTTACTTAATATGAACCTACAAGCTATTATGCATTTACAAAGTGAATTGTGCAATATGACTTGTCAAAAACTAATGGTGGTAGCCAGGTGTGATGGCACACGCCTATAATCCCAATACTTGGGAGGCTGATACAGGGGGATCAGCCTCAGAAATATAGGAAGACCCTGCTTCAAAAATAAATAAATAAATAAATAGTACTGGGTGTGTAACTAAAGGATAGAAAGCCTCTGAATTCAATCCCCAGTACCCAAAACAAAAAAACAAATGACTATTGATAGCAATTTCATCATTATGTTGATTTTAATTGATATTTTTCTGAGAAAATAGCCCTAAAACTGTAATACTATTTTCACTATGAATCCACTAAGTTTCACAATCGTTAGTAGTTTGGGGGTTTGGGAGACAAATACAAAAATAACATTGAATTTTGAGGCAATGTGGCATTTGACCAGCATACATAATGAATATCAGTTATTTAAAATTATAAAATTTATTAGTAAATTATTTTTAAACGTGTATTTCCTAGATAAAGCCATTTTGTACTTATTAAATGTTGAGGTTTTAAAGACTTATAAAAAGCTTATTGAACCTAAACCTGAGATAACCAACTTAATAATATCCATGAAAACCTTAAGAAATCTGTGGGCAATTTCTTGAAATAGAATTTAGATATAAATATTAAACAGATCATCTTGCTATCAATAGTGTTAGGTTCCACTACACTTGATAAATATTTTTGCATTTCTTCCCAGTTCAAAGCTTATTTAACCTGGTTTTGCTCTCGTAGTAATTAGTGAGTCTTCCATGGGAAGTTAATTACCCTTCCCTAACCTTGACCAAAATGTGTTCTATAAAATGAATTTAAATTTTTTAATCAAGAAAAGCCTTTCCCTATGGGCTTTTCAGATTTAAAAATCCAATTAGCTTTAACATTTTTCCTTTTAAAGATTAACCACCCTTTTATGTTATGAAACATTAATTGAAATTCAAACTATTTATAGCTCCCTATTAAACAACCTTTTAACAAATCAAGAAATTTTTTGCTCTTTTTACAAATAGCAATCATCTCGTACCTACTCCACAGTATTCATTTAAATATAGTTCATGGTTCTCTTACAAGAGCAAATTAGTATGCACTTGGGTTTCTAAGAAATTTTACAAAGAAAAATAATTCAATAGTTTAAAATAAAGCATCTACATCTCTTTCTTTAATAAGTGCAATACTGTAGCTTTATCCAATATTTTTATAATAGAATGTCTACCACAAATGTAGTATCAGGCAGTGCTCCTTAAACTTGCTTTAAAAAAATAAAATAATCTGAGGAGTGCCTGGTAGCACTAAATCTAGGGTCTGACGCTTAGGCAGTTTTACTCAAAAACTTCTAGATTCAGCTTCTGAAGACCTGTATTTTCACAAGCATTATAAATAATTTTTATCAGTAGGTAAGGTAGAGAACACCCTGAGGTCACTGTTGAGAACTCAGCTCTGAAATCATACAGACCTGGGTTTAAATATTATTGCTAGCAAGGCATGCTTGTGCACACTTGTAATCCCAGCATTTCAGAGGCTGAGACCAGAGGATTGCAGTTCACAGACAGCTCCAGCTACTAAGTGAGGCCCTCTATAACTCAGTGAGACCCTGTTTCAAAATAAAGAATAAAAAGTTGGGCAGGAGGTGTAGCTTGGAGGTCAAATGCCTCTGCGTTCCATTCCCAGACCCACAAAAATAAATAAATAAATTAATTAATTAATAAAACGTATTGCTATTGGAGAGAATGAAGTATAAGCTACAGAAGCTTGACCAAGTTTTTTGAACATTCTGTGTTCCTATTTATTTATCAGTAAAACTGAGATAATAAATACCTCCCACAAAAGCTCCTAAGACACAGAGTGCATGCCCCCCACCCGGACCGGGCCTTCCAGGGTGCAGGGCTCCTGCACCTTGCCCAGACGGGGCCCTCTGAGGCCAGGGTCAGAGCCTGCTGAGGGGTGAGGCTTGTGCCAGGGATAGCAAGGCCGGGATTGGAGCCTTCTGTGAGGCAAGGCAGGTGCAGGGGCCTTCGAGGCCAGGATCGGAGCCTGCTGAGGGATTAGGCCGGTGCCAGGGCCAGCAAGGCCGGGATCGGAGCCTGCCGTGAGCCAAGGCCAGTGCTGGGGCCAGCAAGGCCGGGACCAGGGCCTGCCGTGAGGCATAGCCGGTGCTGGGGCCTCCAAGGTCGGGATAGGAGCCAGCTGAGGGTTGAGGCTGGTACCGGAGCTGGGGCCAGCAAGGCCGGGGCTGGGGCCTGCCGTGAGGCAAGGCTGGTGCCGAGGCCTCCGAGGCTAGGATCAGAGCCTGCCGAGGGGTTAGGCCAGTGCCGGGGCCAGCAAGGATGGGACCGGGGCCTGCTGTGAGGCATGGCCGGTGCTGAGGCCTCCGAGGCCGGAAACAGAGCCAGCTGAGGGGTGAGGCTGATCCCAGGGCCAGCAAGTCAGGGACTGTAGCCTGCTGTGAGGCAAGGCTGGTGCTGAGGCCTCTGTAGAAGGGATCCGAGCCTCCCGAGGGGTGAGGCCGGAGCCGGGTCAGCGGGGCAGGAATCGGGGCCTGTCATGAGGCAAGGCCATTGCTGGAGCCAGCAAGGCTGGGATCAGAGTCTGCCAGGGGGCAAGGCCGGCAGCGGGGCCTTCAGGAGTGGAAATGGGACTTGCAATATGGCATACACAGAGAAACATCACAGAAAATAGAAAATCAGATGCTTTCCATAATATGCAAAAACTAGGAAGAAATGGGTAATGGGAGGAGAGCTAGCTGAAGAAAGGGCCCCATGGAAGAGCAATCAAAGTGACCAAACAGAGGAGATGGGATGGGGGAAGATGGAATCTCTTTAAAATGCATGATGTATGTAAACAAATGTATCAAAGTTAATCACCAAATCAAGCTTGGGATTGAGGGAGGGAATGGAATGGGGATGGGATAAGGGCTAATTGGATGATATATACTTGTATAACCTCACAAGTCTTGTATTCCACTGTGATGTTTGACTATAATGCACCAATAAAAATATATTAAAAAAGTGAAAAAAAAACTCCTAAGACTTAAATCAAATAATGCATATGACATACTTGGCACAGTGATCAGCCAATAGACAATGTTCAGTAAATGTTTTCTTTTTTCTTGCTTGATTTCAGTGGAAGTCATCTTCTACCAACTCTCCAAAATGCTACCAGTCTTTCATTCCACAATAAATATATAAAACATTAAATCTGAAAACTACCTAAGTCCACCTTGCCAGAAGGAATCAATATAATAAAGTAAAACTTAAACAAATGCACAATCTAGTTTTACCCTAAACATTTTCTCAACTATGAGTTTCTCATGTATTATTCATCCAACAACCATGTCTTGAACTCCAACTGAGTGTTATTACTATCTTAGAGTTGGCATTATAAAAACAAGAAAACAGGGCCTGATCTTGCTTTCTTTGAATCACTGAGAATCCACTTGGTTCTGTGAATCTGTTGATTTTGCCCATCACTTCTATGCCTAACACTTCCAACATGGTCCCATTTTTGTTTTCCATGATTTTTCAACTTTGAACCTGAAATAGTTCCGAAGCTTTCACATCTTCTCTGCTCAGATGTGCATTCCCATTGTCCCACAGTTCTCAACCTCAACCAGGACCCCTGTGTCTGGTGCCAGATGAAGAATGAGGCTCATCTTGCCTGCTTACCCATGAGCAAAGCAGTCAGACAGCCAGAGATGTAGAGCTGTCTAAATTGGGTGAGAGAGGCCTCCCCGACACCTCACGTGACTGGAACCAAAACAGATCCAAGAACCTCGGTGGAAGGAATCCAGAAGCGCTGAACTGCAAGATCCACTGCAAAAAATAAAAAAATAAAAAATTCAAGCATCGGATCTGCTACACAGCTGGGCCGGTGGCACCAGCACAGGTTGCCGGCCCAAACCGCAATCCCTGGACCTGACTGACACCAACATGGCAAAATAACCCAAGAGTCTGAAAACAGACATAGAGCTCCAAAATCTTAAACAGCCCAAACCGCAATCCCTGGACCTGACTGACACCAACATGGCAAAATAACCCAAGAGTCTGAAAACAGACATAGAGCTCCAAAATCTTAAACAGCGAGCAGTCTGCAAGCCAGAAGCCAGTGTGCTCACCAAAGACAGGACCACAGTGGCGCAGTGAGTACTCCAGACACCTGGATCAAGGAAGCCAGGTATCTGAGCGCACTCAGAGAAGCTGAAAGTCTTAGCGTGCACCTCAGGTCCAGTGCTAGCTCTGGATGCCTGTACCCTGCCCCAGGAAAGGAAAATTACATACAAATATCCTTAATGAACATAGATCCAAAAATTCTAAACAAAATACTAGCTATACACATTCAAAATCATATCAAGAGAATTGTGCACCATGACCAAGTTGGTTTCATCCCAGAAAAACAAGGCTGGTTCAACATACACAAATAAATACATGT
Source organism: Muscardinus avellanarius (assembly GCF_963383645.1). Taxonomy (NCBI): domain Eukaryota; kingdom Metazoa; phylum Chordata; class Mammalia; order Rodentia; family Gliridae; genus Muscardinus; species Muscardinus avellanarius. The sequence continues at coordinate 147,645,152 of NC_137786.1, forward strand.
TATTCACCACATAAATAGAACTAAGAACAAAAACCACATGATCATATCAATAGATGCTGAAAAAGCATTCGACAAAATCCAACATCCATTTATATTAAAATCACTGTAGAAAATTGGAATAGAAGGAAAATATTTCAACATCATTAAGGCAATATACAATAAACCCAAAGCCAATATCATATTGAAAGGGGAAAAACTGCAAGAATCCCCTTTAAAGTCAGTAACAAGACAAGGATTCTCATTATTACCACTTCTTTTCAATATAGTCCTTGAGACTCTTGTCACAGCAATAAAACAAGAGAAGGAAATCAAAGGAATTCAAATAGGAAAAGAGGAATTAAAACTATCCTTATTTGCAGATGACATGATTCTTTATCTAGAAGATGCAATGAACTCAACCAAAAGACTTCTGGAGCTGATTAACCAATTCAGCAAAGTTGCAGAATACAGAATCGACCTAAAGAAATCAGTGGCTTTTCTTTACACCAACAATGAATCCACAACAAAAGAAATAAATAAAACTATTCCATTTACTATAACCTCTAAACCAATAAAATACCTAGGAATAAACCTAACCAAAGATTTAAAAGACCTCTACAGAGAAACCTTCAAAACATTAAAGAAAGAAATTGAAGACTTTGGAAGATGGAAAGATCTCCCTTGCTCATGGATAGGCAGAATTAATATAATCAAAATGGCCATTCTGCCAAAAGTGATCTATAGATTCAATGAAATCCCCATTAAAATACCAACAACATTTCTCATAGACATAGAAAAATCAGTTATGAATTTTGTATGGAGAAAAAAAAAGATAGAGAATAGCCAAAGCAATTCTCAGCAACAAGAACCAGGCAGGAGGCATCACAATCCTGGACTTCAAATTATACTATAGAACAATAGTAGTAAAAACAGCATGGTATTGGCACAACAATAGGCAGACTATCCAGTGGAACAGAATAGAAGACACAGAACAAACCCACATATCTATACTCAATTAATCTTTGACAAAGGGGCCAAACTCATATGCTGGAGAAAAGACAGCCTTTTCAACAAATGGTGCTGGGAGAACTGACTATCCATTTGTAGAAAGTGGGATCTAAATCCTTACTTCTCACCATGCACAGGAATCAACTCGAGATGGATCAAAGACTTAGATATTAGACCAGAGACTGTGAAGTTATTAGAGAAAGGCATAGGATCAAACTCCAACATATAGGCACAGGCAGTAACTTTCTCAACAGGACTTCCAAAGCAAAGGAAATTAAAGCAAGAATTAACAATTGGGATTGCATGAAACTGAAAAGTTTCTTCTCATCAAAGGAAACCATCAAGAACCTAAAGAGGAAGCCTACAGAATAGGAGAAGATCTTTACCAGCCACCACTCTGATAAGGGGCTAATATCCAGAATATACAAAGAGCTCAAAAGACTCTACACTAGCAAAACAACCCAATCAAGAAATGGGCAACTGAACTGAATAGACACTTCACAAAAGAAGAGATACAAATGACCAATAGATACCTGAAAAGATGTTCAACATCACTAGCCATCAGGGACATGCAAATAAAAACTACGCTGAGATTCCATCTAAGCCCAATCAGAGTGGCAAGCATAAAGAAATCAAACAACAACAAATGCTGGCGAAGATGCAGGGAAAGAGGAACTCTTTTACACTGCTGGTGCAAAGTAGTTCAGTTGCTATGGAGATCAGTGTGAAGATTCCTTAGAAAACTGGGAATAGATCCACCATTTGGTCCAGCTATTCCACTCCTGGGTATCTTTCCAAGGGGCTTGAAATCAGAGAACTACATTAACATATGCATACCCGTGTTCATAGCAGCATAGTTTGTAATAGCCAAATATGAAACCAACCTAGATCTCCATCAACAGATGAATCGATTGCAAAATTATGGGAAATACACACAATGGAATTCTATTCAGCTATAAAGAAGAATAAAATAATAGCATTTTTAAGAAGATGGAAGGAACTGGAAACATTATGTTAAGTGAGATTAGTCAAGCACAGAAAGAGAAGGAATATATATTTTCTCTAATATGCCCAAGCTAGGGAGTAGTTAATACCAGAGGGACTCCAGATGATGGTGGGGAAATCTCAGCAAAGCTTGAATGGAAGGATAGGAGAGGAAGAAAGCTGAGGTTGTTCAATGGAGGAGCTAAATCTGATTATGTGTAATAATATAAATATAGCATGGTTATCCTGGACACTCTTTATTGGGAAGGGGAAGGGGAGTGGGCAGGGAGAGGGCACGAAGCACAATCTAAATGTACACCATTTTTAATATGTTCCACTTATAGATAAAATAAAATATGGAAAAAAGTAAAATGAGTGAGAGATCTTAGTAGCCCACTGAGGACTTTAATCTACTAAATATATTTTTCTAAACTCAGATGCAGAAGAATACATTTTTGAATGAATAAAATTCATTGTTTTTAGTAATATTCTACCTGGTACATGTATTTGACCCTATTTAATATTCTATGCTGGTGAAGTCTCAAGTATTATGCAGAGCACTATTTTACTACTTCTTAGTTGATAAATTGCATGAAAGTACCATTTCTCATGTGTTCCCCCATCATACATACTCACCAAAATAATGCATATTTGCAAAATGTTCAGAGGCCAGTTTATTGATATTTAGAAATACTCAATGAGGATGGCCAGTCGTGAAACAGTCCACTTATCTACAATGATCCTTTTCGTTACTAACTCAAGATCTTGCTTTTCCCTTACAAATGTAATTAATGTAGCATCAGAGGAGGGAAGATGAAAGGAGCTTGCTGCAGTCACCATGTCTATAGAAAGTAGTTTATTGCCAACATTAACGATGCTAGGAGATGAAATGATCTTCTGTCTGTTAAACTAAAAGTAAATAATGTGTTTGTTATTAAGGCCAGAGCCAGGCCAAATCATCAAGAAGATGAAATTGGTATTTTCAGGATTCATTCTTTGTCCTTTTTTCGCTTAGCAATCTTCCCTCTTTATCTTGTTTTTCTTTCTTTCTTCCTTTCTTTGTCTTTTTTTTCTCTTGTGGTATTGGGGATTGAACCCAGGGGCATTCTACCTCCAAGCTATATCCGCAGCCCTATTTTTTATTCTTTATTTTGAAACAGGGTCTCACTGAGTTGCATGGGGACTCACTAAGTAGTAGCTGAGGCTGTCTTTGAACTGTAATCCTCCTGTCTCAGCCTTTCTTACAAGGGTGTGCCACCATGCCTGGCTCCTAATCTTGTTTTTCTAACCTACATTACTTTTCTAATGAAATTTGCTACTCACAGTAATTTCTACTAATATATTATTTGGTAATGGCTTATAGTAGGTACTTCATCAGGAAAATGCCTATAAAAATATTTTCAAAACCCATTACAAGCCAGACTTGGTGGTGCACACTTGTAATTCCCGCGCTTGGGAGCCTGAGACAGGAAGATCCCACAGGTTCAAAGCCAGGCTCAGCTACTAGTGAGGCTCTCAGCAACTTAGTGAGACCCTGTTTCCAAATAAATTAGGTCTGGGAGTATAGCCTGGAGGTAGAAAGCCTCTGGGTTCCACACCAGTACCACCAAAAAAAAAAAAAAAAAAAAAATTCAAAACTTTCTTTAGTGTTTTTTATATATTAATTAGTACATAACTGTTTCACATCCACACTTCTTTAGTGTTTTCTGTCCTATAGTTTTGGTTTTACCATATCTATGAATATTTGAGAGATTTAAATTTTGATTTTACAATGTGAAATTATTTTTATTTAAAGAAGTCATTCCTCTTTTGTTCTTCATTACCTTTAGGAGGAATATGGCATAGAAAGCCACAGGGCTCTTCCACTACATTGTTTAGCATATTAAAGTTTTATGTATGAATATATATACAATATATATATATATATACATAAAATATATTTATGTATATTGAATATATATCTATGTTTCAAATACAAACATATACATTTTAACTTTAGATGCATATTTTAAAATACAGATAATTGTATGAAATAACAATTTATAAGTACTGGTTTTGCTAATAATCTAACAAATTTTATACTTAATAATAAATTATTTCATTTATTTAAACCTATTGTTTACCTGCTTCTATGTTTTATTTTACAAGTACTGGTCTAACTAAAATTACAATGATCCCAAAGTACCTAGTAAAGCACATTTCTTTCTGTGGATGCTCAGTGAATGTTTAATGATAGTATTTTAACATTTTCAAAACACTAGTTAATACTTTGTTCTTGCATATTTTGGCAAATAGCATATTTTGCTATTTATTTTTAGCAGTAGAGGCTAAATATACAAATAGTGTTTGCAAGGTTAAATCTACTCAAAACCAAGGACTCATTTAGCCTTTTTTCTGAACATTTTATCCCTTGACAATTAAATGCATTCATTAAAGGCAACATAGATTTGTAGCTCTGCTGTTTCATAGCTTAATGAATTTTTGTTTGATTAGTGATTCAATTTTTAAACATGCAAATATGTGTGGTCTACTTTCTGAAGTGTAGTTTTTTTTAAGTGGAATATAATTTAGGACACTGTGTGTGTGTGTGTGTGTGTGTGTGTGTGTGTGTGTGTGTATCCTGCTTTCTTTAACCATGTTAAAAATACAAATTAAAAAAAAAAAGATCATTTAGCCGGGTGTAGTGGTGGCACGCTTGTAATCCCTGCGCTTTGGAGGCAGAGACAGGAGGATCGGGCAGGTTCGAAGCCAGCCGCGTGCACTGGCTTAGGAGACCCTGTTTCCAAATAAAAATGTAAAAATAGGTCTGGGAGTGTAGCCCGGAAGTAGAAGGGCTTCCAGGAACCCCAGTACCACCAAAAAAAAAAAAAAAAAAGAGAAAAAAATGAGCATTGATACCTATCCTGAATGTGCATAGCCATCTGACATTCTCAAGGCTAGCCTAGCCACAGATTTGACCTTTGACTTGATACAATAAGTGACACATGGAGACCAGCAGAGACATAAAGAAAGGTTGTTATGTAGAAAATTATCAACAAACAATTTGAATCTTTAGATGTGATATCTTAAAAAGCTTCAGAAGAGAAATCACACCTAGTGGAAAGTTCAGCACAAGGAGGGGAAGGTTAGTAGGAGTACTGGTGCCATGCAGCTATAGATTTAGGGACTATCAAGACAGAGGTACTAAAAGTATAAAAGACATGTACTTGTTTGTTGGGCAAAGTAAAGGAAGCAGCAATACTGCCCTAATTTTTAGAACTGGTATTTCTTCCAGCATTCTGACTGTGGGTAAACGAGTGGTGGTGGTGTTGGTGGTGGACTGGGGGAAGGATTTTTTGCTCTCCAAGGTCATGGGAAGCATATGTAGAAAAGAGGAACTGTAAGAAAAACCAGGACTTACAGGAAAATGACTGAGGGAAGCAGAACATCTCAGTCCTGCTGACATTAGATTTCTATCACTATGAAAACAGCATCTTGACAAGGGAAAAAAATGGCACAAAATTGAACAGAGTACCAAGAGTTAAAAGGCAGTGGAAAAAAAAGCTAGAAGGCAGAACAGAGGGCAGAAAAGTACCTTACTTGCCTCTAACACCTGCTGCCACGGGGTTCCCAGTGGCATCATCTTGCCTCACATCACTGGTAATGCTGATACTGTGGCCTCCAGAAACCAACAACAACAACAACAACAACAACAACAACAATAACAAAACCAATGACTTGGAACAAAGTAAGGCGCTGTACCTTATTGGAATTGTAAGCAGTTGGCTCCTCTTCCCATGCTCCACAGAGACACTACTGCTTGAACCTTGGCTAGACTCTGCAGCAGCAGCAGCCGAGCTCAACACATCCTCCAGAGATGCAGAGCAGCATTCAACAACACCATAAGTAAACTAGCCATCCCCAAGGAAGACCACCAAACATGGCTGCAGTGACTCATGCAGCAAGTGATAGTCTTGCAGGATCTGAGATAGACTTGATAGACTTTCAGGGTCTGAGATTTTGTGGTTCACCCTGGTGAAAGTGGGGATGAAATCTGTCAGACACAGCAGAGGCATGGATTAGCAGACAGCCCAGGGCCAAATGGGCAAAAAGGCCTATAGTCCCCATAGCACAGAGCCCTAGTAGGGTCTATAAAGACTGCCACAGACCACCCAGTCAAGGTGATAGGAAGAAGTCAGACCAACCCAGCCCTATCTGTGGAGAACTTAGACTCCTACTTATACCCTGGGTCTGGTCCCAGTGGGAACTGCCTCCTACACAGGTGAGGAGAGACATAGGCTCCGGGTTTGTGGAAAGTGTGGAGACCTACTCTTAACATGGATACCCTTCTACTTCCAGGCTACACTCCCAGACCTATTTTTTAATCATTTTTATTTGGAAACAGGGTCTCTTAAACCAGCGGAGCTGGCTTCAAACCTGCGCGATCCTCCTGTCTTCACCTCCCAAGCTCAGGGAATTACAAGCGTGCACCACCACGTCTGGCCTGGAATATCATTTTGATAATTTAAAAAATGTAGGAAAGCTTTTTAATCATATTGGAATAAAATGTAAAATATATTTGGAGAGCAAAATGCTAGCAATTGCTTAAAATGTTACTATTACAATAATATAGCAGGTGTGGTGGCCCACACTTGTAATCCCAGTACTTGGGAAACTGAAACAGGAGGATTGCAGGTCCAAGACCGGCCACGGTAATTTAGTGAGATCCTCCACAACTTAGTGAGACCCTATTTCAAAATAAAAGAATAAAATAGGGCTGAGGGTATAACTTGGAGGTAAAATGCTTCTGGGTTTCATCTTTAGTACTATGCACCAAAAGAAATATAATAGCATAATTTCTGTATTTTATAAAGCATTGCACCTAAATTGAAAACTACCTTTAAGTCAACAAAGGAAATCGATAACCTAATATCAAATATCTATGTTTATATTGGAAAGAATGATAATTTGGTAATTAAAACGTACATAATGGGCATACAAGTCAGTATTTTAGGCATAGAGATTCTTCAAGGAGCAAAGATATATGTTGACTCCACCTATTTATCTTTGTTTTTTTTTAACTTTTGGGGGGGGGTACTGGGAATGAAACACAGGGGTATTTTACTTCAGAGCTACAGCCCCAGCCCTGTTTTTTTATTCTTTATTTTGAAACAGGGTCTCACTAAGTTGCAAAAGGCCTCACTAAGTAGCCAAGGCTGTCCAAGAACCATGATCCTCCTGTCTCACCCTCCCAAATGCCATGCCCTGCTCCTTATTTATCTTTTTTGATTATCACAGGATGCTGATTCTTGCCTTAGGAGGAGGTGAATGGAAGTGAATGCAGAACTCCTTCAGTCATCAGATTACTAAGTGATAGAAATGGAGTCCCTCTCCAGTTGGTAGACCAAGAATTCCAGAAGAGTTTGGTTGTATGGTTTGCTTCTGGTTCATGAAGCTTCCACAGGGGCAGATAATGAGGATTCAACTTCTAGATGGTGCTTTCCAGTTACTCATTTGCCACCTCAGTGCTTCTTGACATCTTTCCATCTCTACATCAGATCTTCTCCTCTAAGACCTTGCCACAACACCTGGGCTTCTCACAGCTGGATAGTATCTGGATGGTTGCCTTGTAAGAGGCAGAAATGGAGGCTGCCATAGAAGTTCAACATTATGTCTGAAATTGGTATGGCATCACTTTTGCTGCTTTGGTATTATTGTTGCTGGGTTTTTTGTTTGCTTGTTTCTCTTTTTTATTTGTGAGGGTAGTCACAGGACCTGTCCATATTCAAGGTGGAGAAATAGACTCCTTTTAATAGAGGTATGACAAGTTACATTAAAGAAAAACCTTGGGGGAGGGGAGATATTGTTGTAGCCATCTTTGGAAAATTAATCTTTTTATTTTTTTCGCGGATCTGGGGATGGAACCCAGAGGCATCTGACCTCCGAGCTACACATCCTGCCCAATTTTTTATTCTTTATTTTGAAACAGGGTCTCACTGAGTTGTGGAGGGTCACACTAAGTATCTGAGGCTGTCCGCAAACTGCGATCCACCAGGTCTCAGCCTCCCGAATTCTGGGATTACAAGTGTGCGCCACCACGCCTGGCTAGGAAAATTAATCCTAAACTCAGATCTTTTCAAATCTATATTCATTGATGGATACACTACAACAAACTGTTGGATAAAAACAATACCACAGATTAATCAATCAGTGCATCTGATTTTAAACTTCTACATTAATGGTTAAAGTACATCCATCTGATTAAATTTCTAATTCAATATTATTAGAGAATGTCTTAACTGCTGTTTCTAACTAAGCTGATCTAATTATGCCTATAGAACCAGTCCTAACCTGCCTTTTACATAGCCTGTGGTATGGATCCTTGCATTTCTGCGACCCTGACACCTATTTACATAACTAGCCCATCTAATTACCCATAATATCTCCAACTCTCCTTGTTTGTTTGTTTTTTCACCATTTCCCACAGAAACTGTTGTGTTTGCTAGGCAGTGTTTCCACTATCTGTCCACTCTTGTTTCCAACTTTCAATGCTTGTGCTTGTCCAAGAGACTATAACCCCTCTTCTGCCAAAGAGACAGGAGCCCTCTCATTCATTAGAATAAATCACAGTCAGAAACACTTCTGCCTTTTCCCTAAGTAAACAATACAAACGGGCAAAAATTACACATGAACAAACACCCTGATAAAAAGTTCAAGCAGGGGACAAAGAGCTTAATTGGTGACAAGAAAATAAAATAAAAATTATCTTGTAAAGACTCAGAAATTGTAAGAGATTCCACTCTGGGTATGGAAAAGAACAAGAAGAAGGTGGGTAAGCAGGTACTTGAAGAAGTGGGTGACAAGGTGGGAGTTAAGATTCAGGACTAGGAATCTTGGCCACAGCAAACAGGACAGACTAGAGAAAGCAGTGACATTATTTGGGAGATTTTTCTCTTCTATAGGCAACAATTTTAAGAACTTGACAACAAATGAGATGGGATAGAATAATTTTTTAAAACACTAAAAAAATAAAGGAGAATTATTAAATTTAGGGGTGAAGGGTCAGTACAATCTGTCATCTCAGAATGTTGAACTGGTTCTTCTTTTTCGCTTATGTTACCTGGAAGAAACTTCCTCTGGATTAGTTTATGCTGTATCAAAAGACTTTTGGTATCCTTGCTTCCCAGAAAACAGTCTTATGCTTTTGAAAAGTGACTTGAAATTACAGTTATTACTTTAGTCAGTGATGCTGCAAAATCACTTGTTCTCCGTATAAAACAAAAAATGCTCAGCTTTCTTTGTGGCATAATTTAAATAATGTTTCAAGTCCACATGCATAAATGGAAGCAAGTGTAATCAAATAGCCAACAGAGAATACAGAGTGATGTATTTCTTAATAATTGTCCTTGGTTGTGCTCCATTGTTAGTTTGGCAATTAACTAGAAAGCAATGCTTGGGTTCCTTCATTTGTGTATAATTTCGTCTTCCCTTTTCATCCTTAAAGTGCCAGAGTTATGACTTTTAGCTTTGTTTCATATTTTATTATTTTTGCTTTTTAAGATATATAGTCTGGCTGATTTTCACTTATTGTTATGATTTTCATAAGGATGTGAAATAGTAAATAATTTTAAGTTAAATGACAAGAAGTACAAAAATCTACATTAATAGATTTTTATTAAAAGTAAGTGTATTGTAAAAGACTAGCAACTCTTAGCTGGAGTCAGTGGTGCTTGCCAATAATCCCCGTGCTTGGAATGCTGAGAAAGGTAGATTGCAGGTTCCAAGTCAGCTGGAGCAACATAGCAAGGCCCTTGGCAACTTAGTGAGTCCCTCTATCAAAATAAAAACTTGAGGCCAGGAGTGGTGGCACACACTTGTAATCCCCGGGCTTGGGAGGCGGAGACAGGAGTATTGCGCAGGTTCGAAGCCAGCCACGCTGGCTTAGGAGACCCTGTTTCCAAGTAAAAATATAAAATCATCTGGGAGTGTTGCCCAGAGGTAGAAGGGCTTCCAGGAACCCCAGTACCGCAAATAAATAAATAAATAAATAAATAAATAAATAAATAAATAAATAAATAAATAATTGAATAAAAAATTGGGCTGGAGGTTTATCACAGAGATAAAATGCCCCCAAGTTCAACCCCAGGAACAACAATAATAAGTACAACAAAATAGCAACTCTTATGTACTGCAAGCTATAGAATCTTTAATAATACTGTCAGAAAAGAACAGAAATAGGCACCATGAAGACAAGTAAGACAAGCAGAGGCCTCTATGAGGGTATGAAGTTAGCAAGAACCTGGCTTAGAAGTATATTTAAAATTAAGTTCAAATAAATACATTTATCATGATACAGGTCATAGAATATACACTTCATAAATAGAAAGAATTTTGTGTGTTCACATTATAGGCCTTTAATAGATTTTTGTTGAATGTATAAATGTGGCTGTCAAAACAGACAATAGAATGGTGTACAAAATGATGCTCTGAACAATCTGATATGTCCAGAAATTTTACTTATAATATTGCTTTTATTCTAAAGGGCCAAAGTGTGAAGTGGCTTAGAATATTATAATGAGACTAAATGGAAGAAATTGGGGAAATTTACCTACAAAATTCTTAGTATTATTTGGAAGATGAGCATAAAACATTGAACTATTTCAACAGATCACCAGTAAAGACCTTTCACTCCTGTGAGTCATTGGTTCCTATCTTAACTTTAAAGACACCTGTTGTCAATTTATATGAAACTTTTGGAAAATACAACATGTAAATTATATCACATTATACTTATTTGGCAGGGTAACTCTTAATAACTAGATTATTAATTATTTTAGGTGTTATAAATTATAGTATTCCTTTTTTCTAGAGATACACTTTAAAATATTTATAGATGAAGTGGAAAAGTAAAAGTTCCAATCAAGTGCCACAAGAAAACCAATCAGGGAGATGGCGACCGAGAAAAGCGGGGCTTAAGAGCCCCGCTAACAACTAATCTCCATTACCACAAAATCAGCGCCTTTCATAGCCAGAAAACACCATCACCAGAGAAACAAAAAAATCACCAGGCTCCAGAGAGGAAGGGGACTCAAAACAAAGCTCAGAGCCACAGAGGAGATACACTGGCCTCACGCCTGAGGACGCGGCAGCAGCACCTTACTGCTGGCGGCAGCGGTGAGTTCACCAGACCACTACAGCGAGCTGAAGTGAGCCGCTGCAGAATAGCCGGGTGGGATTTTTCAGCGCAGGGAGCATCTAAAGCTCCCAGTGGCTGAGCTCAGCACACGCTGCAGGGACTCAGAGCAGAACTCAAAAACAGAGAAAAAATACGCCAGCCTCACAGCCGAGGGTGTGGCAGCGGCACCATATTGCCACCAGCGGCAGCAGCAGCAAATTCACCGAGTCCACTACAGCTCCATCTGCGTACTCAACAACAGTGAGTCAAATTGCGGGCCCCAGAGGAGAAATCCCAGTACTGCACTCCCAGGGACTTGACCCAGTGTGGGAGTGGCAGTGGCAGAGATATCACACCATAGGAGAACGCCCAACCTGGCACCCCCCATAGTCTAAAGCAGCCTCTATCGACTCCCTGGGTCTGAAACTCTGTGATACAACCCAGTAAAGGAGTAGTGGGGTCTGAGATACCACAGACTCGAGATCCAGAGCACCTTAAGTGAAGTCATAGTGACCCAAGGGAAGAACCTAGAGAAGGCACAAACTTCTGAAATCATGGGAAAGAGGAATAACAATGGAGCAATGAATGCCCACAACCCCACAACATCAGAACCCGATAAAACAGAAATTCAGAGATTTCTAGAAGATCAAATCAGGAAAATAACTGTAGAAATAATAGAGGTGTTATGAAAAGAATTCAGAGAGAGTCAAAAAGAGATAAAGGATGCAATTAATGAATAAAGGCCTCAATTCAAAGTACAAACAAGCAATTAGACCACATGGAGAATAGAATCTTGCTCCTAGAAGATGATCAATCCAAAAATGAACACATAGTATCTAATCTAGAAAAAAATATCTGACAGTAGGAATCTGACATTGAAGAAATATGGGTCCATTTTAAGAGAGCTAACCTAAGAATAATTGGAATAGAGGAGGGAAAAAAAGGTGAAACCAAAGGGATCAATAATCTCTTCAAGGAAGTAATAGCAGAAAATTTTCCAAACATAGAGCAAGAGGTCGATACACAGGTCCAGGAACTTATAGAACTCCCTTTAGACAGGATCGGAGAAGAGGATCCCCTCGCCACATAATTGTCAAAATGACCAATGTGGAAGCCCAGCAGAGAATCTTAAAGGCAACAAAAAAAAATGGGCCAAGTGACATTCAGAGGCAAACCAATTAGAATCACTCCAGACTTCCCAAACCAAGTCATGAAAGCCAGAAGGGCTTGGAGTAACATATTCCAAACTCTGAAAGAAAACAACTTCCAGCCAAAAATTTCCTACCCAGCAAAACTTTCTATCAAATTAAATGGAGAAATAAGAAGTTTCCATGACAAACAGAAACTGAAGGAATTTATGTCTTCAAAACCAGCACTAGAGAAAATACTCAAAGAGATTAACTACAAAGAAGAAATAGGTAACACACACCAGAACCAGAGAAACAAGATTTTCCATCCAACAGACAACTAAGATTAGTTATCTGTGGTGATTCATTACTTATGTTAGTCTTTTACCTATCTCTAAATTGTATTGTTTGCTTTTATTGTTGTTAATTTTTAGGAATTCTAGTTGGAATATTAATATACCTTCAGATATAGCATTTAGAAATATTTTATCCCATTCAATCAGTAACTTTTAACTCTGTTTACATTGTCTTTGGATATACAATATTTTTATTTTTTATTTTTTAGGGAGTTTGTATACTCTTCTTTTGCCTGTGCCATTGAAATCATACCCAAGAAATCACTGCCAATTTCAATGTTGTGAGGTTTTATGACCCAGATTTTCTTCTAAAAGTTTATAGTCTTAAGATTTATATTTAGGTCTTTTATCTATTTTGAGTTAATATTTGTATATGGTGTTAGGTAAGGGTCTAATTTTATTCTTTTCCATGTAATTATTATTTTTCAACAATATTTAGTTAAAAGATTATTATTTCCACCACCAAATGTTCGTGGAAACCTTGTCAAAAATAACTTGACAATATATGAAAGAATTTAGCTCTAGGCTTTTATTTAACTCCAATGGTTTATATATCTTACTTTAGAACAGTACTACACTGTTTCAATTATTGTAGCTTTATATGGTTTGAAATCAGAAAATATATATCTTCTAGCTTTGTTCTTTTTCAAGATCGTTTTGGGTATCTAGAGTCCATATTCTATATTAGGATAGATTTTTTTTCTGAAAAATAAATATATAAATATATGATAGTTTCACCTAAAAAAAAGAAAAGAAAAAAATATTCTCTGGTAAGAAAGAAAGCAAAAAGAAATATTGAAATGTTATCTTTATCAAAACCTTGGTTTCAGACAAATGAAACTGTTATGTGAGATTATCATTTTTAATTTTGGATAAATTGCTATAATACTAGATGTCAACCACTAAGCCTAGCATGGGAAGGAGGGATGGGGAGGGAATGGGGTGGGGATCGGGTGGGGGCTGACTGGGCGATGTGTGCATGTATGTATACAAAAGTTTGTATCCCACTATGATGTATGAATACAGTGCACCAATAAAAAATTTAAAAAAACCAATCAGTGTATAATATCTACATAATGACTAGGATCATCTCTAAAAAATCAAAATTTAAAATTCTTTCTTCCTTTCTTTAACCTCTCCCCATAGTTCTTCAGCTTATGCATACAATGAGTAATTTATCTTAAATTCATTACCTAAGACTTGCAGAAAGAATGGTTACGCACTGTTTCTCAAAGTTTGGACTACTAGTGTTTGTTTAGATGTCATCCAAAACCAAGGCCTTGGTTTTCACAGGTCCTTTTTTTTAAGACTTTAAATTTTCAACTAGAAGAGCTAATTCCAAGTAACCTAGCAAGTGAATTGTTAAGGGTTAACACAATTTGATGCTAAATAAAAACTAATACATTGTGAGTTTAACAAAATCTGATTTCACAAAATGTTTGGCAACATTACAAAGTTCCTCTATTGGGATCCTAAAACTGTAACACAGAAAAAACAGTTATTATTCTGTTGTCTGTGTTTGTATAGCCTGGTTGTAGTTTTATATTACTGTAACTTACTAATATATTTGTAAAAAAAAGTGAACACTAATTTTTGGTTTAGATTATTTCATTGCTCTTCAATCTGATTGGAGTTATTTTGATCATTAGAATGTAAGAACAGTGATAATGGGTGAGGTAGGGGTTATTAATTTGTAGTGAAGAAGGCCAAACCCAAAGCCCTTCAGAACCATTGCTCTTTGAAAGCTCATTTTTCTTATGTAGAGGTAAAAGTGGCTTTAGTTTCCCACTGGCTTTATAAGAATAAACAAAAATTTGGTGGCTTAAAACAACACAAATTGTCTTACATTTCTAGAGGTTAAAATTTCACCACTGAAGTCACCAATTTTTTTTGTTGTTTGTTGTTGTTGCTGTTGTTGTTTGATTTTGTTTATTTGGTACTGGGGATTAAACCAGGGCAGATTCTACCACAAAGCTACATACCCTCAGTCTTTGAATTTTTTTATTTTGAAATAGGGTCTCACCAAGTTACTGAAGCTGGACTTAAACTTACAAGTGAAGATACTCACAAACTAAAAGTGAAGGGCTGGAGCAAGGTAATCCATGCCAATGGAACTCAAAGACAAGTAGGAGTATCAACTATTATATCAGAAACGTTAGATTTCAAGCCTAAACTTATCAGAAGAGACAATGCAGGTCATTTTTTTCCTGATGAAAGGAACACTACAATAAGAGAAAATAATGATGATCAACATTTATACTCCAAACATAGGTGCAGTCACTTTCATAAAACAAACCCTTTGTGACATTAAGTCACACATAGATGCCAATACCATACTACTGGGAGACTTCAACACTCCTCTCACACTGCTAGACCAATCTTCGAGACAATAGGTCAGTAAGTAGGCCTCAGATATAAAAAACACCATACACCAAATGAATGTTAGACACATAAAATAGTCCACCCAACTACAGCAGAGTTTACATTTTTAACAGCTGCTAACAAAACCTTCTCCAAAAATAGACCACATATCAGCCACAAAGTGAACACTACCAAATTTAGAATATGTGATATACTCCCTTGCATCTTTTCACACAATAAAATAAAATTTAGAAATCAACTGTAAGAAGATCCAAAGTAACCATATAAACATGTGGAGGCTGAACACCACATTGCCGAATGAGGAACTGGTCATAGAAGAAGTAAAGGGTGAAATTTAAAAAAATTGTAGAACATATGAAAATAGAAACAAACCATATCAAAAACTCTGGGATATCCTTGGAGGCAGTATTAAGAGAAAGCTTTATAGCCTTGAGTGCCCACATATGAAGAACAGAAAAAGATCAAATAAACAACCTAATAACAGACCTCAAAGCCCTTAAAGAACAGGAATAGTCTAACACAAATCCGGTAGAAAACAGAAAAGTATTAAAATCAGAGCAGAAAGCAATGAATTATAGAATGAAAAAACACAGAAAATCAACAAAACCAAAAGCTGGTTTCTTGAAAAATAAACAAGATAAATCACAAGCTAATCTAACAAAAAGAGAGTATTAACCCAAATTACTAAAATAAGAGATAAAAAGCGAGATATTACCACCAACAGTGTAAAAATTCAGAGAATTGTCAGAAACTACTTTGAAAAACTATACTCAAACCAAATGAAAAACCTAGAAGAAACTGAAATTTTTTTAGATACATACAACCTTCCTAAACTAAGTCAAGAAGATATAGAAAAATTTAAATGACCAATAACAATCAAAGAGATTGAAGCAGTAATAAAGAGCCTATCATCTGACAAAAGCCCAGGACCAGATGGTTTTCCAAATGAATTTTATAAAACCTTTATAGAAGAGCTAATCCTAATACTCCTCAATCTATTCTATGAAACAGAAAGTAATAGGACTCTCCTAAATACATTCTGAGTCCAACATCACATTAACACCAAAACCAAATAAAGACAGCTCAAGAAAATTATAGGCCTATGTCATTGATGAACTCAAATGCAAAACTGCTAAATAAAATACTAGCAACACATATTTAAAACCACACCAAGATAATCATACATCATGACCAAGTAGGGTTCATCTCAGAGATGCAAGCCTGGTTCAACATACAAAAAACAATCCATGTAATTCCTCATGTAAACAAAAGCAGACAAAATCACATGATCATTTCAATAGATGCCGCAAGAGCATTCAACAAAATCCAATATCCATTTAGACTAAAAGCACTGCAGAGAACTGGAATAGAAGGAACATACCTCAACATCATAAAGGCAATATACAGTAGGACCACAACCAACATCATATTAAATGGGGAAAAACTGCAAGAGTTCCCCCTAAAAACAGAAACAAGACAAGGATATCCAATATCACCATTCTTTTAAATATAGTAATTAAGATGCTAGCCAGGGCAATAAGGCAAGAGAAGAAAATAAAAGGAGTACAAATAGGAAAAGAAGACCTAAAACTGTCACCATTCACAGATGTCATCATACTATACTTAGATGACCCAACAAACTCGATCAAATAGTTTACAGACCTTATTATCATCAAGTTCAGCAAGGTGTCTGCAATTAAAATCAGTCTTAAAAAAAATTGGAAGCTTTTCTGTGTGTCAAACATAAATTCACTGAAAAAAAAAATCCAGAAAACTCTTTCACTCATGATATCCCACAAAAAATAAAATACTTAGAAATAAAACTAACCCAGGAAGTAAAATAACTCTAAAAGAAAAATTATAAAAACATTGAAAAAATAAATTGAACACCTGGAGAGATGGAAAGATATTCCATGTTCTTGGACAGGTAGAATAAATATCAAAATGGCCATTCTTCCAAAAGTGATCTACAATTTCAATGCAATACCCATTAAATTACCAATGTCATTCCTCACAATACATTCCTCACATAGAAAATTCAGTCATTAAATTCATTTAGAACAACAAAATCCCCAGAATAGCCAAAGTAGTTCTCATCGACAAGAACCATGCAGGAGGCATCACAATACCTGACTTCAAACTATACTACAAAGTCATAGTAATAAAGATATCATTGTATTGGCACAAAAGCAAACACAGAGGCCAATAAAGAAGAATAGAAGACTCAGAAACAAATCCACACACTTGCAGCCTATTGATTTTTGACAAAGGGGCCAAACACATACACTGGAAAAACCTCATCAACAAATGGTGTTGGCAAAACTGATTAGCCATGTGCAGAAAAATGGAACTAAATCCCACGTTTTCACCCTGCACAAGAGTTAATTCAAGATGGATCAAAGACTTGGAAATCAGACCAGAGACCTTGCAGCTCTTTGAAGAGGGCATAGAAAATACATAGGCACAGGAAAAACTTTCTCAACAAGACCCCAGGTTACAAGAAATTAAAAGTAGGATCAATATGTGGGAAGACACTTCAAAAAAGAAGAAATTCACATGGTTAATAAATATATGAAAAAATGTTCAACATCATTAGCAATCACAGAGATACAAATCAAAACTACCCTGAGATTTTACATAACTCCAATTAGAACAGCAATCATTCAAACACAGACAACAGATGCTGGTGAAGGTGTGAAGTGGGAACTCTAATACATTGTTGGTGGGATTGCAAATTAGTGCAACCACTTTGGAAAATAGTATGGAGGATTCTCAGAAGAATGGGAACAAAACTACCATATGATCCAGCAATACCACTTCTGGATATCTACTCAAAAGAATGAAAACCAAACTACCAAATGAATGCATGAATATCTATGTTCATATCAGCTCAATTCACAATTGCCATATTATGGAGCCAGCCAAGATGTCCATCAGCAAGTGAATGGATTACAAAACTATATGATATGTATACAATGCAATTTTACTCAGCCATAAAGAAGAACAAAATTATGTCATATGCAGAAAATTTGATGGAACTGGAGAATATTATGCTAAGTGAGATTAGTCAGTCACAAGAAGTAAAAAATCGAATGCTCCTTCCTAATATGAGGAAGTCAGGGAGAAAAAACGTCATAGGAGAAACTCTAGACAAAGGAGAAACCATAGATGAGGAAATATGGAAAACTAACTGACAGTGATGAGAGGAAAGAAGAAGGAAATTTCCTAATGTACATGAGATACATTCACAAACATACCAAAGTAAATCACTAAGTTAAGCATGAAAAGAAGGGAGGGTAAAGGGAATGGAGTGGGAATTGGGGAAGAGCTAAATAAGTGGTGTGCGCATGTATGCCTCTACCATTTTGTATGCCATTAAGATGTATGACAACAAAGCACCACTAAAAAAGTGGAAAAACATAATATAATTTTTTATTTCTTCAAAAACAAAATAATTTAAATGACTCTTTTCTTTTTTAAAACTGAAGGTGATACTCTTCACCTAAAGATGATGAAATTTATGTCAACTGAAGTCAGCGTAATCTCAGATATTATTTCTACATTTTAAAATCACATGATGAAAATATCACCTGCATTCTGTCATTTGTCAGATTTACATTTTTTTCTTTTAATTTTTAGCATTAAATAATAAAAATCGAGAGAAAAAAAAAAGAAACTAGAAAAAAATCAAGTTAAAATAAAAACATACCCAGGAGTCATGAAGCCCTTTTGAACAATGACTGGATGCACAACCAAAAATTTGTTAGGCTGCCTGCTACATAAATACCCTAGACCAAGGTCAACTACTGTGCTCGCATTCCTGATGCTCCTTACATTGAGGACTTTCTGCTTTTGCTTAAGCTTTGAATGTTATGTTATTCTAAATAAATCTTTATCTGAGTGCTATTAAAAAAAGAAATCCTAAATCACACATGCAAAATCTGCTTAGCCATATAAGATAAATATATGCACATTTAGGGAATTTATACATGGAGAGTTTTCAGGGAACATGATCCTTTCTACTAAAGAAGTATAGTTGAGTTAACACATTATTAATACCTATGAAGATTTCCTATTGCCAGAATTATCATTATTGACTATTTTAAAAGTTTCTGAAATCACAAATTGGAATTTAATTTTGAACAACTGAAATATTATGAAAGGGACTGTAAATGATGGAAGCAGCACTATTTTCTATCTAGGCATAGCTTGCATCTTCTATATATCTGCTAGTCAACCCAGAAACATTACTTGGCATACCGCTTCCATAGACTAAATGCATCTTGATTATCCCCAAACCACTTTTCGAATGAACATAAAAATTCAATCATTTGAAATTCTAGTACTTTGAAATGAAGGATCCATTAGACCATTGCTACCTATTTGCACATAACCTTGAATTTGGATTTCCAGTCATCTGGTAGGCCTGTAAGGGAATAAAATAAAGAATATATTTTGATGGAGGCTCATTCATTCAACTAATATTTATTATATTCCACTGCCAATCATGTATTCTGCTAGAAATTGAATTATTAGTATTGAAAATGAAAATGATCCATGTTCTTTCAGCTTGGTCTAATGAAAGTAATTGTGAGAGAAAAAGAGGTACAAAACCACCTCAGTGGTTTTTGTATCTAAAAGGATCTTGATGAGCCAGGTGTGGTGGCGCACATTTGTAATTTCAGCATTTGAGAGGCTGAGACTGGAGGATTGCAGTTCACCGACAGCCTCAGCTACTTAGTGAGGCCCTCTGCAACTTAGTGAGACTCTCTTTCAGAATAAAGAATAAAAAATAGGGCAGGGGGTAGAGCTCAGTAATTGAATGCCCCTGGGTTCCATCCCCAGACCTGCAAAAAAAAAAAAAAAAAAAGAAAAGGAAATAAAAGGATCTTGATGAATTACTGTAATTAGACAATTTTGTCAGAAAGGAAAGGAGAGCGTCATAAGGAAGAGGAAGGTAATCAGAAAGACCAGAATAAACTATTACCTGTCTTATTGATTTTGTCTAAGGTCACCACAGTTGCCTGGCAAGCATACGCCCTCAAGTACAATTGCTTAAAAAAAAAAAAGGATTTCCATTTTAATATGGAATTCTCTATTTTCAGAAACTCAGAGAAAATGGGTTGAAATATCATGAAATGACAATACAGACATGCCTTAAATGCCACACTTCAATTTCCCTGGCTGCAAATAGGAAGAATACTTATTGAAACAGAAATGAGAATTTCTATTTCCCTTATACCTTTTTTTGTGAACTCTGTGAGTTTCCTATTAAATAATGGACAGTGAAACAAATTGCTTTCATCTCTTGAAGGATTTCTTTCTTAAATAATTTTCAGCTTTTTCTCCCCTTTTTAAGCATGAACTTAAATTAGCATATCTGAAAACTGTCCAGAATGGAATAGTAAACATATTTGATAAAGCAACTGATTGTTACTATGGCAACATTGAATGTATTTGACATTTAGTCTTTTCATTATTCTGTGTTGCTATAGTAATAAAACCTTAGATTCTGACACCATTTCCAAATTCTATTAAAATAAAGCCCTTCTCATCTTCCAAGTAAGAGAAAGGGCCAGTGATATTAGTGCAAGCAATGTATTAGAATGTTTTCTAGTACTAATAAACAAATGACATGAAATACACTTTGCTACACTTAAATCATGCTGAAAAAATTTGCCTAAGAAGTAGAAAAATTGAGAGAAAAATGGAAAGTAGCATAAATTATTTTGTTATTAAAATTATCTTTTGTCTTAAATAAATGAAAATATTTAATTAATGAAATAAGATCTATGGAAATTAAATAACACCACACACATACACAAGTGCGCGTGCGCACACACACACACGCACACACACACACACACATATATATACACACACACACACACACACACACACGCATATACACACACACACATTTTGAGGTACTGAGGATGGAACTCAGGGGCATTTTACTTCCAAGCTACACCCAACCCTATTTTTTATTCTTTATTTTGAAACAAGGTCTTACTTTGCAGAGGGCCTCACCAAGTAGCTGAGGCTGGCTGCAAACCCACAATCCTGTTTCAGCTTCTGAGGTACTGGGATTATAAGCCTACACCACTATGCCTGACCTGAGGAGGATTTATTTTATGTTTACTTTTAGAACAAAGTATAGTAGAATAAGGATAATCAAAAGTCAAAAAGTTTAGTGAATAAATGAATTGAGGTTTAAGGGGGCTTTTCATGTTTAAGAAAACATATGACCTACTCATCCACTTTTGAACTTGTGACTGGGAACCAGAATATTTTTACATTATTAAATCATTACTCCAGTAATAACAGGAGCAGACTTTGGCTACCTATCTTTTACTAATGGAGAAAAATAGGGAAAGGTAAGAAAGTAAGATGAGGGTCAGGGTAGTAAAAATACAATGTAGAATAGAGATATTAAAAAGAAAAGTTAGTAATACTGTAATAAAGTTAGAAATATTATAGAAGAAAGGGCAAAAGATATGAAAATGTAGGTAGAAGGATCTGAAAGGGATGTTTTATAAGACCTCTGGTTCATATTGTGTGGGTTATTGATATAATATTAAATTATGTGGGCTATCAAAAGTTATAAGTTGCCAAATACCTGTGCCAGTTCATTCACCTCTAGAGTAAGTTAGAAATAAACAACCAACATCGATTCTTAGCATTCTAGAGACTGGGAAATCCAAGATCAAGGTGCTGAAGATACTGTCTTTGGTGAGGTTCCTAGATAGTGATCCTCTAACTGTCCTCACACGGCAGAAGGACCACTCTGGATTCTCTTTTATTCAGGCACTAATCCCATTCATGCTGATTCCACTTGGATGACTGATTACCTCTCAAATGCCATACCTTCAAATCTCATCATCACCTTGGAGGTTAGGGGTTCAACATACACACTGGGGGAAGGGAGCACTAACATTCACTCCATAACAAACAGTATAACGTGTTAAATGATATTAAGACAGTGTTTGTGTGTCTGAAAGAGCAGGATAAGTAAACCTTGAGGGACCTACCATCTATTTACTTCTAGATGTTGCAAGATGTTTTTCTCCCCAGTTTTTCTATGTTCCCCTTGCCTTTACTCTGCAGAAAAGAAAAAAAAAAAACAACAACATTTCTACACGTTTTGTTCTATAGTTGAACAACCCCAAAAGTCTTGCTAGGAATCATAGCTCTTGCCTTTTAAAAAATTGTAAATGAGTTGAATAATCATAAGAAAGCTCTCTAAGGCAAACTCAGGATCCTGCTTACCTTTGTACTGTTATTGTACTGATCACAGCTTTTTTACTCCCTGGAGACAAATTATCTGTATAAGATAAAAGCCAAGAGCTTTGCCTAAAGACAATGCAGGTTGTGGTATATAGGAGTTCTATAAAAACTGGTAAAGAAGTTAAGGAAGGAAAACGGACAAGGTGTGATAAAACAGCCTTCATTCAGCTGCTGAACAGTGATGGATTCATGCAGTAAGGCTACTATTTAAATCAACTATATGATCATTTACCATTATATCACAAGAAATCTAAATTTATTCAGTTATGAACTGTAAATGTACTGGGGATAAAATAAAGACAAATGACAAGATTCTTGCCTTTCAATGTATACAACAACATTAGGGGAAAGGTGGTGGATTGTGGAGGAGTTTTGTTATCTTCCTATTCTTCTAAAACCTCTCCAAACTTTTGGCCATCTTTAAAGCAATCTGCTTGCAGGTATTAATCACATACATTTTGAGAGACAGTGCAGTAGGAGGTTTAAGTGCACAGATGATCTGGACTTGAACCTGAGTTATGTCACTTACTAATTGTGGAGTTTTAGAAATCTACCTAACATCTCTGCCTCAGTTCTTTCCTAAAAGAACATGAAGAATACTGGCTGACTTCCCACACAGAACTGTTAAAACAGTCAAACAGATTATCAGTGTATTTTACCAAATGGTTTGTAATAATTATTTGTTAAATAAGTTAAAGAAAGAGAACTGGCCAGTGAATAAAAAAAACTTTCAACTCCAGAAAATTCTGTGAAATTTTTATAAAAACAAAATCAAGAACGCACACACATCAATAAAACCAAGAAGTGACAAAAATTGACAGTAATTTCTTAAAATGAGAAAACAGCATGTTTAATTTTAATTATCAAAAGGAAATATATTTATTTTTCTGTTGATGTGTCATACAAAAAAACTGGATCATTTTTCACTAAATATTCAAAGTGTATTTGGGGTGAGGTTATTCAAAATACAGGCTATTTGCATACATAAAAATAATTCTGCAGGTTATTCAAAGAACTAGTTGGTCATCCAAGCAACTACAGAAATTGTTGCTCGATATGAAGCCTCTTAGACAATCAAACAGGAGAAATAATATTAAGTGTGTACAGGCCAAAAGAGATTTTTAAAAAATGAAACCCAAATGGAAAATCGCTAGGATACACATCTCAAACTGCAAGCATCTATTTGTGCTTGATCTGCTTCTTCCATAGGTGATTCCAGGTATAGGTGCACTGGCATGAAGAACAACCTGATTTTTTTTTTTTTTAGTATTGGGGACAGAACCCAGGGGCATCTACCTCTGAGCTATACCCTCAGCCCAAATTTTTATTCTTTATTTTGAAACAGGGTCTCACTGAGTTGCAAAAGGCCTCACTAAGTAGCTGAGGCTGTCTGCAAACCGTAGTCCTCCAGTCTCAGCCCCCCAAATGCTGGGATTACAAGCATGTGCACCACCATGCCCGGCAGAACATGATTTTTTTTTTTTTTTTTTTTTACCAAGCATCGTTAATGATTCTACTAAGCACCACTAGTGACCCATCATATTTCATAGGCTGTTCTAGTAAAGACAAAATTTTATCCAACCTCTCATTACCTAACCACAATGTATGCTGACTGGAATTCTAGGACCCATTTGCCCTCGATGCCAAACTGGTTTTTGAAACTTAAAATAAAAAAAACAACCTGTCATCCCTAAGTGCCTAATGTCCTCTTTCCTACTTATATGGGGAACAAAATCTAAAAGAAAATAATTGAAATAATTTCTGTGGAAACCACACTGACTTTTCATTCAATGTGAATTTGTTTAAAAATCATGAATTTGGTATTTGAAAACCTTTCGATCTCAGTTTATAAGCTACTGTGGCTTGAATGTCCCTCCAGTGCTCGTGTTGAAATTTAATCCACATTGTGAGGAATTAAGACCTGAGGTCAGGTGGAAACTTTAAGAGATAAAAGGAGTCATGGATTAACTGCTTATCTTAACAGTGGGTCAGTTAAAAAAGCCAGTTTGCCTTGGCTCTTGGATGTACATTTTAACATATGATATCTTATGGCACTTCAGAACCCTGCAGAGCCCTCCTTTAGCAAGAAAGGCCTCACCATATGTGGCCCTTGAATCCTGAATTTGCCTCCCAGAACTGTAAGAAATATTTTTTCTTTATTAATTATTCAGTGTCAGGTATTCTGTTACAATAACAGAAATGGACTCAGATTAATAATTAATAATTTTATTCATGGATAATGAAAATTACAAGCAATTTGGTAAGATGATACAGGAAAAAAAGAAAGATTTTTATTTTTTGTAATGTTCAATTCAGCAAATATATTTTTGCCAGTCTAGGTTCTACTTAATGTGTTAGATGCTAGAGAGTTTTTTTTAAAGTATCACATACTACAGTTTGATATCTAAATAAAATATGTTTAATGAAACTTTTGTGAAAGATGAAAAGTTGATGTATTCTAAGATTCAGGGAAGAGTGGGTTTTGAAGAGAGTAAAAGTATGCCATAAGGAGAAGACAGGAGGGAACAGGACATAGCAGGAAGTATAACAGCATGTACAAAGGCAAAGAGAGAAAGAAACTGGGGAAAGCATGATCCGGGAAGTGTCTTTGTTGTACAAAACAGGGTATTATAGGTATACTGAGCTATTTTTGTTTTAAGTAAACTGTGTTTGGAGACCAGGGGGCAAAAGTGATTTTTCCTTTCTTTTATTTTTTTCTTTTTAATTGCAGCACTGGAGATGGAACCCAGGGGCATTCTACCTCCGAGTGACACCCCCAGCCCTATTTTTTATTCTTTATTTTAAAGCAAGGTCTCACTAAGTTGAAAAGGGCCTTACTAAGTAGCTGAGGCTGTCCGCCAACTGCGATCCTCCTGTCTCAGCCTCCCAAATGCTGAGATTACAAGCATACTCCACCATGCCCATCCTTTCCTTTCCTTTATATTAAGTAATAAGCAGTGAAATAAAATTTAACTATTATATAGCCCATTGTGAGACTTTTAATAGCAGTATCCATGCAGTCTAGAGTAGTGATATTCAATAGAAATATAATGTAAGACATACACATTTATGTTTAAAATTTCTGTTGCCACATTTTAAAAAAATAAAAAAATCACCAATAGCCAGTGGAATCTTGAGAAAGAAGAAAAAAGTAGATTCATCATACTTTTTTTATTTGAAACTATCAGACAAAGCTACAGTGATAAAGAGTAGCATAATGCAGGTATGAAAATATACACATAGATCAATGGAACAGAATGGATATCCCAGAAATAAATCCATTCCTATACTGGCAATTAATCTTTGATAAGGGCACAAGAATACATATTGGAGAAAGCCCATTATCTCTTCAATAATGGAGTTTGAAAATTAGATAAGCTAAAAATGAAACTGAACACTGACCTTCCACCATATACAAAAATTAACTCAACATGGACTAAAGACCTCAGTGTAAGCCTGAAACTATAAAACTCTCAACAAATGGAACTATAATAAATTAAAAAGCTTCTGCACAGTAACTGAAACAACCACCAAAATGAAAATGCAGCATACAGAATGGACAATAGACGAGCACATCATGCATCTCAGAAGAGGGTGATGCCCAAACGATATAGAAATTTCTTACAACTCAATGGCAAAAATGCATATTTTTAAATGTATAAAAGACCTGAAAATATTTATCAAAATAAGACATACAAATGGCCTATAGATATACAAAAATACTTTATATCATTAAGCATCAGGAAACTGCATATCAAAACCAGAATGACATATCTCCTCATACCTTTTAGGATAGTTATTATGGGAATGAAACCAATAAGCATTAGTGAGGATGTGGTAAAAAAAAAAGGGAACCCTTGTACATATTTGGTGGGAATATAAATCAGTATAGCCATTATGGAAACCAATATGGAGGATCCTCAAAAAATTAAAAATAGAACTATCATATAATTCAGGAATTGAGCACTTGTACTTCTCGGTATACATCTAAAGGAAATGAAATCAAAGTCTCAAGGAACTACTTGAACCTCTATGTTCATTGTAGTACTATTCACAGTAGCCAAGATATGCATGGGAGACTTTTTCTTTGTGTGTGTGTGTGTGTGTGTGTGTGTGTGTGTGTGTGTGTGTGTGGTGGGGAGGTGCTAGGGATTGAACCCAGGAGCATTCTAACTCCAAGCTATATACTTGGAACCCAGGGGCATTGAACCCAGGGGCATTGTATCTCCAAGTTTTACCCCCAGCCCTATTCTTTAGTCTTTTTTTTTTTTTTTTTTTTGAAACAGGGTCTCATTGAGTTGCAAAGTGCCTTGCTAAGTAGCTGAGGCTGTCCATGAACCAGGATCCTCCAGTCTCTGCCTCCCCAATGCTGGGGTTACAAGTGTGTACCACCATCCCTGACTCAGCCCTATTTTTATTTCTTATTTTGAAACAGGGTCTCACTAAGTTGTGAAGGGCCTCACCAAGTAGCTGAGGGTGGCCCAAATCTTCTTGTCTTAGCCTTCCAAGTGCTAAGATTACAAGCTTGTGCCATCACACCTGGCTGAAACAATGGAATATTATTTAGCCATAAAAATAAAGAGTGTTGCCATTGTAAAATACATGACTGAATCTGGAGGATTCTATGCTAAGTAAATTAAACTAGACTCAGAAAGACAAAACTTATACAATCTTACTTATACTTGGAATCTAAAAAAATGTTGAATTCATAGAAACAGAATAAAATAATGGGGGATAATGGGTGGGAAAATGGGGAAATACTAGTCAAGAGGCATAAACCTTCATTCATAAGATGAGTAAGTTCTGGAGATCTAACACACAGGGTAGTGACTATAGATTGAAATATTGTTTGTTTAAGCCTGGCACCATGGCACACACCTACAATCCAAGCACTTGGGAGGATGAAACAGGAGGATTGCAAGCTTGAGGCTACTGTGTTAATGTGAGCCAAGGCCTTGGCTTCAGGAACGCCGTGATGTTATCCTAGGTGACCCCAAGGCGCTAATGTTGGTCAGCCTGAGAACGAATGTTTGTCACTAGGTACCTTGCTAGTCACACATAACTGCTTGTTTGGCTTCTGTAACTCCTGCTTAGCTTGTACCTGCAGGGAAACAAAGGTCATTAGGAACTTTCTGTTCTTAAAACACTAAAAAAATAGACAATAGAAGAGGCCGACATGGGTTGTTGAGCTCCTGCACAATGCTGTTTCTGGTTTCTGTACTTTCCACTTGACTTGCACACCTACTGAAAGAAACTGTTGGCGGTTGTCCATATATGTGAGAACCCAAACTCTTTACTCCTGAGCTTGTGATTATGACATATGAAAAGAGCCCTGAGAAATAAATCACAGCTGTATACTAGGACGAAACACCCTGCAGTGTAGTCTTCAGTGGGCTCGTAAAGACTTTCTGCTTGGCTTAAACTAAGTCTGAGTGGTCTTCTACACCACACAATAAATTAGTGAGACACTATTTCAAAATGAAAAATAAAAAATGACTGGGGAGATGTAGCTCAGAGGTAGAAATCTCCTGGATACAATCTCCAGCACCACAAAAATATATACAAATTGCATTGTTTACTTGATATTTTCTATTAGTGTATATCTTAATTTTCCTCAACCACACATTCCTGTGCACACACACACAAACATACTAATGATAACTATGTGACATGGTGGATCTGTTAATTTGTTTGAGGGAATCATTTCACACTTCATATGTTTTAGGATTTTTAAAAAATTATACATGAAAAGTAGATTCACATAACCCCAAATTTACAGCTATACTTAAAAGTTACTGAAATTAACTGAACTATTAGTTTTAAAATTAAAATAAAATACAGTTAGATTTCAGTTATTCAGTTATATTAGCCACATTTCAAAGACTCATTAGATCTTCACAGTTGGATAGCACAGTTCAAGAATAAGTATGAAAGTCTGGGTGAAATCTTTAGCTTTAAATGGACAAAACCCAACTTAGTTAACAAAATACCATGTTTATAAAGAGATACTAATATTGAGTATTTGGATTATTTCCAGTTCCTCCTGGTTGATCCATATCTACTCAGACAACATACAGCTAGGTGAAATAGTAAGGGTACTGGAAAAGATCCTATCCATAGCAAAGAGACTGAGGAGACTGAGGTTAGTTGGGGGAAGCTTAGAGTTCATGAAACAAAACTAAACATTTCTTAATCATGACTCATTCCAGCCCTTATTCTTGTAACTGAAGTAAACAGATTCAAGTAATGGACAGACTTTGAAAGGGGACAGAGGGAAAGTGTCTGGTCATAATGGGAATGGATACTTTTACTTTTTCACCACAGTCAGCCAAAAAAAAAAAAAAATCCACCACAAATAAAACCCTAAATTAGTTTTTTTTGTTTTATCTAAGAAAAATATAATAATGATTCTTTATTAAAGTCATAAGTAAAAATCTGTAAGATTAAACTGAACATTGTGTTCTGAAGCCCACATTTCATAAGTACTTCCAGTTTTATGGAAGAGTTTCTCCAACCTAGATTCCCAGAAGCAGCGCACTGCCCTGGTTATGGTGGAGGCACTGGAACAATGCCGGGAGGCTGGAGTAGCATCAGGTGCAATAGGTAGAAGTTAAATAAAATTAATGAGCAACAGAAGGTCTCAAAAAGGTGATGGGTCTTTTTTTTTTTTTTAAACTGGAAGGTAAACCAAGAAGTTTGGGAATCTATATGAGTCCAAAAATTTCAAACAAGAATTTGCCACTCATCCAGAAAATTCTATCACTTTTTTTTTGCCAAGTCTCTTAATACCTATTATTTTCTAGGCATTTTGCTAAGCAAAGAAAGAGCTGACAGAGGAAAGGTACAGGTTGTGATTGGAACTCACTTGAGTAGGGTTGACTTGACAGTTTTAGCAAATAAAAATGCCAGTTGACAGATATTGCAGGTGATATAAGTATACTATAACTTAGTTGGCATTTATGTGAATTTCAAATTTAAGGGAATGTTCTGTCTTATATGGCAAACCGACATTACAGGAACAACTTGGAGGTGGAGGTACAGTGAGAGGAAAGAGAGGAAGGCTTCTCTAGGAAAGTGATGTCTAAAGTGAATTCTGGGCACAGCAGGGATATGCTGGTATTGGAAAATTGCTCTGGTATTAATTTCCAAAATGTAAAAAGCAGTCAGAGTCTGGGTGCTGTGTAGGCATTCAGGTATGGAGGGACAGAAGCTGTTACACTGAAGAGTTCATCTCTCTTTTTCTCTCTCTTTCTCTGCCCTTTGTTCTAATAATTAACTTATAGTTAGAATATAAAGGAAATTAAAGTCTTTAGCCGTAAAAGCCCTAGAGACAATTGAAGTCTTTATCCCTAAAAATATGTAGAGGCAATCAGTGCTTCTGTTTACCTCCTTTTCTTTGTTATTCACCCTGGGCATAGGAAAGGTAAACTCCATGTGCTGCTTCAAAGCACTCATAGTTGATGAGCAACCAACTCAATGCATCTAGAGACAAAGAGACACCACCTGCCTAAGAAATAAGTTACTATCCTATTGCCTTGGTAATGCTGATAAGAACATGCCAATACAAAGTCTATTTAAAGGCCAGGGATGGAGAGGGGGTCAGAGTTCCATTTTGGGGCTCTCCAGCATGTACCAGGTACACTGCTTTTTCTTTTCTTCCTTTCCTACTGATTTTGTGATAAAGAATTGTTAAAGCAGCACCAAGCTATTAGTTTTAATTTTGTAACGGTGTGAGATATAGCTGCGAGTTCTTGTTCTTAGCTATCTTAGAAAAGAATAGCCAGAACTCTACTGCTGTAAGCTTAAGCAATTTTTATTATTACAAAGGCAGAAAGAAGGGACAGAACAAAGCACTTCATTAGAGAAATAAATGCAGTGGAGTGCATTGAAGGTAAGACACTGATGCTTTAAATATAGATCAGTTTTTATAAAGATGTATTATCTTTCATTTTGCCCAACCAATAGTCTTCTGATCTGACTAGATGTGTGTGAGCCTGCTCATTAACTCCGTGCAGACCCCTTTTTTATGATTATGGGTATTATGGTTTTAGGGATTTCTTGCTTGACCAAAGCCTCTTTCCTACCTTGATGCAGGTGTAGGCTCAAGTCTTTATTAAGACTTGGGAATGTGTTACTGGCTTAACCAAGTCAGGGGTCACATGGTATCTGCACCCTTCAATAAAGACCTGTATTATGCTCCCGCATCCTTGGGGAATGGTAGCCTATCTGCTAGAAGTTATTTATTATGTAAACCTGCCTTTTAAAATATGAAGGCCCTGGGCCATAACTCTTTTGTGTTCTTGCTAATCACTTTTGGTGAGGAAACTCTCATCAAGCAGGCCCTGACTACTTTTTACATTTTGAAATTAATTTCCAATACATCAATACCAAAGTCATTTTCTAATACATCTTGAAGCTATTTTCCAATACCAGCAAAAATTTCCTATTCAACAAATCTAGTTGAATAGAGAAAAAAGAGCCCACAGCACCATTACAACCATAACATGGAAGAAACAGGAAAAACAAAACAAAACAAAACAAAAAAACCTTTTTGGATAGAAATTTTGCATTGCAATCTGAGTCCCAAGACCAGGATAGAATTAAGGAAATGGGAGAAGCAAAAATGAACTGGAATAAGCAACAAGGAAGAGGATAATTGAGAGATGAAGCTTGAGGGAAGATCAGGCCCTCATCTCTGAGAATTTGTAAGCTTTGTAAGACACTTGCAGGACTTCATCACATTAGTGAGATTCCACCAAGAACTTTAAGCAGCTCATTTTGACTACAGTTCGAAGAATGGACCACACTAGTGCAGACAGGATGTTGAGAGACCAATTATGAAACTACTGGTATAATTAGGATAAGAGTTAATAGATAGATGTCTGAACATAAATAAGCAGTGAGAAGATAGGTCTGTTAGTTAATACCTCAACTTGAGATGGCAAAGGAAGAGGCCACTTTAAGGAGAGAGAGAGAGAGAGAGAGAGAGAGAGAGAGAGAGAGAGAGAGAGAGATAACTGAGGCAGAGGAAAACTGGAAGAAGCACATAGTAGAGAAAACTGCAAAAATATTCAATAGGTCAAATGTTGTTTGTGTTTTTAAGAAGTTAAGTGACTTTTAGATTTGGCCATTAAGAAGTCACTGGTGACTTCTCGCAACAGTAATCTCAGGATGGTTGAGGCCAAAGGAGATGGCAATTGTTTGTGTGCCTGGAGTGCACAAAGCTCTCAGTGTGTGTGTGTGTGTGTGTGTGTGTGTGTGTGTGTGTGTGTGTGTTACTGGGGATTGGTCCATGGGGTATTCTACCTCTGAGCTACACTACACCCTGTAAGCCCTACATTAAAAAAAAAAAAAAAATTTAAAACAGGATCTCACTATGTTGCTGAGAGCCTCACTAGTTTGCTGAAGCTGACCTCGAACCTGCAATCCTCCAGTCTCAACATCTCAAGTACAGGGATTTCAGGAGTGCGCTATGGCTTTTTTTTTTTTTTTTTTTTTTTTTTTTTTGCCTTTTGACAGGTCGAGGGTGAAGGACAGAAATAAGTTTGGAGATGGTGCAGCCAGTACCCCAATCAGGAGGAACAGCGCGGCAAGCTGATCGCTAGGGACCAATCCTTTCCTAGAGACCCCCGATTGACAGGGATGTGCGCCAAAGACTGAGCTCAGAGCGGGAGGCGACTCGTGAGGGGGCGGGACCCAGGGCACTAACCCGGAACCGGTTTGGGACTTGATTCCCATTGTGAGGCCTGGCCTGGGGCGGGTTCTCACCCAGAATGGCAATACCCTATGAACCAATGGATGAGCAGTATATAGTGAGCGGCAGTCGTGGCAGCCAATGGAGAGAGGGAGAAGTTGGTGGGCGGGCAATCAGTAGAGCATCTCTTTCTACCACCCAGAGAGGCGATCTCGCCGAGGGGCCGCCGGGGTCGCAGGTGAGCTGTAGGGGCTGGAGGAGGCCCCCAGGGAGCGGTGGCCCCTTGAGCAGGGGTCCCGGCGGGGTCAGCCGCAGGAGGTCGCCGCGCCGCTGCCGGCTGTGGACCTGGCTTGGCAGAGTAGCCGGACTGCGAGGTTCTTGGGAGAAGTGCGCGCGGCTGGCGCTGCCCGGGGAGGGAGGAGGGCCCACGCCCCTGAAGCCGGGCTGCGGAAGTTTCTGGGCACCCAAGTCTGGACTCTCATTTAATATCCAGAGACGGGAATCCGCTTCCAAGCTGCACCGACTCCCGGCAGGTGCAGCCGCTGGGTTGTGGCTGAGTCAGGTGCGCGACTCCTGCTCCAGGGCGACCGCCCGGGAATCCAGTCCGGGATTCTCCCCGGCGGGTTGGCCAGCCATGGGCTGCAGGAGGCGGGGAGGGGATGGGTGGTACTTTGATAACAAGCGACCCCTTAGATAAACTTTACTTGTTTACCTACCACAAGTTTTAGAGGAGAGCGTCCTATTTGGCAGGGAAGCGAATCTTGTGTAAGAATATAGAGGAGGGGAAAGGCACACTTTAAAAAACAAGGACTGGAGTGGGGGTTAAGGGAAGTTTGTAGGTTAATGATAGTTTTCTTCCACGACTGCTTCATGAATTTACATCTCAGTGTTTCTAACTCAAGAGTTTAATGCCTGGTTTTTCCAGACCTCCTAATTCTGTCTTATCATGCAGTGTCTAGGCACTTCATTCTCAATTATTAGTCCTTGTAAAAGAATTGCTGGTAATATTGTGCCATCGGTGGTACAGCATCTTCGGGAAAATTATATAAGTGAGATGCTTATTATTATTCTTTCTAACAGTAAAAAATGTGAATTGGGGTTTCAGGAAAATGGCTGTTCTCTGTGATCGAGCGTGACAAAGCTGTAACTTTTAGACCTTCCTAGGAGGGAATAGTGAGTTCCTTCCTATAAAGACAAGGATTACATTTGGTATCTAAAATGGCATCTTTATATATTTTATGGGTATTATATCTCCAGCACCAAGTGTGGTGCCTGACACATACTAGGAGCTTAATTAATAGTTTTTGAGGAAATTGTTGAGGAATAGATGGCAGAAAACCCAACCTTCTGTTTCATGGGAATCCAAATATAAAGGAGAAAACAGAAAGTCAAACATTCCTGGAAATGTGTTTATCTGTGTAAGTATAACTACCAAGTTTTAACAATTCAACATGCAATTCTTCCACACAACATGCAATTCTTGCACTTAGAAAATGCCAGGGTTTCATGAAGAGGTTTTCACATAATTAACCAAGACTCAGGAAATCCGAGGTGCATTCCAATATCAATGTCATTGAAGTAGTTGCTGAGCTCAGCACAGCTCAGTCAGGGACAAAGGGACACCACTGCATAAGCTAGAGATACGGAGTTGGAATTGTTGGGGGGGGGTGAAGTAGGCCACGCAACTGGCAACAACTGCTGCCATTTTTTAAAAATAATATTGACTCAGTGGTGAATTAAAACGCACTGCTGTTTCTGCTGTGTACCATAAATTTATACCAATCCAATTACTAAATTGATCTCAGGTTTTTAAGATCAGCAAAATCTAATGGTGGATATATGCATAAATTATAAATCTCTTGACAACATCAATCATTGTTTATTATGTACCTATATTTTATAATATTTCATTGTTTATATAGTATTACAGTTGTAGTGCCTCCATATTAAAAGTAACCTGCTTGAATACCAAAAGTATATGAACTTTTACAGTTATATTTGTCTCATTCATTGCATTTTCCTGGCAAAATACAGGGTCTTACTAAGCCAACACTAAAGGTTTGCTGTTATTTAGCCCCAACCTAGCTTTCTATCTGTAATTCTAGGTAGTTTTCCCTTTTATTTCTGTCCCTCATTAGTCTATTCATTGTATGAAACCCAAATCAAATTCTAATTCTTTCTCAAAACCTTTCTTTGATCTCATCAGAGACTTGTCCTTCTAGAAACTCAGGATATTTTGTTAGTAATTTATTGTATTTTTTATGTATTACCACTAATTATAAAAAAAAGAAGTATGTTTAGTGTGTCTAAATACTGTACTGAGGTGATGGATAGTAGCTGACATTTGTTGTAGGCTTACTGTATCTGAGCAATATAAACTTCTTAGCGGGATTATCTTTTTAAATTACCAATATATGAGTGTTGATTCTATTATTCCTACTTACAGATGAGGAAACTAGTAATAAAAGATTACCTTGTTTGAGATGCTAGTGGGCAGTGGGACTAGCCTTTTTTTTTTTTTTTTTTTTTTTTTTGGTGGTACTGGGAATGGAACCTAGGAGCATTCTACCTCTGAGCCAAACCCCCAGCCCTATTTTTTTATTCTTTATTTTGAAACAGGGTCTCACTGAGTTGCAAAGGGCCTTACTAAATAGTAGCTGAGACTGTCCAGGAACCGCGATCCTCCTATCTTGGCTTCCCAAATGCTGGGATTATAAGTGTGTGCTACCACACCATCTGTGTGTATTTCTTTATGCATCTCTGTTTTATAATTTTTACTGGTTGTTAATGCTTTGATAGCAGGAGTAATATGTTTATCTTTGATCTCTTAATTTCTCCTATAACATAAATAATTATAATACAGCTTGGCAGTGGAGGTATATAGTAGGGATGTCTGACTGAAGTGAATGGAAACAGAAAAGGCATCCTGTCCTGGAACAGGATATGTTTAAACCAGGTGTGAAGGATGAATAGGCATTCGTTAGACAAAAGGGCAGACACTGTGGGAGTTGGAAAGATGGCCTAAAGTAATACAAGGATGATAGTCCTAAAATAGCGGTCATGACCGCAGTAGCTGTGCTGTCTAGTACAATAGCCAACAGACCCACATTGCTATTGAGCATACATGTGGCTAGTCCAAATTGAGATGTAAAATTCTAAGTACAAAACATGCACTGGGCTTTTCTGTTTTGCTTTTGTTTAATACACTGGCTTTTAAAAACTTAAAAAGAGATTTGAATGTGGTGGTTCACACCTGTAATCCCAGTACTTGGGAGGCTGAGGCAGGAAGATCACAAGTTCAAGGACAGCCTCAGCAAGTAGTGAGACTCTCATTAACCTTGTAAGACCCTGTTTTCAAATAAGAAATAAAATCGGGCTGGGGGTGTAGCTTGAATGCAAAATGCCTCTAAGTCCAATCCTCAGCACCCCCCCACACACACCTTAAAAAGAATGCAAATACCATAATATTTACTTAAATTAGATATGAAAATGATAATGTTTGGGATATATTGGGTTAATTAAGTGTAACTCATTTTTATTTGTTTCTCTTTACTATTTTAATGTGGCTATTCAAGACTTCAAAATTATGCATACAGCTCTCATATTTCTAATGGACAGTGCTATTCTGGGATTTACAGGAATTTCATAATGACCGCTGCTGAATTAGCTTGCACCTGTGCATGCACATACTTGTTGGAGTGAGTTGGGGGAATGTTTGGAAGCTGATATTAGAAATGAAAGATAAGAATGGAAAAGGTAAATATGATAGCATATTAATAGGAGTCCGTAATAGATTTTATAATGGGAAGAGAGGAAGAGTGGGGCAAATAAACTTAGCTCTTAAGTGCAGTAGAAAGCCTTTGAACTGAGTACATATTTTATGAATAAAGCAATATTTCTTAATTACTCTTATCTGATAATGGATATTCCAGATTTACATTTTTAATTCATTTGTTCTTTCGAATAAAGATTTGGGTAAATGTCTAAAGACATTCTACTTGTAAGAACGTTTGCTTCTCAAAAGAGGGCAAACATTTTTAAGTCTAAATTAACTTATTATATGTACGATTTGTCTGGAAAGAATCTCAAGAAATTACTTTAGTTATGCAATCCCAACATGACATTTCTGTAGGTAGACTTGCAGAGATGTGCACATTTGACACTGTGTGCTCTCATGAGTGAGTTCTATAATGTAGCATATGTATTATAAACCAGAGTAATAAAGACCCATAGACTTACCACTCAACTCACATAGGACAATTCCAGTATCACTGTGACCTGTCTGTTTTCTTTTGTCAACATTTTTAGATTTTGTCCTTGATATCATAGCAAAGAACTTTAACAGTACTTTGTGCCAGGAACTTTTTCTCCATATTTTACTATTTTTTTTTTGTTTTTTATTGTCTCTTTGTGAAGTAATATTACTGTGATCATTTAACAAATAAAGTTGCACATAGAGAGTTTAAGTAACTAGGGACACACAGCTAGGAGTTGGCAAAGCCAAAGAGTAAGACTCCAGAGTTTGTTCCCATCACCACTGTACCAACTGTCTCTTTTAGTGCTGCCTTAATTTATAAATACCTTTTCTTACGTTCTGTTGACAGAATGCTCATATTTGACCACAAGGCTAATATATATTCCTAGGGTAATATCAAGCATCCTGCCACTGATTGAACATTGCAAACTAGTGGATTTCAGTTTGCCATTAAACATCCCTTGAGGAAATCTGAAAGTCTGTTTTAGAAATAGTTTGCTTGCAAGCCTTGTTTTTTGTCCTTGTGTGTGTGTTTGTAAAACTAGCAGGGATGTTTTGATAGTTCATTGTTTAGAATTTTTAGTTCTCTGACCTCTATTTTAGCAGCAAGTAGACATTCAGGAAATAGTTATTTCACTTGAATGAATAGAAACAAAAAGATATGGTGATTGGCATATTTTTGGTGATGTGATTAGACACACAGAAAATCATTTGAACAAAGATTACTGGCAGCTAGAAAAGACAAAAATCTAACAAGTTTAATAAAACTGTAAGAAATGCTACATTATTAAGGTTTAAAAATACAGAATTGGGATCGACTGTTAGCACTAAAGGAGAGAAGATTTAATAGAAGATACTTTGGGGGTGTTTCTGATGAAATTTAGCCATTTTGTTGTATTTTTGCTTCAGTTTTGTGAATTATTAGAAAAGTATTTTTCACATTAATAAAATTTTTAATTGGTAAATATTAAATTATTTAAGAGAGAGGAAACATTTAAGAATAAACTGAGGCACAGTAAAGTTATTTTAGAATTTATTTGAGGAATCGTGATTCATGAACTGGGCAGCTCCAAACCAGAAGTGTTTCAGAGATTGCAAGAGGGGAGTACAAGAGGCTTTTATCAGATGAACATGGAAGTAAACCAAAAAAAATATTTTTAATTGGGTTTCGTTATATGTTTGCCTTACTTGGTCTAGCCTGCTGCAAAGTCCCTCATTATATAAGTTAGTTGAATACTTCTGATTGGTTGGCCTTAAATTTCACTTTCTTTAACATGGCATTTACAAGTAGTAGCTAAAGCTTTTTCACGTATATTTGCAAATCTAACAAAGTTAAGGACACTTACAAGTTCTAACTGGCTTTGTGTACTCAGAAACTCTTCAGGTCTGGTCTCTATTTTAATTTACTTTAATACACAGTAGAGGAAATATAACTGGTTGAAACTGAGGAATTTTTCTGCCTACATGTGTAATTTTATCTGAACATTTCAAATAGATATGAATCAGCTCCTTTGGAAAATCGGCTCAGCGGTATCTTAAAATGCAGCAGCAACACATTTTTGATTTTAGCTATCTCAAGAACTAATAAAGTCGAGGTAGATGCGACATAGGCAACCTGGATGTAAGTGCTATAATTTAACTAGCTGTATGTACATTAACCGCAATCTTGTTTTAAAAATAGGTATGCTGCTATCTTTAGTACAGTGCTGTGGAGAGGGTTAAATAATAATAGGTCCTAGAACTTTATGAATATTTAATATTTTTTTTCTTCAGTTTGGCAGAAAAAATTTGTGACCATACAGTAATAGAGCTGGAAAGAACCAGCAGTCCAATCCCATCTTCTCATTCTATAGGCTACGGTTTATAGCAGTCATCGTCAAGTGAATTTGAAGTCAGAAAACATGGTTTGTGTGTATTCCTTACTCTTCCTGAGCCCTTGTTTCCCATTGTATCCCTTTATTTCCTAAGAGCCTCTATGTTTTCTTCTCAATTGAACCAATATTTAAAAAGCTATATATGCTATGCTATGTAATACACTACAGCCTTTCTAGTAGATGACTTGTAGGAGAAAAGTCAAGTTTCCAACTCAGGACTGTACATCGATTCCAACTTCTTTAAAGTGCCTTCCTCTAATGCAAAGGCTAAACAGCAAAACATTTCTCAGGTCTGTTGTAGTGAGGATTTTGTTGTGTTTTATATTCCACCAGCCAGTTATGGTAGAGAAAGACTTGAAGTCAGGTGGGCAAGAGAACCTGTTGTGTGAAGAATTTCATTGATGTGGGTCTTGCACAGAGATTCTGAAACTTTCGCCTGTACTATAGTCATCTAGAGGGCTATTGAAACACTGGAGGGCTATTGAAACACTGATTGCTGGGTCTCATCCCTAGAGTTCCAGATTCAATTAGTCTGGTGTAGGAACTGAGAAGTTCACCTTTCTATCAAGTTTCAGATAACCTCT
This sequence comes from Muscardinus avellanarius, assembly GCF_963383645.1. Classification (NCBI taxonomy): domain Eukaryota; kingdom Metazoa; phylum Chordata; class Mammalia; order Rodentia; family Gliridae; genus Muscardinus; species Muscardinus avellanarius. The sequence continues at coordinate 147,683,836 of NC_137786.1, forward strand.
TTGATGACCCAGAAGCATTGTCTAGAAATTGGAGAAACATTGTTTTGGATCTAAAAGGAATGCTTGTTTTTTTTTTTTTCTTTCTTTTTTTTTTTTTTGTGGTACTGGGGTTCTTGGAAGCCCTTCTACCTCCCGGCTACACTCCCAGACCTATTTTATACTTTTTTATTTGGAAACAGGGTCTCTTAAGCCAGCCCAGCTTGCTTCGAACCTGCGCGATCCTCCTGTCTCCGCCTCCCAATTCGGGGATTACAAGCGTGCGCCACCATGCCTGGCCTTAAACGGAATGCTTATGAGAACATTCTTCCCACTCAGAAATTATACTAAAAATTTGCTACATGAGCCAGATATGGTAGCACACACCTTAATCCCAGTACTTGCGAGGCTGAGATGGGAGGGTCTGGGGTTCTAGATCATCCTTAACAACTTAGACTCTCAACAACCTAACAAGATTCTGGGGCTAGGGTATACCTCGGAGGCAGAATGCTACTGCAGTCAATCCTCATCAGCACATACACACACACACAAACACACACACACTGCTACATTAATGTTATTAAATTTATTTAATAGAGACTGCAAATATATCTTTCTACTTGCCTTTATCATCATCAGCCCTGCAATATAAGTGGCCCAGAACATTATGAAGTACTTTTGAGAAATTCTCCAAAGAAAAGCAGATAATTAAAAGCATTAGAAACAAATGTACCATTCAACCTGGTTTTGTTTCCTGTTACAGGCTTTCATTGGGGTTGGTTTGAGGGAAGGGGAATATATGGAGCATTTTGAGGCACAGAATTGCAATGGTAAATCAAGAAATGTGTGCTCATTTAAAAAGATTCAGAAATCTAAATTTTGGGAGGTTTTTTTTCTTTTTTTTTTTTTTTGTGGTACAGAACCCAGGGGCAGTCTACCTTAGAACTGCACCCCCAGCCCTATTTTTTTTTAAATTATTATTCTTTATTTTGAAATAGGATCTCACTGAGTTGTAGAGGGCCTCACTAAGTAGGTTAAGCTGGCCGAGAACCTGTGATCCTCCTATCTCAGCCTTCCAAGTACTAGGATTATAAGTGTGCGCCACTATGCCCAACTTTTTTTTTGTTTTAATTGATAATTTTTTTAAATACTTAGGTAGATGGGGAAATCCTTACAGTTTTATATTGCCCCTCTAATTTTGTTGTATCCTTTTCATTATTTCAGGTTTTATTCTAAGCTTAGGGTTTCTAAAAATGAATTTTAATTTGTGAAGTAGTAAAATATGGGGGATTCTCATTTCTTTAAACAGATTATATTATGTAAAGTTGTATTCTTAGTTAGGGGGTGGATCCCAGAGGCTTTCTACCTTCGGGCTATACTCCCAGTCCTATTTTTTTTTAATATATTTTATTTGGAAACAGGGTCTCACTAAGTTGCTGAAAGCCTCACTAAGTAGCTGAGGCTGGCTTTGAACCAGTGCGATCCTCCTGTCACAGCCTCCCAAGTGCGGGATTACAAGCGTGTGCCACAACGCCCGGCTTCTCTTTTCTTTTTGATATCTCAAACTAGTGGTTATTTTGACAAATCAACTCATTCATTCCATGTGTATTTATGGTGGATTTGCCATGTGCCAGACATTCTGCTAGGCCTTAATGAGGTGAGGGTGAGCAGAAATGTGATGCCCTGAAGAAACCTTGAGTGAAGTGGGAAAGTGACACTCTGGGCTGTACTTTAGCACAAGTGTAAACTTAAGGAAAACTACAACAGACTTCATGCCAAAGCAATTCGACATGTCAGAAAGGCTTTGCTGAGAAATAGATGCTTAATCTGAATTGAAGGATAAAGAGGGATTGAGTAGGTTGAGAAGGAAGTAGTCTATTCTCTAGGCAGGGGAACAGGGTGTGGACAAAGGCCTTGGACAGGGGAAGAGCTCGACAGGAAGAGGGAATTGAAAAGAAGGCCACTGTACTTGGAGGAGACAGAGTGATGTAGTGGGAGAAGGTGCTGGAGCGGTAGGGAGTGGGAGAAGAGTTTAAGCACATAGGAATCATCGCAGTATCCCAGGTGAGAAGATGGGGACTTGGACTGTGGTGGTGTCTGCAAAGAGGAGTAGACGGTTTTGAGCCATATTTAGAGGGAGGGTTATGGTTTGTTGGTTTTTAAAATGATATTGCTTGTTGGGTTGAACTATGTTGCAGAAGCTGCAGGCTGGTTGACTTCACTTTGCTTTTCCCCTCCAGGAAGCGGACAGCCTGCCTCCACTGCTAGGTGAGCCAAAAGCTCAGAGGTTGGAACTGAGTGCCAACAAGGCATTGTCGCTGGCTGTGTGCTTTGCAGCACACCTCAAGTTCTTTTCACATCTTCTCTTGTGGCCAAAAGGACTTTGAGTTTGAAAACATGAAGCAGTTGAAAAGGAAAAGGAAAAGCAACTTTAGCGTTCAAGAAACGCAGACCCTTCTGAAAGAAATCACCAAAAGGAAAGAAGTCATCTTCTCCAAGCAGCTGAACACCACAATAAACGTGATGAAGCGGATGGCTTGGGAGGAGATCGCCCAGTGTGTGAACGCAGTAGGAGAGGGGGAGCAGAGGACGGGCACAGAAGTGAAGCGAAGGTACCTTGACTGGCGAGCTCTTATGAAGAGAAAGAGGATGAAGGCCAACATCAAGCTGGTCGGCTCGGGGTTTCCTCTTCCCTCGTCAGATTTAGATGACTCTCTCACTGAAGAAATAGATGAAAAGATTGGATTTCGAAATGATCCAAATTTTGACTGGCAAACTGTGGCAGATTTCAGAGACGCAGGTGGATCCTTGACAGAGGTCAAAGTGGAAGAGGAAGAAAGGGATCCCCAGAGTCCTGAAGTAAGTATTAGCCCGTGACAGCTTTTTTCTTTTCCAACTTTGATGTGGGAGTTTATACTTCAGAGGCAGTTAAGAAGTTCTCAGAGCCAGGCTTGGTGATGCACACCTGTAATCCCAGTATTTGGGAGGCTGAGACAGGAGGATCGTAGGTTTTAGGACAGCCTCAGCAAGTAGCGAGACTCTCAGAAACCTAGTGAGACCCTGTTTCAAAACGAATAATAAAAAAAGCTGGGAGTGTAACTTGGAGGTAGAATGCCCTTGGATTCAGTTTCTAGTATCATAGGAAAAAAAAAAAGTTCTCAGATTTTCAAGCTTACTTAAAGAGAGTACATAATAAGATCATTCTGTTTGTTTTCTCTTTACATCATTAGCTCAATTGTGTCTATTATTGACATCAGTTAACTCAATGTAAATGGCTTTCACAATTCAAATTAAATGGTTTTCTGTGCTCAGGCAATACAAAAAGCCTTTCAGAGCTATTTGGACATAGTGACGACCATGAAGTAGAACTAAATACTGATGATCACTTTTGTCTTTTCTCTCAGTTTGAGATAGAGGAAGAGGAAGAAATGTTGTCATCCGTCATACCTGATACCAGGAGGGAAAATGAACTTCCGGACTTCCCCCACATTGATGAGTTTTTCACCCTTAACTCAACACCGTCCAGGTCTGCCTATGATGAGCCCCATTTGCTGGTTAACATAGAGAAACAGAAACTAGAGTTGGAAAAACGGCGGCTGGATATCGAGGCGGAAAGGCTGCAGGTAGAAAAGGAGCGCCTGCAGATAGAGAAGGAGAGGCTGCGGCATCTGGATCTGGAGCACGAGCGGCTTCAGCTGGAGAAGGAGCGCTTGCAGATCGAGAGGGAGAAGTTGAGGCTACAGATCGTCAGCTCCGAGAAACCCTCTCTGGAGAATGAACTAGGCCAAGGAGAAAAGTCCATACTTCAGCCACAGGACATAGAGACGGAGAAGTTAAAACTTGAGCGAGAGCGCTTGCAGCTGGAAAAAGACAGGCTGCAGTTTTTGAAGTTCGAATCGGAGAAGCTGCAGATTGAAAAGGAACGGTTGCAAGTGGAGAAAGAGAGACTTCGAATTCAGAAGGAAGGACACTTGCAGTGATTTCTCTAGGTCTCCCTTTAGCACATGGTTGTGGACCGTAGGCTTTCTCATATCGGGTGATACGAAGGTGGTTGCTGGTTAGCTATGTTTTCTTTTTTTTTTTTTTTCCTGTTTAATGTCAGTGTTTTCAATAGGAAAAAGATAGTTTTATGTGGGTAACTATACGCTTAAGTAGTATATCATATAAAAACTCTGTGCTCTAGCATAAACACACTAGCGGAAGATTAATGTGCTGAAATCTTCACATGAGTAATACTACATAGAGTCTCGTATTATCTGTGCACCCAGAGTTTAGTTATGTCTATGTAAAAATGACCCAGTGCTTCTCAGCTAGGGGTGAGTTGGGCCCCCAGGAAACATTTGGCAATGTCTGGAGACATTTTCAGCTGTCAGAGCTGGGGTGGGAGGGCAGTTGCCGCCGAAGATGTAGAGGTTAGTGATGCTGCTACACAGCATGTAATGCTCAGCTCACCCCTCACAGTGAAGAATTACCCAGCCCAAAGCATCATCGGTGCCAAGTTAGAGAGACCCTATCCTGGCCCAGCTGTGCCCCTTATAGCGATGTTTTATAGGTATAGACTACTAAAGCCTCAGATATTTATGTGGGTAGATACTTAAATGGCCAAAAGCTTTAACTAAGAAACATTACTGTGTAGTATATGAATATAGGAAGTGATACAGATAGGTATTTTATTCCCATGTTTCCATCTATAAATAGCCTGAGATTCAGGAAACAATTTAGGGGAAATCTGAGATTATCTAAAATTGGTCACTTTGAAAAGAAGCTCATTCATCTATGGATGCTGTAGAATTAGCACACAATTTTGAAGCTTTATAGTTCTCCCTTTTCTTTGAATTTGTTAAAAATTGCCATTTCAATTATGTACTGAAATCTGATAGAAGAGAATGAAAGAAGCTAGTAAAAATGGTACCCTGAGCTTGAACCTAGTGAGCCGTTGGTTAGCTTTTAAAATAAAAAATAGCTGTTTGGGAATGGAAGGTGGGCAGAATGGCCTATATTTCAAACAGTAATGAAGATGCTGAAATAGTGATAGTAGTAGAATTTTATGGATGTGGGAAGTACTTACACACCATTGACCTAATGTGTACAGCAGCTCTTGGGAATAGTACCCATTATTCCTGAAGAATCTGAGGCTCAGCGAAGTCGCACAGTGAGTCAGTGGCTGTTGTTTTATATTGCAGTGGCTTTTGTCTTTGCCTCTCCCTGAGAAGCAACCTTCAGTCCCTTTAGTATTCCAAGGCCTAGGATTTATTTATCCTGGTGATTTGCCCTGCTTCCTGAAGGTGCTTTCTCCACAGTCCAGGTCCATCTGATGCTCACTGAAGTGGAAAGCAGCCACAGGAGTTCACTTTATTTTTCTGATTTCCAGGGCTGATACGTAGCTTTAATACATCTCTTTTATTGACATACTACCTTGATTCTGTGTTCATTTCTTGTTAATTTAAGAGTGACTTGAAACCATGTTGGCATTTGGGTATAGGTATGCAAGAGGAAAGTATACTTCTGTTTATTTACCCTGATTTTGAAATAGTGTTATTTTTCTATAACTATAATAAATGCTTCTACCATAAAAATAAATTCGTCTATACTGTTTGACTGAAAGTTTATCTCAAGTGATGTACACTGCTTTCCTGGGTTAACAACGCTGGGTGAGAGCCCTGTCATGGCGGGTGAGGACGAGGCCTAACATTTGTGTTAGGCTTGGAGCTATGGGCCTAATGTATCTTTCTTACTTGCTCCTCAAAACAACACTTGAGCTATCCCCACTTTTTTAAGAGAGGAAACAGTTTAACCTTGATTTAATAACTAAATGCCTGAAAAAATACACACCAATACATCCAGGTTTTTAGCTTAAGTCTCTAGAAGAGGAATGCAAGTTCAGGTGTAGTTGTATCGTAGCCATTTGCTACCTGTGAATGTTTTTAATGTACCCTTCCACTTGATCTCTTCACTTGTAAAATGGGCGTAAGGATGCCTGCTCTGCTGGTGCTCTCTTCCTTAATGAAAATGATATAAAGTATTTAAACCATAAAATGCTATTAAATGCAAAGTGAGGTTAGTGTTACTTTTGATAGCTTAGATTTTAGTTTCTCAGGGAAAGCATGAAGATTGGCAATCAATTTTGGATGGAGCACCTTTAAGTTCCTGGGAGTAAGAACTTAAGAAAAAAGAAAGCTCCTGTCTCCCAGGACTTTAGAACCTGGAGTTTGTTAACCCTGCCCAGCGAAAATGGGTGAGGTCACGTCAATAGAAAATGGTTATTACTGAGTTGGTCAGCACACTTGGGTGAGTAGCTATTAGCTATTGTTTTGCAACATATCTTTGAAAATGTGGTGGCTAGAAATAACTGATTTATTTCGCTTGAGATTTTAGAGGAAATTAGGCTGAACTTAACTGGGTAGTTTTTATTTTGGCTGGGTTCCCCTGGTTACTGCAGGTTGGCTGGGTGGTTGGGCATCGAGGAGTTAGCTGAATACTGGGGTGGGGGGGGGGGTTCTTGGACAGTGGAGCTAACTTTCCTCAAGGTGTTCTGTCCTCTAGCCAGGCTAGTTTGGTAGCCTGAGTTTAGGTAGCCAGAGTCCAAGAGAAAAAGCAGAGATGCTCAAGTTGTCTTGAAGCCTCATCTCAGAATAAGCACTAAATTATATCCCTCCTAAATAATTAAATCGGTTATTTCCTGTGTTGTATCAGACAAAATTAGTCACAGGGCCAGAGCAGATCAAGGGGTGGGGAATAAAGTTCATCTCAATAAGAGGAACTACACAGTTTAGTAAAAGAGATAGAGGAAGAGTGAGAAGTCATGACCACTTTTGCAATCCATCTGCTACACCTCCATTCCCTTTGGCCCAAGGTCCTCTGAATTATATTGGCAGCCCTGGTATCCCGTCTAACTCAGCATTCATTCTAGAAAAAATGTGTTTATAAGTACTTAGTTATCACCCTAGTCATGGGCAACATGTTTCCATCCTTTTGGTGAAGGTACTGCTTTAGACTAAGAAGGAATATTTTCAGAAAAAGAAGTTACTAAACAATGTAGTCTTTGTAATTGAAGAGAATACCTGCTTTATTTCTTTGATTTTGTAATTGTCCATTTTATATTATTTGCTGCTTTCCTCGTTCTACTTCATTCTTTGTCTCCTCTATCATGTATATAAAGGCAGACATAGTGCTTCCAAAATACCTTATTTTGAGTTAATATTTTTTCCTACCTTTATTAGTAGTTCAGGGTGGGGATACAGAGGGAGTTGAACTCAAAGGCATTTCTACTTCTGAGCTATTCCCCCAGCCCTTTTTATTTTTCTATTTGGAAAAGGGTCTCCCAAGTTGCTAAGGGTCTTGTTAGTTACTGAGGCTAGCCTTGAACCCAAAATCCTCTGGTCTCTGCCTTCCAAGTACTGGGATGATTTATAAGCATGTACCAATACATCTGCCAACATTATTTTTTAAACTCCAAATGACTCGTACTGTGTTAGTCCACATTTACTTTAACTAGTATCCTTTCCCAAAAGTCAAGTTAGTTTTTAAATTTTTTAACTTTTCAGGGTTTTTATTTTTTAACCTGAAGTTATAACTCCTAGAACTCTCAGAGTACTAAGAGCTTATTTCCATTTTCAACCTCTAACTTTTTTTTTGATTTGCTAATCCTTTATATACATATCATGCAGTATTGTGCACAGCATCTTAATTAAAATCCAGATGAGGATTATGTGTCAAATGTGTCTCTGAGAATATCCCCTAATGCATATCAAAAGATCTTTAGCCCATGTGTAAGCTCTAAGACGTCTGGAGAAGAACATGTCTTTTTTGAAGAAAAAAAAAACAGGTAAGTTGATTGCTTAATCTCAGAAGAATAATTTACCATTGTAGATAAAACATTAAAGTTATGCTGTTACTAAAACGAATCAAATTTTTAAAAATGATTATAAAATTTGAATTTTGAAATATTTTGAGAGGTCAGGAACTTTCTCAATGATTTTCATCAAGGAATACTGTTTATTATTTATCATTAATTTTTCTGATGTGACTTTAAAAAGTAAGTTGAAAAAATTCCTTTAATGTCAATTCCCTTATCTTTAGTTACAACATCTGAACTAAACTATAGACCTGGATTTACAGTTATTACAAGCATCTCGCCCTATCCTCAAATGATTTACGCATGCCAGAGCTGAATTCTTAGTTCCTGCCTCTCGTAAATCATCTTCCCCTTGGAGCAGCACTTTGGAAATGTTATAAATGTCTTCAAATCCTTTGTTTTCTTCATTCTACTAAAGGTGTTGATTAAGTTCTGTTTTTTCTTCTGGTGATGCCTCAGATCTAAGCTCACATGAAGTTCTTAGCTTGGGTACATGTGTAGCCTGCATCCCAACAGTCTTCTCTTGGAGCTTCTTCCCGTCCAGTTCTCCTCCCTATAGGTTACCTTCAGAATAGATTTTCCAATATACCCTTTCCTTAATGTTCTGTGAATTGGCAAAAAATACTGGGGGAGGAAAGTAGTACTAAGGAAAGATCATAAGTCTAGTCCCAGGTCCCTTCAACAGCTGGGTGTTCTGGGCATCGTGGCTGGCTCTTTATACTATGTCTTGTATATGTTCCCTCCCCAGCTCTCACTGTAGTTGCAATAAACTACAATGCCATTTGAAATTAAAAAGTATCAAGCCAGGCATGATGGTGCACACTTACAATCCCAGCATTTGGGAGGCTGAGACAGAAAGATCATGGTTCACTGACAGTCTCAGCTACTTAGTGAGGCCCTTTGCAACTCAGTGAGACCCTGTTTCAAAATAAAGAATAAAAAATAGGACTGGGGGTGTAGCTCGGAGGTAGGATGCTACTGGGTTCCGTCCCCAGTACTGCAAAAAAAAAGGTATCAAATGGAGTCTTTTCCATTCTTTTTTGTGTCAAGTATAAAGTCTGCAAGTGTCCTTACCCCATTAAAGACTTTCTCTTACCAATGCAAGTGTGCTTGTCAGGCTGCTCTCTCCAAACAGGCCATGCATTTTCTTGCCTTTGATCATGTTACTTTCACCCTTCACTTTTCTATTTTCTGTCATAGAGTGACAATCAGCCCAAAGAAACCTTTTTAGATCCAGGGACTTTATTGTTTCTTCCATTGTGTACCATAACTTGAAAATATTAAGATGAATTTCACTGATAAATCTGGAGTATTTTACCATATAAAGTTATATCATATCTTCCAATTTTTTTTTGCGGGGGGGACCTTATTAGTAAACATGTTCAGCTTATGGGTCATCCTCTATTGTAAAAGCTCCCAAGCCACAGGAGTGGGCACTGGTGTATGTGGCTCTGTGACTGCTCCTCTGGCTGCACTGTGTGTCCCTGGACCAGGAGAGGACCTGGCTATACCTTGCATCCCTGAGATAACTTTACCATCTAGAGAATTCACTTTCCCATTAAAAATGACTGAACTTCTGACCCAGATCTGTTACTTTAGTTGATTTTGCAAATAAACAGAATTGCAAGACTAATTCATACTTTTTCACTATCCACCGTGGATGAAACTCAGAGACCAGTGACTACCATCCTTCTTTGTCCCAAACTGTGGAAAGTCATTTAAGTATAGCATAGGATGATTTTAAAAAAGGTTATAGTTACCAAAGCAATAAAATTGCTTAGAAACTACTTTATTTGAAAGTTATAGACAGATTTATTCAGTAATAGTTTTCACTCATGTTTCTTGTCATGATTATTTAATATAGAGAAAATGAGATTAAATGTTTCATCAAGTCCCACATGGATACCTCTAAATCCTTTCTAGATGGGGGATTAACATATTATCATTTTTATTTGAACTAAAATATGAAAGGTTGCTTTAGAGAAAGTATCAAAATAGTATTGGCGATATGTGTCCAGTCAACTGGTTAAAATACACATTAAAGATGTGTATATTTTCCCTAAACATTCTTAAATGAGTGGAGTTATGCCTAGTAAAGCCATTTAAAAGTGTCCAGAAAGAGGAGGAATCTGGTATCTTCACCACTGTTATATAAGCATGAGTACAACAACGTGAAATTTTTAATTAATAAGCATTTTTTTTTTCTTGAATGTCCAGCATCTGCGCCCTTCCTGGGTTTGATGGTGTTCTAGGAATGCCTGCATTTTCCATCCTCATAGTTCAAGTGCGGCTGGCTTCACTTCAGACTCTAGGCATGGTGTGTGGTGGCTCCAACCTCTTCATATATCCTATTATCTGAAATAGCTTGCTTCAGAGAAAGGCACACACTCCATTCAGAGCCGGTGAAGCGTGAGAAGTGTTTGAGGGACTTCTGTGAAAGCAAAGCTTTTCTCTTTCCCTTTACAGCTTAGCTCCAGATGAGCTGTCAGGAAAAGTCGAAAGCCAGTTCGCTGCACTGAGTGGTGCTATCTGGGCGTCTCTGCATGGAGCCTATCAATGAAGGCAGAGTAGAAAGAAGCTGAATCCTTGATGACATCATCTGAACTGCTGGATCAACCTTACTTGATATGGGAGATAATTTTGGATTTTTACTTTTGCCTACCAGTAAATTCCTCCCTGTTCTAACCGGGCGTGGTGGTGCACACTTGTAATCCCAGCATTTGGGAGGCTGAGACAGGAGGATCCGGGTTTGTGGACAGCCTCAGCTACTTAGTGAGGCCCTTTGCAACTCAGTGAGACCCTGTTTCCAAATAAAGAATATAAAATAGGACTGGAGGTGCAGCTCAGAGGTAGAATGGCCCTGGATTCTATCCCCAGTACCACAAAAAAAAATTCTCCCTATTCTATATTTTCTTAGATTATATATTTGTCTATTTGGTATCTATTCATCATAGGATTAATTATCTTCATCAGCTTTTTTTCTTATTTTCTGTACATTGTTCTTAATGTTCTGGCATTTGTGGCCTTTCTGACTCCAGAGAGCTGTCCATCCCAGGCCTAGCCATTTCTTAGAAATAGCAAAGGAGACCAAGTGCTGTATGAGCCTAGAGCCAAATTAGGTGCTAAAACTGAACCCAGGTGTCCCATATGGCAAGAGAAAACTCTCACACATGTACCTAAAATAAAAATGGATATAAAACAATTTCAGAAAGAAAACATCAAAATTTAAAAATAGACATATTAAGCTAGGCATGGTGGTACATATCTGTAAACCCCAGTACTTTAAAGGCTGAGATGGTAGAATTGCAGGTTCTAGGCCAGTCTCAGCAATTTAGTGAGGCCCTTAGCACTAACTTAACAAAACCCTGTTTCATCATAAAAAATAAAGAGGGCTGGTAGGGTGTGTGTGTGTGTGTGTTGTAGCTTGGAGGTAGAATGCCCCTGGGTTCAATCCCCAGTACCAAAGGAAAAAAAATAGATGTGTTAAAATTTACAAATGGTACTGAGAAAGATATCGCAGTAAGCTGTAATTAATTAAAAGTAAAGGTTTTTATTTGATTAAGACCAATTGTCAATTGTGACAATTCTCTTAATTGAAAGAAAGATATGTAAAGCAGTAAAACATGAAAATACCATTTAAGAATTTGAACTTTCTTCTGTTAAAACCAAGAAAGTAAAATTATAATAAAATAAATTCTGGCTCTTATTTTTTCTGGCTTCTATATAAACAAAATGTTTAAAATTGACATAATTTTGAGTTTTATATACTTTTTTCAAATTTACATTTTTTAGCAACTTTAATGTTATGCAATAAATCCAATCATTAAAAATAAAGAACATGTATATAAGGGCACATATATTTTTCTTTCGCACCAGGGTTACATGTAGTTTGGCATAGCACTGTCTGAACTTGCTTTTACTTAAAGTTTTGACATTTCATAATTAATTTTTAGGCAATAATCTTTATATTTTAAAAAAGTGCATTAGCCAGGTGTGGTGGTGCATGCTTGTAATCCCAGCGCTTGGAAGGCTGACAGGAGGATCTCACGGGTTCTAAGCCAGCCTCAGCTACTGAGTGAGGCTCTCAGCAACTTATTGAGACCCTGTTTCCAAAAAAAGTATAAAATAGGTTTGGGAGTATAGCCCAGAGGTAGAAAAGCCCCAGGTTCCACCCCCAGTACCACCAAAAAAAAAGTGCATTAAACACAAGTGACTTCAATAAAGGAAGAGAGAGACCATTAGACTAGTGGGAGGGAACCAGGGATGAAGGGGGCAAAAAAGAAAAATGAAGATGGAAACAGTTCAAGTAATGTTATGTCCATATATGAAGTTATCGCTACCAACCCCACTAAACATGTATGGGGAAGGAGGAGGTAGGGCCAGGGTGGGATGTTGGGGAAATACACTGATGTGTGCGTGAATGAATCTTCGAACTTTGAATCTCACTATGTGTCGGACCATGGCCAGAAAAATTATGCTGGATTTGATGAAGAGTTCCGGACCAGGACAACGGATCCCCAAATAAGGAGGTGAGCGGTGACTAGAGATGGGGCTAAAAACCAGAAAGCATTTTCCTTACATCAAGCTCATTCATCATGTATTGCAGCAAATAGGGGCCAGGGTGTCCAAAGGACAGCTTGTAGAATGTTGGGAGACAGTATGTGAGTTCAACCCTTGGTTTCCTGAGGAAGGGACTCTCGATGAGAAGGTCTGGGAAAGAGTAGAGCAGGGCGTGCAAAAGGCATACAGGCAAGGAGAGTGTATTCCAGTACAGTTTTGGACTACACGGGCTTTGATTCGGGTAGTTATTCAGACAATACAGTCTGGATGAGATGAAGTTGACCCAGAAGAGGTTATGTCAGATTCTCTACATGAATATGAGCTCAATGATGAAACAGAAAATAAGGCAAAGGAACTCAGAAAGGAAATATTTCCCATAACAAAAATGAAAGTAAAAATGGCAAAGCCAAGAGCTAAGGAACGGGATTGATGTCCTTGAGCCGTTCAATCCACCATTTTCTAAGATGTATCCTCTGCTTCCTAAGGACTCAGATGAAGGAAGTACTAGTGAGGACAAGGAGGAGGTTGAATTATCTCATCGTATGTTAAGACTGGGACCATTGAGGGATCATCGAGGGGCTTCAGTGGCTCTCCTGGTTCCTCCTCGGCCTCATGAACTACGACTTAACATTTCCACTTCAATTTCAGATGAATCAAACTGAATATGATGAACTGATTTTACTGTTGTGAAAGATTTTTAAGAATACTGGCTCTTCCTATGATCCCATGGTTCTGTATTGTATTAAATATCTTAGAGGATGGAGTAATTCTGCTCACTGGATTCCATGTGATTATTATATCGTAGCAAAGATGGTGTTATCTATATCTCAGCTTTCACAATGGCAAATGTGATTAAATGATGCAGCTCACAGAAAACTCAGGCAGCAAAGATCTCAAGGAAACCCTGCACAATTGACTCTAGAGATGGTGACAGGGATGGGCAGCTCCTGTTACTCTTGTGGCAGTTGAGCATATTAGGGATATTTCTCTTGATACTTGTTTAAAGATAGTGGCTCAGTTTTATTCTTTTTCATGTAATTATTATCTTTCAACAATATTTAGTTAAAAGATTAGTATTTCCTCCACCAAATGTTCGTGGAAACCTTGTCAAAAATAACTTGACAATATAGGGAAGAATTTAGCTCTAGGCTTTTATTTAACTCCAATGGTTTATATATCTGTCTTTAGAACAGTACTACACTGTTTCAATTATTGTAGCTTTATATGGTTTGAAATCAGAAAATATATATCTTCTAGCTTTGTTCTTTTTCGAGATCGTTTTGGGTATCTAGAGTCCATATTCCATATTAGGATAGATTTTTTTCTGAAAAATAAATAAATAAATATATGATAGTTTCACCTAAAAAAAAAAGAAAAAAAATATTCTCTGGTAAGAAAGAAAGCAAAAAGAAATATTGAAATGTTATCTTTAAGTTATCAAAAGTTTGATGTCAGACAAATGAAACTGCTATTTTTAATTTTAAATTTTGGATAAATTGCTATAATACTAGATGTCAACCACAAAGCCAAGCAAGGGAAGGAGGGATGGGGAGGGAATGGGGTGGGGATCGGGTGGGGGCTGACTGAGCGATGTGTGCATGTATGTCTACAAAAGCTTTTTTGTATCCCACTATGATGTATGAATACAGTGCACCAATAAAAAATTTAAAAAAAGAAAAAAATAAAGATAGTGGCTCAAGAAATACTTAAATATATACTAAGATCCTATGGGGTCCTACTGAACTATTTACTGATTTTGTAGGTTGTTTGTGAGACTTGAATGAAAAGCCGAGTAAGAGGGCATGATTTGCTGTTAAGGCAGTTGGCCTTTGATAATGCTAATGGTGACTGTCAAATGGTATTGAGACCTCATAGAGAAAAGGATAATGTGATGGAATATCTATCCTTGTGCAGAAATATTGGGACTCTAGAACACAAGGCCGGGGTAAAAGCTTGGGCTTCCCTCATGGCTCAAAAACAGACCAAAAGTGTTTTAACTGTGGTAAATTTGGACATAAGAAAAAAGATTGTCGCATTCCACCTTCACAAAAAACAGGCCAAAGAGATAAATTGCCTAACACTTCTAATGTGTGCCTCACTGTAAAAAAAAAAAAAAAAAAAAGAAAAAAGAAAAGAAAAGAAAAAAGAAAAAAGAAAGCACTGGGCTAAAGAATATTATTTCCCGAAATGCTTTAAAGACATTAAGACTAAGACACTAAATGATTTTTTCAAAAATTATTAGGAAATATTAATTGGCTACGTCTCACCTTGGGAATACCAAATTACTCATTCACTCATCTTTTTTAAGTCTTGGAAGGAGATTCAAATCTTGATAGTCCTAGAAAATTATCTCTTCAGGCTTAACAGGAATTGCAGCTGTTTGAATAGAGGTTAAATCAAGCTTTTCTATTTAGGATAGATTCCTTAAAATCTTTAGTATTTCTCATTTTCCCAACTCAGACTCCCACAGGAGTCTTAAGCCAGGAAGACAAACTCTTGGAATGGATTTATTTGCATCATAAAGGAAATCGAGTCCTCATCTCATAGATTCATTTAATTGCTAATTTAATTATTTCTGGAAGAAAACAAGCTATATCACTGTATGGATTTGACTCCATGCTTACAGTTTTTCCATTAACTAAACAACAGTTTCAAGACCTGTTACAAATTGATACAAACTTTCAGGTGTTGGGATTTAGGCAATCATTATCTAGTGGGTAAACTCTGGGATTTAAGAAAGACATCTTTCATAATCAATAACAAAATGAGCAATTCCCCTATTTTACATGCTTTTGTGTACTTCATAGATGGTTCTTCTTCAGGAAAAATGACCAGGAAAATGGAGTTTTAGCATGAGTTTGTTGTAAAAAGTCACAACCCCATAAATTACATGAAACTTGCCCAATATAAGGATTTAAGATAACACTTATTCCTTCAAGCCCTCACATTTTATATGTTTAGTGGTTTGAAAACTTTACTTTGACTTTCTAAACCAACAAAAGTGGTATCAACTCTCTGTAAGGGCCAGTGTCTTGGCCACTCATTATCACTAATAATGGTGACATCAGCCCTGAATGTCAATCCTAGAAAAGTTTTTCCTTGAAATTTTAAAGTAAGAAGAGGCTTTTCAGCTTCTTTAAGTAAAGTAGTGAGGCCTGAAGGAGGGATTCATGGTCCTGATGTGCATAAACAAATCTTAACTCCTTATCATTCTGCACAGCAAGTTGAATTGGCTATTTTAATTACACTCTGAAAGGAGCATCCTGAGCCAAGTGATACTGTCTCACATTCCCAATATGTAGTCAACTTATTTCCTTCTATTGTTACAGCTCTTATGTCCACCACTCATAAACCTATGAAAGATCTTCTTAACAGTTTGCAGAGGACGCTGCAAGACTGACAGCATGCTTTGCACATTACCCACCTGTGCAGTCATAGTGGGTTTCTCGGACCTGTGGTTATAGGCAATGCTCATGCTGACACATTAGTCTGCTTGGTTTTCTCCTCTCTTGAGGAGGAATTGACAGTTACATACAGATGTTAATAGACTGCATGCCCATTATAAGATTCCTCTTAAACAGGCTAGACAAATTGTTACCCAATGTGATATATGTGCTCCTCATCATTGTAAAATGCATGTCGCAAGAATAAATCCTTGTGGACATGCTCCTAATGTTATTTAGCAAGCAGATATTACTCATTTTTCTCTTAGATCACTCTGGAAATATTTACAAGTTGTGGATGATACCTATTCAAAATTTCTTTGGGCTGTTCCATTGGCTTCAGAATCTTCTTCAGGGGTAATTTCTGCCTTTGAGCAGACATTTGTAGTTATGGGACTGCCAACTTGTATTAAAACAGATAATGAGCTAGCTTATATTAGATCTAAATTTTTTAAATTTTGTCAAATGTGACAAATTCAACAATAATGGGCATTCCCTGTAATCCTCAAGGTCAAGGTATTGTGGAGCGAGCCCACGCTATGCTAAAACAGCAAATATTAAAAAATAATAAAGGGGGATATTCCTCCATGGATATCTTGTCAATTACTCTTTCACTTTAAATTTTCTGAATTTGCCTCAAGGAAATCTACTTACTAAAGTAGACAAGCACTTTCAACATGCTGATTCCGAACCTGTGTTAAATATACCTGTATGGTTGAAACATCTTGATCATTGGCTTCACGGCATGTTAGTACACCTAGGGGAGGGTTATGCTTTCTGTCATTCCAGATTCATTCTGTGAGCAAGTATAGGTTCTTTTTTTTTTTTTTTGGTGTATCTGACCTTGGATAGACAAATGAAAACAACAAACAAGAGACAGACAAAGTCAAAGAGACCACCATCAAGATGGTGCGATTACAGATCAAGCCCAAGATCACCTGGGGTCAGATGGAAGGAACTGAACTCATGGCCTGGCATGATGGAGGAGGTTTATCACCACCATGGCCTCACATTTTGTTGTCAGATGGATGCATGCATCCTGAGCAATTGTGTATTTGGACATTGCTAGCTGCCACAAGTCCATTGTTTCTTGGACTGGGACATTTTCTACCACAAAACTTGCTAATTTCTCTTTTTATAATAACTTTACTGGATTTGTACAATCTTGTGCTAAATTTCCTTATGTACTTGCTGTAGGAATTTTGAGCATTAATTACACTTTGTGGAGTGTGGACTGTTGGAAGTGTAAATTGTATACTTGTCTTAATAGTTCTGTGTGGTTTAAAAGTTCACTGATTTCATCCTAATACTGAAACAGCAGTTAGGTGTCTGGTTACCAGTAAACTTGACTCAACCTTGGGAAGAAGGGCCCCTGGCAGGGCTTAAGAAACAAGTTTTATATCATCTTTTATGTCAAAGTAAACATTTTTTAGAATGGGTGATTCTTGGTATACTAGGATTAGTAGTCATCTCAGCTACAGCAGCAATCTCAGGGATTGCTTAACAAACCACCGTGTACATGCATGATTTTGTCCAAAATTGGCAAAAGGAATCCCATGCCCTGTGAACCTGGCAAGCCCACATAGATGTGCAATTAGAATCCAAATTGTAGGATTTACAGGCAGTGGTCCAGTGGCTTACAGAGCAAATGATTGATTTACAAAAGCAATTATGCATTGTGATTGGACTATTACATCTTACTGTGTAACTCCTGCTCACTTTAACCAGAGTCTGTATTTATGGGATACTATAAAGTATCCCTCTAAAGATTTGAGAGGTGATATAAGTCTTGATAAAAAGCTCTGCAAGAAGAGATTTTTTAAAACTTTTACTAAGTACCTTTCTGGTATTTCTGGAGAGGGTATTGCTAAAAAAAAAAAAAAAAAAAAAAAAAAAAAATAGCACAGGTCCCCCAGGGTATGGATTCTTGTAATTGGTTTCAAAGTCTAATGTATGCTACTATTTCTTCTGTCATTATATTCACTATCTGTTTTGTTTTGCTCTGGGATGCCTCTGGGTCCAGAGAGGAGTGGGCAAGGAGTAACAAGCTCAAATGGCTGCTGCCCTTGTTCTCCCCCATTAAAAAAAAAAAAAAAAAAATAGGTGGAGATGTCAGAACATGGCCAGAAAAAAGTATCTGTGGAAAACCAGGACATGCTGGTTCTTGTGAGAACTCTGAGGACTGGGACAAAGGGTCCCAGCCCGCTTGCCTTGTACCTAGATATGTCTTCTTGTCTTGCTTTCGTGCTTCCTGATGGCAACATTTGGTGTAGGTGGAGGCCCATCTGTTCTCTCCTGGATGTTCTCAGATTGGCTTACATTTTAACAAAAAAATACTTTGTTTAATCAAGGTTATCTGATGGGGTGTGTCTATATAGAGCTTAAGCAAAACTTTAAGTAAAGTGATTCAGCAAAAAAGGGGCAAAGATGGCGCCTGGAGGAAGCTAGGAAGGCGTGGTTTCCCCATTCATTATGGGTGGGGAGACTGAGCGGTTTTCCCCTTTCTACCTTTAAAGGAGCTTTCCACACACATGAATGGCTCATGTACTGGCCTGGGATTGGCTATAAACTATGTGCTAGTGATCTTTATCCCGGATAGGCTAGGCTATTTCTCATAGGAATTCCCCTCATGGTTTGGTGCTATATAATATGAGTGCTTGGAGAGAAATAAATGAGATCTCGCTTGACTTGACTCCCGGCTTGTGAGTTTGTGTTCGAGTCGTAGGTACTCATCATCTCACCAAGCACTGTCAGCTGTTGGGCTGGATTCCCGACAGTCTGGTGCCCCATGTGAGGACCCCCTCTTCACCCCCTAACAAAAGAAATCTCTGGCGAGTCAATCGGTCTTCTGGGTGAGTATCCCCTCGTATATTAATATGGGTATTAATATGGGGAAGTTCAGTTCTAAACCTGACCCTGCCCTAGAATCCCTTCGACTCTTTCTCAAGAGCCGAGGACTTAATCTCGCTGATAACCAAGCCACCCAGGCCTGGGGGTACCTTCTAAAAACTGCCCCATGGCTCCCTGATAGTAATCTTTATGATTGGGATACCTGGGATCAAGTTGAGGGGCTGGTTAGGCGAGCCCAGACAGAGCAAGGGGAGATCCTCCCCCTTGCGGTTCTCCCCACCATCTCTGCGCTTAAAAGTTGTTTTCCCCCGCGACGCCTGGATAAACTTGCTGACCGTATCCCCAAGCCAGAAAAAATGGGGCCGCTGAACATACACCCCCCTCTGGTTCTGAAGCCCCTAAAAAACCTCCCGATCCCTTTGGGGATGCCAAGAACTCCCCACAGTTTCTTTCCCTGGCCAATTCCTTCTCCATACCCTCTGCTCCGCCGCTCTATGCTGACGTAGGGAGAGCCGGAGGAACTGTGGGCCTCTTTCCCATCAACGTCAACCCGGGAGCAAACCGTCCAGCTGCCTGGTACCCCTGGAACCGCAGGATCTCAAAGAGCTCCGAAAGGCGGTGGCGGAGGATGGTCCCAATTCCCCCTGGGCAGATACCCTAGTAGAAGGGCTGGCCCATCAGGCTTTAGTCCCCTGGGACTGGAGAGAGCTAACCAAGGCAGTTCTCCCTGGGCCGCTCTTTATGAAATGGATGGCTTATTACCAGGAGGAAGGCCGAATCTTGGGGGAAAGAAATCAGAATGCCGATCCCGCCATCCCCTTAACCTACGGCATGCTTACGGGGACAGCTGAGCCGCACACCACTGGCCTACAACAGGCAGCCTTGCCCCCCCACCCCCCATACCAGGATCAGGTTAGGGCAGCTGCACTGGCGGCATGGAGAAAATTAGAAGATGGGCCCACTGAGGCCCCTATTGCGGCAATCACTCAAAAGCCCGGTGAGGATCTACCTACATTTATAGAGAGAGTATATAACAGCCTTAAGAGGAAGTTTCTGGCTGGTCCATTAAGAGACAAATTTGTCAGAATGCTTGTGTGGGACGGGATGACAGCCGACCATAGGCTGGCCTGCGCAGGGTTGAAGGGGCATACTTTAGAGAGCTGGATCATGGCCTCTCGGGACGTTGGCTCTATGAGCCATCAACTTCAAGCCATGACAGTTGCGGTAAAGGAAGGGCAACGGGAGGGCATACAGACTCTAATACAGGCAATGCAGCAATCAAGGGTTGCCCCCCCCCATGTGTTTCAAATGCGGAAGGGAGGGCCATTTCTGCCGAGAGTGCCCGTCCCAGGCTACGCCTCCTATGGGAGGAGGGAAGAAAGGGGAAACTCCCTGGATACCCTGCCCCAAATACCGTAAGGGCTTTCACTGGGCTCGGGACTGCCGGTCCAAATTTAACTTAAAAGGAGGAGCTTTTAACCTCCCAAGGGGGCTTCCCCCAGTCCCGGTAAAAAATGGGTTAAGACCCAAGATGGTCGTCACAATTGGAGATAAAAATTCTAAATATTTAATTGATACTAGAGCCGATCAAAAGCGAATCGGGTTCAGATCCCCAAATCCGAAGTGGCAGAGATGGTCGCCACGAGGCATCCAGTGCGGTAACGCGACCGATCCCGGAGAAGCCGGCGGGAGCCCCGGGGAGAGTTCTCTTTTCTTTGGAAAGAGCAGGGCGCCCTGGAATGGGTTCACCCCAAGAGAGGGGCCTGTGCCTTGGAAAGCATCGCGGTTCCGGTGGCGTCCAGTGAGCTCTCGCTAGCCCTTGAAAATCAGGGGGAAAGGGTGTAAATTTCGCACTGGGCCACAGCAGGTCTCCAAGGTAAACAGCTTCTGGCATGCTGGAACAACAGCAGTTGCACATGGGACAGTAGGTCCTAAGGAGATGGGCGAGTGCCATTCAAAAGGGACGCGTGTTCAGAAGGGACGGGCGATGGCCTGCACAAAAGTTCAAGCCCTATCTGTAAAAGAGGCCATGGATTTTCATAGATTAACCCATGTAAATTGGAGGGGATTAAAACACAAATATCCTCAAATCCCTAATAAGGATTTTAAAAGAATTCTTCGCACTTGTAAATCATGTCATCCCATCTTGCAACTACCCCTCTTCAATTGTCTGGAGTTAATATGAGAGGCCTATGCCCCAATGGATTTTTCTGATTCCTGAACAAATCAACACTGATAATGGCCCTTGTTTTCAACATTTTGCCTCCTTCCTTCAATTATGGAAAATTATTCACACTACGGGCATTCCATATAACCCAAAAGGACAAGCTTTAATAAAAAAATATAATCATACCTTAAAGGTTCAATTACAAAAACAAAAGGGGGAGTTGCTACCCCCACATGATCAATTAAGAAGCATTATTAACCCTAAATATTTTAAATTTTTCAAAAGACTCCAACTTGTCCCCTTTTCATAGGCATTGGACCACAGAGATTCCCTTTTCCTCCATCAAAGTAAAATGGAGAGATCCCCTGATGGGAATGTGGAGGGGCCCAGATCCCCTCATAACTGCAGGAAGGGGCTTTGGGTGTGTCTTCCCCTATGATGATAAAAGACCACTTTGGGTCCCAGCAAGAGATATCAAACACCTGCCTACAATAACTGGTAATTATGATTCCAGGGAAGAGGAAATCCCTGAAATTAGTCCTTTGTTTTTTATTTTAAAAGAAGACAGTCATGAAAACCCTAATGTTCGTCATCCTGTCCCTGCAAATACGGTATAGTATGCCAGGCTTTGGAGACACAGGTAAGGCAAGGGAAATATTAAATGCAGGCCTTTGCATCCTTGCCTCCCTGCTCTCTGATATAAATATTATCCTTGAGGAGAAATCAATGCCCATCCCCCCCTTTTTATTGGGGAGGGTGAAAAAGGAGAGCAGTACAAGCCATTCTGCTCTTAATCGGCCTGGAGATTACTGCCAGAACTGCCATGGGTGCGGCTGGCCTTGGGATGGCCTTTGAGTTACATAGGAGACTCCCTCCAAATAATTGATGGTGTTAAGTCTGTCTCAGAAATTGTCTGAGACTTACAAGCCCAATTAGATTCCCTATCCTATGTGGTATCACACACAAAAAAAGATGGATATTGGATTTATTAACAGCCGAAAAGGGAGGCATCTGCTTATTTTTGCAAGAACAAGATAAGATTAAGCAGCTCCAACATGATCTGGAGAGGTGGCGAGGAGATCTTCAGGAGAATCCATTCTGGACTGGCTTTCATGGACTTTTGCCCTATTTTCTTCCTTTGTTGGGCCCCTTGCTGTCTATCATAGTTTTGTGCATCATAGACCCCTGTGACTTTAATAGATTAGTCCAGTTTCTGTTAAAATCAACCAAATAGAAGTGCATCACCAAAGGCTTGCCAGCACAGAAAATAAATCTTAGGATTGGTGCTCTGAATATGACCACCCCTCTCCTGCCTTACAATTTCCCCAGAAGGGAAAAATCAAAGCATGTTGAAGGGCTGGTAGCCAATGACGGGTAAGATTCCCAGGGGCCATGGAAACCTAAGACAGGAAGTACAGCATCGATCTGTACTATCCAATGACGGGTAATCCCTGGTACTCGATGAGGACAACCTAAGACAGGCACAGTCCTGATAAAATAAAAGAAAAAGGGGGATATGATGGGGTGTGTCTATATAGCGCCTAAGGAGATTCAGCCTGAGTGGCCTACGGCCTAAGGCAAAACTTTAAGTAAAGTGATTCAGCAAAAAAGGGGCAAAGATGGTGCCTGGAGGAAGCTAGGAAGGCGTGGTTTCCCCATTCATTATGGGTGGGGAGACTGAGCGGTTTTTCCCTTTCTACCTTTAAAGGAGCTTTCCACACACATGAATGGCTCATGTACTGGCCTGGGATTGGCTGTAAACTACATGCTAGTGATCTTTATCCCGGATAGGTTAGGCTATTTCTCATGGGAATTCCCCTCGTGGTTTGGTGCTATATAAAGAACTGCTTGGAGAGAAATGAAGGAGATCTTGCTTGACTTGACTCCTGGCTCGTGGGTTTGTGTTCGAGTCCTCGGTACTCATCATCTCACCAAGCCCCGTCAGCTGTTGGGCTGGATTCCCGACAGTTATCCATGCCTGACCTTGCAGGTCAGAACTGTATAAAAGTGCTGCTGGTGAGAATAAATTTATCGACT
The DNA here is from genome assembly GCF_963383645.1 of Muscardinus avellanarius. NCBI lineage: Eukaryota > Metazoa > Chordata > Mammalia > Rodentia > Gliridae > Muscardinus > Muscardinus avellanarius. The sequence goes on from NC_137786.1 coordinate 147,706,724, forward strand.
TCCTTGAGTGTAGTCTACTCCATTTCATTTTGAGGTTCATGTGTCCAAAATCCCCCTCCCAAAGTGGAGAAGTGGCTGAGAAAAGTGACCAGAGCTATGCTGCATAATTACAGTAAACCAAAATATGAAAATACTGAATTAAGATATTTTGCTAACTATTTTTTAAGATTAACTTTTTTTAAGATTTTAAAAAATTAAGATATTTTGCTAACTATTTTTTGGCTGTTCTTTTAATTATACATTATAAGCAAATGTCTTCATTTGCTTCACTCCAATCCTGGCCATGGGAAAAGGATTAGATTTATTTAAAGAAATATCATATTCTTAATGTTCATACCCACTGCAGATGCTTTTTGAACATGTGAAAGTTTAAGGTGGATGATTAATTAAAATTATTTTCATCTTGATGTTAGAGATATAAACATTATGTAGTGAACAGGCTTAAATCATTATTTTAATATCTATAGCAGAGAACTTTAGAAATTTTAAACCATAGCATAATTGCACAGAGTAAAGTATATGACTATGTTTAGAGCCTTGGTTCTTTATTTTTGTAATTTGCAACTCAATTGAAAATAAGATAAATAAATTTTTGTAATTTGCAACTCAATTGAAAATAAGATAAATAAATATTTTAAAATACTATTGATAAATTTATAATTCACAAATAACTAGTGGATAGATTTCAAGGGGTATATGTCAACCGCCTTAAATTTTAGACAATATTTTATAGATATGTATGACTTTGGTTTTATAGACATCATGACTTGGTTCTGACTCTGTAACCATTCATCCTTTATTTTTTTTCTCACAATTATATTTTTCTGACATTTACAAATTTTATGACTTTCCCCAGCAAATTGCTTCAAGCATTTTTTTAATGTATCCATTATCATATATGTGGATATAGTAACATTTTGAGTGGATTTATTATAAACAGCATATGGCTGGGTTTTCATTTTTTCTCTAATCTGTAATCTATTTGATAAATATGTTTAGACCATTTATAGTTAATGGCTTTATTAATACATTTGTATTTAAATAATCTTGCTAGTAGTTTTGTATTTGCCAATTGGTGTCTTTATTCTTTTTTATTTCATGTTTGGTGTGGATCTAATTTTATGGTTCAATTATATCTCCAATAATAATTTATTAGTCAAATTCTCTTTATGAATTTTATAGCATTTCCCCTAGGCTTTACAATATGTCTGTTCCACTTTTCAAATAAAATATACTATTTTATGTACAGTGTAAGAATCTTCAACTAGTGATCTTCTATTACTCCTTCTTATCCTTTACACTGTTCTTGTCATCTACCGTGTTTTTGTTTTATATGGTTCAAACACCTGCAATTTCTTGCTGACTGACAGTTCTCAAGTTGACTTTCTTTTAGGCCAATCTCAGTAGCAGTACATCTCTCTGAATTCTATTCCAAACTCTGAACCTTCCATTTATTTATTTATTTATTTGTGGTACTAAGGATGTAACCCCGGGGCATTCTACCTCCGAGCTACACCCCCAGTCCTATTTTTTTATTCTTTATTTTGAAACAGGGTTTCTCTAAGTAAGTGAGGCTGGACGCAAACAGCAATCCTCCGGTCTCATCCTCCTGAATGCTGGGATTACAAGTGTGTATCACCATACCCGGCTCTGAACCTCCTTTTAAAAATTCTCTTTATTAGGTAAAGTACACATAGAATAATCTTTGTTTTAGTGAACTTAACAGATGAGGGACCCTAATGATAATTTGAGAATAAGGTGTACATGTATTTTAATTGCAGATGCTATGTTCTCAAATCTGTAAGTCTCACTCACACTCAATAAAAAGGGGCCATCTTAGAATTATTCTTAATATCTTAATATTTATTTAAAGTCCTTGTCAGGTCCCCGGGCGGGGGTTGAGTGGGGCATGCCTGACCCCTGGAAGGACTGGGGCCAGGCTGCAGGGCCCTGGGCCCACGGGCGGGGGTCGGGCAAGGCATGCCTGCCCTCTAGAAGGTCCAGAGGTCCCAGCTGCAAGGCCCTAGGCCCCGGGTGGAGGTTGAGCGGGGCACACCTGCCACCCGGAAGGTCCAGATGTCCAGGCCGCAAGGCCCTGGGCCCTGGGCAGTGGGACGGGTGGCCTGGCCTACCCCCTGGAAAGCATGGTGTGGGGCAGGAGGTCTGGTACCAAACAGGAGACCTAACTACGTGGGTACAGAGGAACCCAGCTCTGCTGTGATACACCAGGCCATGGTGCACTTAGAACAGCAGAATCTGCTCTGCACGGTGAGACTGTTGAACTCTGCTTTTGGAAGTGAGGAAAGAAAAAAAAAATTCATTGCTACCGAGTGCCTGATAGCCACAACTTCCTCAAACCACACATACTGTCTTCTCTTATTAAACAAAAAAAAAAAAGGAAAAAAAAAAGAAAAGAAAAATATTGGAGAGGGGTCAAGATGGCCGCGGCAGCAGCTAGGATACTGGAGATGCAGACAAAACATATCCAACTGAACTGGGACTTTTGGAAAAATCCCCACGAAAGAGGACTGCTTCTCCTCTACATCCTTAAGAATCCTGGACATCACCTGTTAGGAGAGAGTTTAACGGAAACCTAGGAGAAAGGCGGTGTGGGCAGCAGTGGCCGCGATGGCAGTGGAGGCTTGTATTTGGGAGAGGCAGAGACTGGATCCAACCCACCCTAATCTTCTGAAGAAATTACCCCAAAGGTGGAATGCTACCACCGTGCATGCTTAGGAACACTGGACAACATGCAGTGTGGGAAAATAACTTGGGAAAGATTTGAAATGGTGGAGGCAGCGCCAATGGCAGCAGCCAGTACGCATGGGAGGCAGAGTTCTGATGCAATACACCTGGACCTTTTGAAGAAATAACCCCAGAGGCAGAATGCCTCCACCACGCACCCTCGGGAAAGTGGGACAACCTGCTGACTGAAGAGGGCGCTCAGATCGGGAACCTGCAGAGGGGTAAGGATGGTGATGGGGACGGCAAAGTCAGGATTGGAGCCTGCTGTGAGGCAAGGCCAGTGCTGGGGCATCCAAGGCAGGGACCAGAGCCTGCCGAGGGGTTAGGCCGGTGCTGGGGCCAGCGAGGCCGGGATTGGAGCCTGCCATGAGGCAAGGCCAGTGCTGGAGCCTCTGAGGCCGGGATGGGAGCCTGCCGAGGGGAAAGGCCAGTGTGGAGGCCAGCGAGGCTGGGATCGGAGCCTGCCATGAGGCAAGGATGGTAATGAGGCCTCTGAAGCCAGCCTGCAGAGGGGTTAGGTCGGTGCCGGGGCCAGCAAGGCCTGGATTGGAGCCTGCCACGAGGTAAGGCCAGTGCTGGGGTCTCCCAGGCTGGGATCAGAGCCTACCGAGGGGACAGGTCGGTGTCAGGGCCAGTGAGCCCAGGATCATAGCCTGCTGTGAGTCAAGGCCGGTACTGGGGCCTCCCAGGGCAAGATAGGAGCCTGCCAAGGGGTTAGGCTGGTGCCAGAGTCAGCAAGGCCAGGATTGGAGCCTGCCGTGAGGAAAGGTCACTACTGAGGCCTCCGAGGCTGGAATTGGAGCCTGCCGAAGAGTTAGGCCGGTGTCGGGGCCAGCGAGCCCAGGATCAGAGCCTGCCTTGAGGCAAGGCTGGTACTCGTGACTCCGAGGCCAGGATAGGTGCCTGCTGAGGGGTTAGGCTGGTGCCAGAGTCAGCGAGGCTGGAATCGAAGCCTGCCATGAGGCAAGGCCACTACTGAGGCCTTCAAGGCTGGATCGGGGCCTGCCATGAGGCAAGGCCGGTGCTGGGGGCATGGATCGGAGCCTGCCAAGCGGTAAGGCTGGTGCCGGGGCCAGAGAGTTCAGGATTGGAGCCTGCCATGAGGCAAGGCCACTACTGAGGCCTCCGAGGCTGGGATAAGAGCCTGCGGTGAGGCAAGGCCAGTGCTGGGTCCTTAGAGGTCTGTATTGGAGCCTGCCGAGGGATTAGTCTGGTGTCTGGGCCAGTGTGGCCGGGATCGGAGCCTGCAACGAGGCAAGACCAGTGCTGGGGCCAGCGAGGCTGAGATCGGAGCCTGCCGTGAGGCAAGGCCACTACTGAGGCCTCCAAGGCCGGGATCGGAGCCTGCCGATGGGTTAGACCTAGGCCAACGAGGCTGGGATTGGAGCCTGCCATGAGGCAAGGCTAGTACTGGGGCCTCGGAGGCCTGGATTGGAGCCTGCCGAGGGGTTAGGCCGGTGCCGGGCCAGTGAGACTGGCATTGGAGCCTGCTGTGAGGCAAGGCTGGTGCTGGGGCCTCCAAGCCCGGGATCAGAGCCAGCCGAGGTGTTAAGCTGGTGTTGAGTCCAGCAAGGCCAGGATCAGGGCCTCCCATGAGGCAAGGCTGGTGCTGGAGCCAGCGAGGTTAGGATCAGAGTCCTCCGGGTAACCAGGCCTCTACGGGGATGTCAAGAGTGGGATCGGAACTTGCAATACGGCCTGCACAGAGAAATGTCACAGGAAGTAAAAACCAGATGCTTCCCCTAACTAGCAAAATCTAGGAGGAAAGGGGTAACTGGAGGAGGTCGAGTTGCAGAAAGGGCCCTATAGAGAAGCAATTAAGGTGACGAGTCAGAGGGGATGGGCTGGGGGAGGATGGAACCTTTTTAAAACTCAGGAGGTGTGTAAACAAATGTATCAAAGTTAATCACCAATCAAACATGGTATTGAAGGAGGGGGAGGGAATGGGATGGGGATTGGATGAGGGTAAATTGGATGATGTGTGCTTGTATATCCTCTCAAATCTTGTATTCCAATGTCATGTATGATTACAATGCACCAATAAAAAATTTAAAAAAAATAAATAAAGTCCTTGTTATATAGATCCAACATCTGGGCATTTGAGAATTAAGCCATAGCATAGCCACACAGAATAAACTATATTAAGCTGTGTAGAGCCACAGTTTTTATTTAATTTGTTGCTATATTTCCTGACAATGGGATTATTTTCTTTCTTTTGTGCATGCATCTTCTAATTTTTTTTATTAAATATTAGACACTAGATAGAAGAACTGTAGAGATGTGATAAGTGGCATTTATATGTGTAAATGGTACTACTTTTTTTCTCATCAGGACTTTATTTTAAAGGGGTTGAGTAAATATAGTTAGGAATTGAGCTGAATTTCGGTTTTCTTCTTGCTATCGCCATCTTCAGTGCAGCCAGTCATCTAGGGATGGGCTGTTTCTGCTCTGTGTTTAATGAAGACACTGTGTTGTCCCAGCATCCCAGATTCTCCAATGCGTTTCCAGTAGTTTCTGCCTACATGCACAGAAAGCCTCGACATATGCTCTTTCCCTCCTTTTAGTAGTAGATGGGAGTAATTGGTTAATGAGTAGTAGGCCTATGAGGATCAAACTAGGGTTTTCTGTTGTGCTTGATCATCCTTGAACATAAGTGATCGCTTTTGACTTTGGCCTCAGGTGTTGGACTTTCTCAGTATTTCTTTCCCTCCACCTCCTGGCAGTAAAAGTATGGTTGCTTTTGGGTAGACGTTCTCTGTTTCTTCCAAGCATAGTAGCCCTCTGAATGATATTGGTGTAGAACCCAAGCCTATGGCAGCTTTTTTCCCCTTCAAAGACACTTGGTCTTTAAGAAACTGTTAATGTTGTAGCTGATTTTTTTCTTACCACTCCTGTTACTGCCAGTATGGCACATATCCTTTGCCAGACCAGATGTGAAACCAAAAAATATATATATATATATCTCCTCTCTTTTTGAAGGGGTTTGTAATTCTCTGGAATTCATTTTGCTACTTGCCACGAGCAATTCTCTGATTGCAAAAAAAGAAAAGAAAGGAAAAAATATGCTTTGTAAGTTCTTTGGGTTTTTCTCATGGTTAGGATAAAAGTGATATTTGTTGGAGTTTTCTATTTTCTGAGTAGAAGCAGAAGCTCAGGGCTATAGAGATGAAATAAGTATAGCTTTGTATATTGAACTTTCGTGACTGTTTACAGTGATAAACAATTTATAAATATTCATTTTAACTCACAGCAGCATCAAATCCTCAGTACTATTGTTTCCATTTTACATATGAAGCAATAGCTTTTTCTAAAAGACAGAAAATAAATGCCAGGACAAGGATTCACGCTTAGTTTTGTTTGACTCCAAAGCTCAAAACTGGTTCTTTATACTACCCATGATTGCCTCTGGAACTCAAAAACCTACAGCTGGTGGCTATGTTTATAAAAATAATCATATAATATTGTATAAGTACTTTTTTAAAGGTAAATACAGGATATAGAGAAATAGAAACAAGGTATTTTCAAACTGAGACCAATTATGAATGTCTCCTTAAGTATCTGATTTCTAGAATACTTGGCTAAGTAGGAATAAGGGTTTGTGCTCATTCAGCTCCTTTTGAATATCTTCCTATATTTATTCCCTACATTATATCACCTAACATGAAAGCCAGTGCTTGGTTTCCTTGCCGTACTTTTTGCTCAGTCTTAGCCTTGTTAGGTTCTTTGCTGAGGTTTAAATTGGAAAGAAGTGATTCCTGGAGTCCATTTACTGCAAGGACCATGGGGTATACTAGGAGACAGACTGCTTGCAGAGGCAGTAGAAACAGAAGTCCCAGTAGCAGTGTCTCTTGCTCAACATCCTTGCTGTAAACTGATATGTTCATCTACTGGTAGCTGGACATGTCTTTGGGCTAGGTCAGAGACATGATTTAGATACTTCCCTTAGTAACTTTGCTTTTAGAGTTGATTCTTTGTCCTTTTCCCTTGGGAAGTAATTATTAATTTGGTGAACTATCCAATTTCCATTAGTAAATTCACTTTTTGCTTACTTGAGCAAGAGTGGATTTTGGTTAATTGTAGTTAGGAATTCTACCTGAAACAGAGACAAACTGACTAGAGGAAATAATTGGCAAAATTTTGGAGAAGAATAACATGAAGTCTCTGAAAACTGAATTTTTGTTTAAGATGGTGTTAATGTTGTACAATGTAGGTGAGAGCAGATTCTGGAGCTACGGATAGACCTCAAAAAATGGACCTTGAGTTTTCTTAAGTGGAAGGTGGGAAGATCATATTTGTGTTTTCAGAAAATATCTCTGGCTGTCATTTTGGGAATAGACTAAATGAGGATATAAATAAAACAGGAGGCAAGGAGCCTATTAAAAACAGTTGAGACAATAAGAGTAAGAAGTTACGTGTCCCTGAATTAAGTCAGGCATAGTATGATGAGAAGCATGGACCAGAGTAAGGAGAAATTTGGGAATACAAGAAATCAAAGATGTTGATTAGTTGGATGTGATAATGATGAAAAAGGGGGGGTCCACAACAATTATCATGTTTATTATTTAGAAGGAAAGATGTGTGGCAGTGCCACTTGCTGGAACAGGGATATTAAATAAGGGAGAGATGAGTAGTTAGACACATTGCAATTGAAAAGTCAGAAAGAGTCAGTAGAGCCAGGCGTGGTGGTGCACACTTGTAATCCCTGTGCTTGGGAGGCGGAGACAGGAGGAATGCACTGGTTCAAAGCCAGCCTCGCTGGGTTAAGAGACCCTGTTTAAATATATATATTAGTTTTGGGAGTGTAGTCTATAGGTAGGTAGAAGGGTTTCCAGAACCCCAGTACCACACAAAAAAGAAAAACAGAAATAGTCAATAGACAATTGAATATGCGGGTCTACACTAGAGAACAGAAATGTCTTTGTTAATAATGTAAAGGCAACTAAAGATGTCTTGATGATAGTGAGATTGACCAGGTAGAATATGTCCTGTAAGAAGAACAGGGGATAGAATTTGTAATCTCAGGTTGGCAGAGGTTGGTCTGGCAGAAATGAGGCATAAAAAATGAAGTGAGAAGGAATAAGCAGAGGACTAGGGAGCAAACAATATTATCATCCATGCTGGCACTTGATGTGGCCAATTGGTTTAGTTCCATATTGAACATGTTTATTAGTAACTCTGGGAAGAACATTTTAGTGAAGAGATGGAGAATTAAATAATGACTTTGAGGTCGCTCTTTTCATTGACTATGGTGTGAAAGCAAGGAGAGAAGTGGGTCAATATCTGGAGGAAGATGAGAAGGTAAGTTATAGGGTCTGCTGCATATATTTTGGCATGAGTGATGCCAGTAGCATACAGCAAAGGTCAATGGGGAGTAACATAATTGTAGGATTGGGGGTTAAATGAGGCACCTGAGTTGGGCATGGTGGTGCATGCCTGAAATTCTTGTACTTGGGAGGCTGAAATAGGAGGATTGTGGGTTTTTGGCGAGCCTTGGCAACTTAGTAAGACCCTATTTCAAAATAAAAAAATAAAAAAAAGCAAAGGTAGAACACCCTAGGGTTCAATTCTTCGATCAAAACAAACAAACAAACAAACAAAAAAAAACTAAGCACCTGTACTGACCTTTAAATTGCTAGAGATGCTAATAAAACTTGGTCTATGCTGGAAATATAAGTCAAATTCCAAAGTCCTTGATTAATGTGAAACAGTGACACAAGTCAGTAGAGAAAATAGACAAATCCATTTTATTTAATTTATTTCTTTTTTGCGGGTGTGGGGATGGAACCCAGGGACATTCAACCTCTGACTACACCCCCTGCCCTATTTTTTATTAGTTTTGAAACAGGGTCTCACTAAGTTGCAGAGGGTCTCATTAAGTAGCTGAGGCTCACTTCGAACCTGTGAGATACTCCTGTCTCAGCCTCCCAAGCATTGGCATTACAAGTGTGCGCCACCACACCCTGCTAGGCTATCCATTTTAATAGCAGGGTTAAATGACATGCTCGTCAAAGAAGACAGTCTCTACCTGTGTGGACAAAGTGTATATTTAAGGAATGCCATTCCTTTTCCTTTTAGGTACATGGAGTGATGTGAGCAGAAGATTGGGCAGTGCTCTGTGGAGAGGCTGAGGATGCTGAGAGCACCCTTACTTTGCATGGAGGGCAACAAGGGTCAGGGAAAGAGGTTAACATGGGGCAGATGAATGCAGAGAAGGAAGGTAATTGCAGGAGAATATTGACAGATGAAAGGGAACAAATGGAGAGGGATTGTGGAGATGCTTTTCATGTGACACTGTGAGCAAGAATGGCAGGGATGTAGATCTACTGGGCCTCAGGGTTTCAAGCAAAACTCAGTTGAAAGTGTTATAGTTCTGTGCAAGTTTGAGTCCCAAATTATCCTGAAGCCACCTGCTCTGTGTGGACTTGGAAGAAATTCACTGATGCTGGCACTATCTGTTTAGGAAGTATGGCTCTGAGAAAACCTCTGCCAGATGAGATGGATAAATCCCATAATTTAGAAGTCTGAAACAGCACCCATTCTAGGAAACCAAATAATTAAATAAATTTCCTCATGGAGCAGACTCTGGATTAAATTGTTTTAAATCCCTTTTTTGTTAGGCCGTGCATGGTGGCACACTCTTGTAATCCCAGCACTTGGGAGGCTGAGACAGGAGGATTGCACAGGTTCGAAGCCAGCCTCAACTACTGAGTGAGGATCTCAGCAACTTAGTGAGACCCTGTTTCCAAATAAAGTATAAAATAGGTCTGGGAGGATAGCCCAGATGCAGAAAAGCACCTGAGTTTACCCCCCAGTAACCACAAAAAAGTCCCTTTTTGTTAAAATAATGTTGAAAGCATTCATATTTATGTTAATAAACCCAAAGGTCTAACTTCTATACAGGCAGTGATCACTGACTTCTTTTGGTCAACCCAAATCTTGATTTTACAAGTAGTGAGACTCTGGCCTGCTAGACTGTCTGAAACTAAAACCCCTTGTGAATGTGTATAAAACACACATTATTTTATACAGCATCATATTAATACATTCATGACAGATGATTTCCCACAATTTGTCTTTTCACAAACTCTGCAGGACATCACTTTTTATTTAGTTCTTATTCCCATTATCATCACTACATTAGATATGCAAATTGGGGTATTCTGTTTTCTGTGAAAAATTTTTACTGATACTGACTTAACATGTGAGTCCTCCTATCTCAACCCTCTCACGTACAAGAATTTCAGGCATGCACCATCATTTCATTGTATTTATGCACTGAAAAATAAATGCTGAATACTTACCATGTGCTATAACTTAGGGAAACAGAATAGATTCATCGTCTGCAGATGGGGAAACAGGGAGCAAATAATGAACAAATATGCAGGAGGCTGAAGCAAGTTCAGCAGTGGTGAGAGAGGAGTTTTCAGTTCTCATTTTAGACTTCTCAACTAAAAATTGATGGCACTCTATATCTTTTGACTGTGGTCCTTATGTATGTTTAAGTAGCCTGTACAGCTTCAGAGTTGGCATTCGTATGTTCACAATCACTAAATAGTGAACTTTTTTGTTGGGTGACTAAGTTCATCAACTTTTTGGAATCAAATGTTTTCATTTAAACATGTTTTAAAATCACATTTAATTTCCAAGTTTTATATTATTCCATTAGCCTGGACTCCAGAGAGCCGTTTTCACTGATGTCAAATTAAAAATTTTGGTTTGGGCAGAATTATTTTTCACTGTATGTAATATAATTCTCTAGCTGGGCATGGTGGCACACATCTGTAATCTGGTACTTGGAAGGCTGAGGCAGGAGGGCTGTAGGTTCAAGAAAGCCTCCACAGTGTTGTGAGACTCTCAGTAACCTAGAGAGATCTTGTTTCAAAATAAAAAATAAGTAGGTAGAATACTCCTGGTTCAACATCCAGTAACACACACACACACACACACACACACACACACACACACACGTACACACACAAATGCAAACATACACATATGTGAACAAAACAAAACAAATTCACTTAAAGCCTTAAATGAAACTTATCTTTAGAAGTGTATCTAAAAACAAAGCCAAAATTTTTAGTCTGAGTTATTTAGTTTTCTTACGACAATTTCTCTTAGCAAAACAAATTGTGCGAAGCTAGGTACAATTAATTATATAGAGAACCTTGTAATCTGATCAGAAAACGTACCAAATCATCTTTTTGTTTGTTTGTTTGTTTGTTTGTTTGTTTCTTTTTGGCCTCTTCTCCTAAGGACAAAGAGAACACTATGAAATCAACCAGCCTACAGCCTTCATTTTGACTTACTATCTGCTTAACACACACTCTAGGGACGGTTAACAAGGAAAGGTGTCTTTCTGCTTTCACTTAATTAAATTAACTCAATTCAATTCATTCTTTCATTCAACAAATATTTATTAAGCACCTACAATATGCCAGGCACTGTGCTGGATGCTGGGGATACAACTGTGAACAAGACAGACACAGTCCCTGCCTCAAGGAGCTTACAGTCTAGTAGTTTTACGGACACGTACACAGGCAATTACAATGCAGTATGGTGAGTGCCGTGGTGGGGAGAAACATTAAGAATGGCACCTAACTCAGCCTCAGAGGCAGGGGGTGGCGGGTAGTTATGGAAATCCTCCCAGGGTGAGTAAAATTCAATTTGCATCCTGAGGGATGAGCATAAGTTATTCAGGAGAAGAGGAGACAGGGAAGAGCTACGGACTGAGGAGATCATCTTCGCAGTGCTCCGTGTGCTGTTTTGGAGGGTCACTCGCTGGCAGAAGAAGTTGGGTAGGAGGGAGAAAGGTGTTTGAAGAGATAAGCTAGGGCCAAGTCACCAAAGAATTCATTGGCTCTGATTGAGAACTCGGAATTTTTCCTGAGGGAACAGTGCATGTGTGTGTTAGTCAGATTTAATCCTTTAAAGATTGCTCTGCCTGTGGCACAGAGATTGAATGGGAGAATGGAGATCTCAAGAGCCGAGGGCAGGAAATCTCCTTTTCCACCTTAACTCTCATGATAACACACCCTGTGCTCAGCAGCCTGTCTAGTTGCAAACATCCCTCAGCCATCAACATGCATGGTTCCAGCATTGCTCCTCCTCAAGACTCTTAAGACCTTCTTCTCCTATGACAACTGAGCTCATCCTTCCAGCCCGGATTCTTGGAATCATCCTTACTTGTGCTTTCTGCCAAGATCCCTAAATACGTGATTTTTATTTGTATTATAGTACTTATTATTTCAAATGGACCAAATCTTCTTTTGAACCATGTTAATTTAGTCCATACATAGCAAAGTAATTTTCATAAATAAACATAGGTATAATTTTCCCCCGCCCCACAATTTCCAGGTGAAAACAGAGACTAATTTTTTTCATTTGTGGTCTACCCCAAAATATTATTAGTGCCTCCAAAGAATTCAAAGGGAACAATAGGAAGGAGGGGAGAAGCCCAACAGACACATATTTTTATGCAGCAAAATACAGTCAAGTAAAATTTCAACACACGGTTACAGGGTATGTCGCTGTCAGAACAATGATTCATTCCTGGACTCACGGACTCCATCTTTGATCATTTAACCTGCTAATGAGTCACAGATCTGCAAAAGAGGGGTAGCTTAGTATGCATATGCAAAAATAATAAGGTCTAGCTACATTTTCCAATATGAGCCACCACTTGACTTCTACAATCTCTCATATACTCTTATAATTCTCAAATAACTTTTATAATTATAAGGAAAAAAACTTTTAAGCTCTGTAGATATCATAAGAACATCTGTTGTTTTATTCTTTTTGGTGGGTACAAAAATCACAATTTTGTACACAGAACAAGATTATAAATAATACCGATAACATGAGCGACCCGTAGTCTCTTTTGACTCTACATTGTAGATTGATGATTGAACGTCAACATTTTCTTCTTTTTGTTTCTGTTCCTGGTAGAGGGACAAATGCAACCTGTTAACTGACTCATGTGACAGGGTGAAGGTCACAGCAAACAAGATGGCCAACAACTTTATAGAAAAAGGTCTCTAAAGTTCATTACAGTGATGGCATTTATATCAATTATTGCAATGTATTGTTCCCTAAGATGGTTAGAAAAAAAAGAATTGTGTTGTCCTCTACTGAATTTACATCAGTTAAAAAGCAAGCATGTTTCATTATTTGTTTTCTCCAAAGTAAGTGTAAATACTTCCTTTAAAATTTTTTTTCCACAGGATTTACATGTTTGTTTATTATTTTTCTTATCACAGTTTAGTGATTTGTGTTCTCGGCTGGATACTCTTCCGATGACTATATGGGTGTTCTGTAGACACAGGTTAGCGTGTTCATTGACTTCTAGAACTATTCGATCCCTTTCGGTGAAGACAAAGGCCTTTCTGAGCAAGAACGTCACAGTTTAAAGCGCTAACTGGCAAGTCTGATTAGTGTTTAAGTCCACTGGAGTGAAATTTGTTGCTGTTAATACACCCACCCCAGCTCCCCCCACCCGCTCCCCGAAAAAACCTAAATTGTGAGTTTTCCTGATATAAAATCTGAGTTTGGGTTTCCGAGCTGAGCTCATGCACACGTCGCTGATTCCGGCGCGATGGGACAGACCCCGCTCTCGGCCAAGGATTGGTTTAGCAAAGACCTGCGCTCGGCGTGTCCCTCGGAGCTGCGTTGCCATCAGTAACCAACACAGTTTAATTAAGGCACTCAATTATTTTTTTGGTTTTTATGGAAGGTCCGATGCAATGACAGCCAATCCTGCACTTTGCCTAATTGCAGTTCCAGCGTGCACAGCCTTGGGACAGTCGGGCGTCAAGACGCGGCCGTTTTCTCCCACGCTCCCAGTGATGGATAATCTGGCTTTGTTTCTTATGGCTTCGGAAAAGGTCAGCTGAGTTGCATGGAAAGGAAACAAAGAATGTGGGGTGTTATGATGTCTCTGTTTGTTCAACAGAATATGACACAACAAACACCGAAATATCAATAATTAGACATCTGCATTTTTCCTTTTTTTTTGTTCATATGCAAACTGCTAATGAATGAAAAAAATTGCTCGACCATTATGTTTAAGTGAAGCTTCGACCACACGGGAGCTTTACACTGGAGATCTAGACTTTGTGGTCCTACTTCTTTAAAAATGAATTCTAAAATCATTAAATTAAGCTTTGTTTAGGACATCTGGGCAGGAGACATTGTTTAACTTGCTGATCTCTATACCCTAGGACTTTTAGAAGAGCTTAAAAGTCCTTTTATGTTTGGCAGCCTTCTCTAAATCATGTTATTTCATGTTAGAGACTTTCTTCTTTAAAGTGCAAGTTCTTTAAATTGTTATAAATGGCCTAAACAAGCTAGATGCCTAAATGATTAGTGACAGAGCTTTCTGTTTGCATAACACAGACCTACGGACAAACACTTTCATTCATTCACACGGGTTATTGACATGACTCAGAACAGCACAGTTAGTGACATTTAGTCTACTCTATGCCTGTTAGGAAAGGTAAGGGTCAGATTTTAAAGTTATTTTAAAGTTATGCTTAAAGGAGTCGCGTCTCAATACCCACCGCATGGTCATCGCCAGGGAACTTCCCATATTAAAGCTATGGGATCAGGCCTCTGAATTCCTCATTAAATTCTTATTCTTTGACTTATTAGGTATAGATAATATTACACAGAGGGGAAGCAGGCAGTAATATTATTTAAATCTCATTACTGTTCACTCACTGCCTCTAAATTCTATCTAGTATCTGAATCCTAATGTTAACTCAAGAGGAAAATGAGGTCAAGGAGGTATGCCCTAAGATTTTTTTTAATGATTTAGGTCATAACTCATAACTTATAACGAAGTTAATTTCCTGTTGTAAATTTAAGTTTATTTAATTCTTTAGGAAATTATATTCCTGTATTTATTCTGCCCTGGATCTTAAATATCAGAATAACTGCATATTAAAATAAGGATATTAATAATTAAATTAAAAGCTGTTGAATAAACATGTTTGGAAAATTAAAGTCAAGTTGTTGACAGTGATATGTCTAAGATAAAAATCATGGTGAATCTCATAGTTTTGCTCTAGTGAAAAGTCTTAAATATTTGTACTCCATCATCAGTACTCAATATACAACTTGTATAGAAAAATCGGTATTATTTTTCTATTTAATCTATGGCACTGAGGATTGAACCCAGGGCATTCTACCTCAGAGTTACACCCCCTCCAGCCCTTTTAATTCTTCGTTTTTAAACAGTGTCTCACTAGGTTGCTGAGATTCTCACTAACTTGCCGAGGCTGTCCTCGAACCTGTGATCCTCCTGTCTTTGCCTCTCCAGTGCTGAGATTACAGGCATACATCACCATGCTCAGCAACTTTTGTATTTAGAAATATAAATGCATAATGAGGAGTTTAGGGAAAACAACATTACTACTTGGTTCTCTTTTATTAGTCCCTCTAAATTAAAGTTCTTACTCTTATCTGGCACATGGTAGGTACTGAGTAAATATTTCTTGAATGGATGAATATTCATATATGGGAAGATACTATTTTTCTTCCTTGTAAATGAAACTGAGAGAATAAAGTTGCCAATAAGGCATTTGTTAAAACTTGCAGAACTGTATATTAAAATGGGCGGATTTTCTTATATGTAAATTATACCTAAAACAATTCTAAATTAACATATTGCACACTGTTTTCAATGGAGCAGAAGGTGAATTTTAGTGTACTAATGAGGAAATTAGAAATAAAATGATTCAACTCAATTTGAAAATATCCCCTAATTAAAGGGCCTCACTCATGGCATAGTCTCACCAGGGAGCTAGAAAAATGTGTGTGGCTGCAATAAACTTTCTCTTTGGAGCAAGACTCTTGGGAGGTTAAGTTATTAGAGGTGAGAATTTTCCTAGTTAATATTAGCTGCATACGCTTTGGGGTATTTGTATAAAAAGAAGCATTAGGGAAAAAGTATTGTTTATATCAAGAAAATATAACATTGATATGTTATAGTTAAGAAACATAGGTTAGAATTGGCATCTGAGTTGCTGGATAATTTTCTCACATAATTCTGTTTTTCAGTGTCAAGTGTTTTCAATATATGGGTTCTGCCAGGCATGGTGGTGCACACTTGTAATCCCAGCATTCGGGAGGCTGACGATCACGGTTCACGGACAGCCTCAACTACTTAGCGTGGCCCTTCACAGCTCACTGAGACCCTATTTCAAAATAAATAAATAAATAAAAAGACTTCAAAAACAGGACTGAGGGTGTAGCTCGGAGGTAATTCCTCTGAGTTCCATTCCCAGTACCACCACCACCACAACAACAAAATAGATGGGTTCTGGGTCAGAAACCTTTTAGGGTACCTAGATGGTTCGAATGTTTCCATGCAATTTTTTTTTTTTTATGAGATTCTAAAGAAAATAATGTGGGAGCAGTTTAGTGAAGCTTCGAAAAATTAAAGTCACATGCTGAGGAAAACAGGAAAAATGAATATTCAACGTAACCCACGGCATTGTATTAGCTATCTTTAACGTTAGGAAGCTTAAGGGCCCCACACCACACAGGCTTATTTAACAGAGAACTTAGCAGGTGGCTCCAGGTAGCCCATAGCTATTTGCTATCACTACATTTCAACAAAACTAAGTCCAAAGCCTGAATCTTTTCTTCAGATTCCTTTTCAATATTTAACACTAATACTGATGATTTTAGTTACCTATGGCTTTTTTTAAATTATCAGTTTACCTTTGTTTAGTTTTTTATGAAATTTGAGAATACAATTAATAAAAGAAAGCACTGCGGTTTTTAAAATGCATTTCAGAAGGCTTCTGCCCTAACCTCTGCTTTTGTTTTATTTCTTTCTTGATTGTGAGGAAAGAAAGACCTCCTGTTGATAAAAAAAAAAAACAACAAAACTCCAAAACAAAAAGTCTATTTTCTCTTTTTAAATCTGTTCCACTGTTCTTGTTTTCTGTAATTATACCATCCACTTTCTATATAAAAAGTCATTTATGTTTATGTTAATATGTCCCTACTGGGGCTCCTCTAGCTGGATAACATTCATACACTTTGCCCAGGGTCTGTGTTGGGTTGGGTGATCTTGCCTACCTTCTCTGTGTATGTATTCTTTGCAGAATGGACACTTTAAAGTAGGTCTTCCTTCTAGTATGTCTTGAAGGCTTAGGATTTTTTATTCAGATTTTCTGTTTGGATTCTAGGAAAATATTATTGAACTTACCAATCATTTGTATAATTATGGCCAACAGAGCTTTTGAAATGAAAAATCCATTTAATTTGATGGTAAAGTAAAGACTACTTACTTGCAAGGTTTCTCTACAAGTTCAGATCATTTCAGTTATCTGCCACTATCCTTCAAAAAATGAGATGGATACAAGTATTTTCTTAGCTTAAAATGTATTGATTGTCTTAAAATCTCAAATTTGGCTTTAAAAACAATTGATAATGATAAACCTTAGTGCCAGATTGTAACACTGAAACCATTATTATTTTATATAAAGTTTATATACATAATTTGGGAATTTATATTTTTGACAATTTCTCAGAACTTTGCTAATGAACTGACATTTTTGAATATTTCTAAAATTTTTAATATTTTTCTTTTCTCCTTTCCTTCTTTTTTCTTCCTTGCCCTTGGACCTTGCATATTGGCATATTGGCATGACAAAGAAAAGGCAGTTTTAATAAAATAGTGACAAAAGTGTTTTAAAGCATCTTATAAAATTCATCTCAGTATAAAATCCAAATAACTGGCCCTGGAAACTAGTCAGGTAATATTTTTTCAGTTTTGAAAAGTCCTCAGTTTTGTAAACTTTAAGATGAAAACATCCTCTTAAAGACCAAGATACCTTAACATCATCTCAGTTTGAGTTTTTCTATTAGAAGACATCTATGTTGAATCAAATAAATCAAGAATTTCATTCTAATTTCTTTTTTACAAAATTTTGAACAAATTTGCTTTGGGATTACCTGTGTGCAGTTGCTCTCAGCCATTGACTTCTAAATTATGGTAAAAACAATTAGATTTTGGTATGCAGGGATAGATTTTTTCTTCTTAATATACTAAGAAGTACTTTAATAGTTTCTATATAAATACATATAAAAGTCAAACATGTTTATTTGGTATAACCTCAGATGTACATCTTATGAAAATGAAATTAAGTTTTTAGCTCTAGGGTACATCAAGTACTGAA